>NW_020838000.1:4973173-5065673 GCF_003676395.1 Aethalodelphis obliquidens | reverse complement strand
CATCTTTTATCTGATGGAGCAGATTGAGCCAAAGATAGGCATGACAAGTCAATAAGACCCAAATGTAAACGATAAAACCATGGACAAAAGCCTTGAAGGAAAACGCTTTTCCCTTGGAGGGATGATTTGTGCTGACCTCCAGGTGTAATATTATGTGCACTGATGAGCTCAACAGAACAGAACTTCTAGCCAGCTGTAATCAAGAGTGATTGATGGCTGGGACAAAAAAGTTGATTACCATGACAAGTTTGCTGATGCAGAGAAAATAAGCCTCTGCTTGGGAAATGGATAAAACCTGCGCAGAGACTACCTCCTGAAACCTTATTGTATAGGAATCTAAGAGAAGGCTTAAAGTTGTATGAACGGACCTGATATCCCAATAAACCTGATAAGAATAAATTTGCCATGCATCCATCTTCAGATACTTCTAGGTACAGAATTTAAAAGTACATGTAGGCCCAATAAAAAGTAAACCGCATGCTCTCAATGTTATGTGTGTGATCCTTTATCTCTCCGCCTCTCAAAGTATGCCTGTGAATCACACGTGGACACAGAAAATTAAACTTTCACAGCCCTCCACAGCTCCCTCCGCACAAGGAATGGGTTCCCCAAAGGACTGCAACCTTTACCACTTTCAGATTCAATTTACATCAAAACATAGATTTGGAGGGAGACAATGGATCCCAGAGGCAGTGTTTTGCATTGAAAATGAGGTTTGGCAGGCTTGAAAAAGGTGAATACGGGCCAGGATGCAGGGTGTCTAAAATAGTACAGTAGCTAGATTATGCAGAGATCCATAGACTATGAATAAATGTACCCATCTTTTCAAGTTCTGGCTTGAACGTCATACTCTAGTAATGCAACCCAAATGTAGTGTGCAATTTATAGCATGCCTGGTACAATGTCATTCTCCTTAAATCCATGATAAAACCAAATAGCCATTCCTCAACGAGTCATCCTAAGAAACGTAGTGGGAAGAAGGTAAAATGAATGGGTAGGTTCATTTCACCTATAGAGAGATCTGTGGCCATGGGGATGCTCGAGAAAGTATATTTCATCACAATTACTCTAGCTAATTAATACAGAGAATAGGACTCAGCAGAAGAGGTAACAACAAGTAACTGTAAAAGGAAAGAAAGGATATAAAGATCGTACAACCCAAAATGACTTAAGAACAAAGTCATAGGAATTACCTTTCTCTCCAATTCCTTTGCTCCTCTGCCCCTCTACTGTCCTAAATTTCCAGGGCTATGGCGAAAGTGGTGATTTATGAAATGCTGAAATAAATTATAGTGAAATGTAATAAAAAGGGCAAGGGGCCTGATAAACAGTGACTACAATGAATGGAAAGGGATGAACAAATTTGATTTTTGAGACTTTCTATTAGTGGTGATGATTAATGCAGTTGCTGCTTTTAGTTTCTATAAGCTCATTAGTGCCTATTAATACTTTGAGAAATGTATATGGTTGCAGAAAGAGATACAAAACAAATGATGACATTTATATGAGATATGTACGTCAAGCGATTTATGGGCAACTGGGCTACATCAAGGATTTTATTCCATGGCTAATAAAGACTTCATCAGTCACAAAGTGATGAAGCGGCTGGCGTGCTCCAAAATCTTCAGAGTACAATCATAAAGTTAAAATGGGGAAATTTGGACTATACTGATTTTTTTTGCAAATAACCTGAAATTCAGAGGTTGCTACAAGGCAAGCTTTCCAAATCACAAGAACCAGCTTCTAAGGCTGTGCTCAAATCTATTTCCACTTATTCATTTCCTCTTCAAGTCATGTGAATTTCCATTTCTCAGGTTTTAGGGAAGTAGTTGCTTAGGATACGAATCCTGCTTTGTAGAGGGATCAGGCACTGGCGAAAAGGCAACCTAAAATTTCATTTTTTTCAAAACGTAGAAGTTATTCTAAATGCTCTTAATGAAGCTGCAACTTAGACCATCTTAGAGAATCCCGTTTCTACCTTCGTTTTCTTGTTAAGGTGATTTAAAAAAAAAAAATGTGTCTGGTCTTAAGCACTTCATCCATGTATTTATTCAACATTTATTGAGTGATACCTGAGACTTGTAGAGCTTTCCTAACATTAATAGGTTTCTTGTCTCATCTTTGGGGACACGTGGACGATTTTAGTTGATTTAATTGGAATCATACCCTCCCCATCACATTCTGTCCTTTGATGCTTTGCACATGCTTAACCCTCTTCTCAAACTCTGCATTCAATAGGTGGCATTTGATGAAACAGACTCCGCGGAGATTATCTACTGCCCCCCTGCCCCGCCCCCTTCAAAACTTACTACAAGAGCGCTGCCTCTGAGGCGTTCTCAATTTTGAAATATGTTTCTAGGTTCTAGCGATCTATACTACTGGCAATCTAGCAAGGAGTTTAGTACTGGTATCAACCTTAACGTCTACATTGTGTGTAGAACTTCAGTGACCAGTTGTCCTAGCTGAAAACTGTCAGCTGATACCAATGCAAGTCTCGGAATTAATTTCCCTTAGGAAAGGTCACGTGATACGTTAAGTAAAAACACTAAGTTGGGACTTAGGAGCCTGGTTTTCAGTCCTCTTATCTGTTGCAACAGCTTAGAGACCTTGAAAAAGTCAACTCAATATTCTGGCCTTTGGTTTTTCCAACTGTACAATCTATAAAATGGACAGAATGATTTCTTATACTTCTCTAAGTCCTAACTTACAACAATTCTCTGAGGGGCTCACAGTATTCCACAGAAATACAAGTACCTCTCTGATTATTGGAGGTTATTGTACACATCTACTTGTCATAGCTAAAATCAACTTTCTCTTCCTATACTTTCAAAGTCAAATTTTCCACATCTAGGAGAATTTGATAGAAAAGTGAGTTTTATTAATTTGTTTTTCCTTGTTTATCAAGAAGTCCAGAGAAATATGGACCCTTTTATAATGATTTCTCTTTTTTCTCAGTCCCATACCCTTCATTCCATCCACAGATGAAACTCTGGAATATCAAAGTCAATTCAGAGTCCCGAAATGACCCAATATTGAAGTTTTATTTTTAAAAGCCTGCCAAAGAAACACACTGCTTCAATAGATTCCTGTGCTCTTAACGGCTCATTTTCTCCTGAAATCTCGAACAGCCAGACTCGGTATCTCTTGTTTGGTCTTTCTGTTCAAGTTTTCCTTTCTGAGAATTTCTGACAGAGCCTCGGGCTCTATTCAAGAAGTAGAAGCCAGTGAAACTGAGGGATGAAATGGCCCAAACGCACACTCAGAGGACGTGCTCCAGACCCAACTCCTCACACAGGGACGACCTGGCAGCCCAACTCAAGCTCATCAGGTCCCAGATATAACTCCTTTGGCAGGGAAGCTGAATAGCCCTGTCCTAGAACTGTTTTTGAAGAAGAAAAAGCACCCAGTGGGAAAGCCATGATGCTCAGGCCAATGCTCTAAATAGCTCTGTGAGTCCTGGAGACATGGAAGGGACACAGTCTTATGAAAGAGCTGTTTCAAAGCTGCCTGAAAATTTAATTTATAACTGGGTTTCTCTGAAGTTCCTTTGGGACTTAGCAGCAGCAGCAATAGACTTAAAGAGGCTGAGAGTTTTTAATAAATGCAGCTTTGCCAGGGACAAGTGGTTCCTGCTGTTTTTAAAAGGTAAAAGGTAAAGATTTACCAGGAGTGGGCACCTCAGATCTTAACACAAAGATACACTAAGATGCACAAAGATGCTTTCAACTTATAGATCCCTATAAGGACTTTTTTTTTAAAAAGAGAGATATTTTCAAACTTCTGTATTTCTTAAGAAGTAATTTAACATTTGAAGAATGAAACAATTGTAACTTCATTTTTAGCCCACAAAGTAAAAATGACCTTTCTGTTTCATTCACTATAGAATTTATAATCTAATTGTTTACATGTTGTAGTTTATAATCCTTACAACGTGGCTGTAAGGAATGGCTAGTTATTTTAAATGAGATGATTCTGGAACCTGTAAGTTCAATGAAGAGCCCAAGGACACACAGCCAATTAAGAGAAGACAAATGTAGACGACAGGATGTCAAATTCCTGATCGGTTGTTTTTCCTACCATTGCACTGGGCTTCCCTGATGCTGTTTTCAGGTCTGGGGTTTGATGTGTATCCCCCATGCATAGATCTGTATTAATCTTCCTCCTAGGATATGCAATAAAATGCTAAAATCTGAATGAGACAAAAATAATATCTATGAACTTTCCTGGGCGTGTCTCAGACTGAAGACACGGCCAGAAAGAGGCCAGAAATACTTAGAAAAGCGCAACTGAGATCTTCAAAATATGATTTTTAATTTGGGATAAAACGTGCAGTTTGAAAACCATAATAGGATAGTAGATGCAACCATCCTTTTTCCTTTAAGAAACTTAAGCACGGGGGCTTCCCTGGTGGCGCAGTGGTTGAGAGTCCGCCTGCCGATGCAGGGGACACGGGTTCGTGCCCTGGTCCGGGAAGATCCCACATGCCGCGGAGCGGCTGGGCCCATGAACCATGGCTGCTGAGCCTGTGCATCTGGAGCCTGTGCTCCGCAACGGGAGAGGCCACAACAGTGAGAGGCCCGCGTACCGCAAAAAAAAAAAAAAAAAAAAAAAAATGTGTCTTAAGATATGATGTTAACGAAAGTGTAATTATCTAAGTTTGGTCATTTGGTAGGAAGAAATATTCCTATTAGCATCTTCATCATTATATTGCCACATTTGGTAATGGAAGTTTTGACAGAGATATGAATTAAATTCAGATATATTGCTTCATTTCACTACATATCTGGTTTCTAAAGTGCAGAACAATAATGATTTCTATTTTATAATACCACTGGAAAATGTAAATATCAATTATATTGGTGATGGTCCCAAGGATTCCCTTTGGAGGGGTCTGAGATCTGTAAGTAATGTTATCTTCTTTCTCTCTTTTTGTTTTTTCATAAATTTACTTATTTTATTTTTTTATTTTTGTCTGTGTTGGGTCTTCGTTGCTGCGCGCGCGCTTTCTCTAGTTGCGGCGAGCCGGGGCTACTCTTCATTGTGGTGCGCGGGCTTCTCATTGCAGTGGCTTCTCTTGTTGCGGAGTGCGGGCTCTAGGCGCGTGGGCTTCAGTAGTTGTGGCACGTGGGCTCAGTAGTTGTGCCTCGCGGGCTATAGAGCGCAGGCTCAGTAGCTGTGGCGCATGGGCTTAGTTGCTCCGCGGCATGTGGGATCTTCCCAGAAGAGGGCTCGAACCCGTGTCCCCTGCATTGGCAGGTGGATTCTTAACCACTGCGCCACCAGGGAAGCCCTAATGTTATCTTCTAATGAGGTTGCTTTTCCTCTGGTTCATAACAGTCACCTGAAATAATTAATGCTTGGCCATTCTGAGTGATAAAGGATTTGTTGTTACTGTATTATAGTTCAGTAGTTTGCATTTATCTTTAAATTTTCACCATGTTTATGACTGAACTGTGTGAGTGAACAGGAGTGATGCCGTTTGGGAGGACTTGTCAGTCATTGTGGCGGAGCCTAGCCCGCAGTGAGGGTGACCTCCACACAGCTCTGACTGCCCTGGGTTAGTTCCATGGGGGAAGGAGCCCTCAGGCTTTCTCTTTGGGGCAGCTGGACTGGGCAGGAAACACACAGGATGCCATCCATGCCATTGCTGTCGCAGCTGCTGGATCTCTGGATGGACTTGCTGCCCTACCTGGACCAGGTGAAGCAGAAACAGCCTGGAAGTGGACTCCGACCCTGTGTGGCTAGCCTCTGGCTAGGTGGCCTGGTATAAGCCTCCTACACTCTCTCTACACTTCAGTTTCCACTGTGAAATTAGCAAAAGTTTCCTTCCATCTTTAACATATCATGAAATGTTCTTTTGGGGATATTAACCAGAGTGATGATCAGATACCACAATTTTATGATCCCTCAGTTTTGGGGCCTGAGATATTATTTCTCATTCTATAAACAGTCATTGAGTAATTAATCATTTTCTACCTCAATAATTTTACATATGTGCTGGCCTTGCTGTAAGTTGTCTTTCAAAGGCACACTTACTAACTGGTCCAGGCCAATGGTAATTTATGCTGATCTTAAGATGCTGATAAAATAATTGGACAAATTACAACCTTTCATTCTTTAATTGGAAGCTTTCTGCATAACCTCATGTGTGTTTCATATAAATGTCAAAAAGAATTTTTTTTTTCCCCAAAGAAAAAGCCTGCACCAGGAGAAGGCAATCTGATTTAAAGTGCATACAATATAATGTGCCACTTAGAAAGATATCTGCAGGGCTAAAAATGGAAAAAGTACTGTACAGGAAACGGGTATGGCATACCACCAAACTACAGACTTTATAATACGAAGGGTTAAAAAAATAAATAAAAGCTTAGAGGGAAAGGAAATTGAATTTTCATGATGCAGAGATGAAAAGAACTAGAAGCTATTATTTTCATTGGAAGGGGAAGAAGCTTTGAAATGTAAAAAGGTTCACAAGGCAAAAATACTTTCCTACGTGATAGAGGATTCAACCAAGCATACAAGTGAATTACAGTGTTACTTTTCCAGATTCTAGGTTTAAGAATGGAAATAGCAAGATAAATTCCAGATTTACCTGGAAAGAGCAAACAGACAGTTGTATTGGGATTTAAAGCTTTTTGGGAATACAATGCTCGATATCTATATCTATACATCTATATAAATATATATATACGTATATATACACATACATATGTATGTATACATAGATACACATACATATGTATGTATTTTCTTTTTTTATATATGAATGAATGAATGATAAATCCAATTGATCTTGGCATTCAGTACTAAATAGTTCGTGAAATTAGTATATATAGATATGACCAGTCAATAAATAAACAAATCTTATATTTTCAGCACATTAGTTCCCCTTTATTGACATAATAATGCTACGGAGATATTTAAAGTCTCTAAAGGAGTTTCTACTCCTGTATTTCAATTTTGCAATAATTATATTTTGTTTGTAAATCACAGTTAATATGTTGCTATGTCATTTATAAACTCAATAACATTGGGTCTTCCTATTAAAAAAAGCTGCAATTTAAAAAACTTGCACTGCATAGTGAATTTATATTCAAGGTTCAAGGAAAGGAAAAGGGCACTGAATTCATGTGTCCAGTTTATACAGACCGAAGATTTGGAATGGGTAATTATCTGATAAATTCAGGTGGTCATGAAATTCAGTTCAAATGTAAGTCAGACATCCACGTGAGTACCTATGGTAGGCAGGATAATGATGTTTAAGTCCTAATCCCTGGAATCGATGGATATGTTACATTACGTGGCGTGACAAAGGAGATTAAATTAGCAGATGAAAGTAGGTTGCTGAACAGCTAAATTTAAAATAGAAAAGTTATTCTGGATTATCCAGGTGGGTCCATGGTGATCACAAAGGTCCTTCCATGTGGAAGAGGGAGGCAAAAGAGAAAGAGAGTAATTCCACATGCAAAGAACTCAACTGGCCTCGTTGCCTTGAGGATGGGAGGGGGTCGCGAGCCAAGAGGGCAGCTTCTAGAAGCTAGAAAAGAAAGGCAAGGGGAGTTCCCTGGTGGTCCAGTGGTTAAGACTCCACACTGCCAATGCAGAGGGCCCGGGTTTGATCCCTGGTCAAGGGAACTAAGATCTCGCATGCCGCAACTAAAGATCCCGCGTGCCGCAACTAAGACACAGCACAGCCAAATAAATAAAAAATAAAAAATATTAAAAAAAAAAAAAAAGAAAGGCAAGGAACTGAAATCTCCCCCAGAGCCCCTGAAGGAACATCACCCTGCTAACACCTTGCTTTCAGCCATGTAAGACCCATTTCTGACTTCTCACCTCCAGAACTATAAACTAATAGAGCTGTGTTGTCTTAAACCACCAAATTTGTGGTTATCTGTTACAGCAACAATAAAAGATTAACACAGTAACCATCTAATGAGTGGTCAATTCTGCAATTGTTTAATTATGACCGAGACTGATTCTTGTCCATTCTCCAAATACCTTGGCCATTTTCCTTTTAGAGAAACCTAAGAACAAAGTTATAAGAATGAGAAGCAATTTCCCTAATAAATACATATTGATTCCTATATCACTTTGAAAATTCATTAGCAAATGAATACAAATACATTTTTAATCTCTTACTAAGAAATAAAATAAGATTACATTTTAGAAAAGAAATATGCAAATCTTTATTTTACATTATGTTCTTTATGTTAATAATCATATATGGAAACATAGTGTGTTTCCTAAAGCATACCTGACAGTATTTCTAAAGTTTTAAATATGACTTTGATATCCATCTACAGGATTAGTAGAAACACCTGCCAAAAAAAAAAGACCAATTGTGTCTTGAAGTGGTGAGTTACCCATCACTGGGGATAATCAACGCAAAGACCTAGTCTAGATATAGCAAATGGTTTTCTTACATTTAGTGGGAGAGTGGGTTCAACGAGCTTGAAGTCTCTTTCTGGCTTCCAGTTTACAGGAAGTTTTCTTAATACAGAGAAAAACATTAGCAGTGAAATTGTTGGCAGAAGCGTTGATATTTGAAACAGCCCCTGTTAGACGTAAGGAGCGGGAAACAGGGCTCCTCAGAGACTTTTGCAACATTATCTGATCAATACCAAAGTGAAATATCAATATGATTTAAGAAGAAAAGGAATAAAGAAGGACACACTTAACAATTATGGAACTATATGATTGTTTGCTGAGTATTTAAAAATGATCAAAATTGCAACTGTTGAGTTCAGAACTCTTATTTGCAAGTCAGGAAAACTGTTTTGTTTTTTTTTTTACACCAGCTGGAAGAGGTTATTATATAACATTCATCACTTGAAATATTTTCTAATAAATTAAACTATGGTAATTTTCTTAAAATTCAAATCGAATCAAGGTGCTCAGTATTCAAAAACAAACAACAAAACAAAACAAAAAAACGACAACGCTTCAAATAAAATGCTGTATGTTTAGTGTGGTTTTTTTTTACAGCAGCAAATGCCATTCAAGTGGTATGCAGGCAATCTATTCCTCTTTTTAAGCCAACAGAAGGAATGTTGTAAAATTACCTGATGATTATACTAGTAGGTATGAGTTCATAAGACAGTAGCAATCCTTATACAAATGAAATGCTCTCATGGAAGGAAAAAGCCACTTTATTTATGCCACATCTATTTCCTGTGCCTGATTATCTCATATGAAACCCTTATCATCAGATCAGCTAAGGGACACACTTGCCTAGGGTGATTAAATACTGGAAGGCCTAACATTCTCCAGAATCCAGAGCTGTTTGGTTATCTCCATACAGCATATCCATTTAGGGCAATAACATGGCACCCTGGAAAGGCCACTTTGATAGATGGGGTCCTCTGTTTACCAAGAGTGTCAACAAGATGTTCAATTTTTATTCCTTCCAAACCAACGTCCCTTTTCTTTTCTGTATCTCAGGACCGACTCCATTCCAAAGTAGGATGGGGACGGGCGGCAGTTTTCTTCATATTGACCACAAGCACAATTAGCTTCTGTGATGAACCCAGAGTCCACACTGTCCCTTAGAAAAGGTATAAAAGATGAGGATCCCTCTCTGTGAATAACTTGCAAAGTGTCAGGTCTACACTGTCTTGCTCCTGTCATGTTCTCCACTTAACTTTTACTCATTAGGGGCTGGGGGCCTTTGAGGTCTTCAGAACCCCCTGTTAAAATGCTTATACTTCTAGGTCAGTGACTGGACGTCTCTAACACAAATACAATTAAAGACACCAGAGATCTGCAATTAGGGACCGTCAGGGCAGGCGAAGAGAATTTACAAAGCCAAAACCTTGGCTTTGAAATATAATCTGGGACCTACCTTATTTCAGAGGTGTGATTTACTGAAAGCCTGGTTAGTCCTAAATTGTTACCATTCCCCAAAGGCAAAGTGTGTTACCTAAATTTAGCATTCCCAAGAGACTAAAAAATACCATTAAAGTGCAAGTATACCAGTTTGTTTAGGTGTGATTTTTTTAATAGAAAACAACCAAACATCATATAATAAAGTCCAAACTTAAAACACATAAGGAGTTAAAATGTTACCTTTGCATTTTGACATGCTCAGTTATTGGAGAAAAATGTTTAAGAAATCTCTTCTGCAAGATTAGAACAGCAGAATACATTTTTTTTCAGTGAATACTAAGTGATAAACTTACATCAGAATTAAATCTCAGCTGGCAAATGTTGCATGATATGATTTGCTTTCTTCGATGAGGGAGAGGGACCCCGAAAGTATGATTTATTACAGCTTTCTGAATCGGGTCCATCTGTAATGAGAAAAAAAATACAACAAATAGAAATAAAGCTTGTCCGTTCCATTGGAATGTTGCCTATTTCATTAAAGAACCAATCTGTACAGCTTCAATCTACGGCTTACATTATAAAGAACATTTTTATTCTAAGAAATGGCATTTCTACTTTCTTGAAAAATAGACAACGAGCCCGCAGCGCAGTACGATAAGGAAATGATAAATGTACCCATTAGAGTCTGCATGCTAAACCGTTCTTCTCATTTAGGATCAACAATTGCCTCAGTTTGATAATCCTCACATATAATTAAAGGTTTATCCAAACTCAAGTTATTGTGAATGCCAGAAACCTTACACAGAAGTTAGTCTATGCCATTGGCCCAAACGGACTTCAGAATAGACTTAGTCAGATGAGCAGCTATGAAAATAACTTAAGCCCCATTATGGATAATTAACCTTATGCTATGTTTGGTATCCTTCTGCCTTAAGAGTGTGGTATAGATTTCCCCTGCTATCTGAGAGTAGAAGCCACTACCTTAGGGCACATCTTGCTAACGGCTGCACAGTGTAAACCTAGATAAAGCACAGAGGTGCACAGACACAGTTCAAAGCCATGGCGGCTGGATGCTGAGTGTAGTTGCCTGGGGAGGGGATGGAGCTTAGAGATGCCAGCCTTGCTGGTCAGGGTTCATGCTGCCTCTGTAAGAGCTGCTGCAAAACAAAGGCTGAACATCACTTTCGCTGTTTGCCTTTTTGTGTAGAAATGAAAATCCTCTTTGGATTTCCTTTGGTTAGCAGAAACAGGTACTAATACAGATCTTTGGTCAAAGCGAGGTGACAGAAAGAGAATTTTGGAAAAGCAAGGGTTACCTGTACACAAATCCTGCTTTCTAAGTATTCAGACATGGAGCTATGGATTCTTTCAACAATCATTTACTGATCACCTAATACATACTGCTATCCTATGGACTTACTGCTTGAGGTTCAGAGAGTTTGGGCCAGATGTCAGTTACTTCTCTTCATTCCATTCCCAGGACAGGACAAGGGACACCCAAAACATAATGTCAGCAACCTAGCTCTGATAAAATTTCATGTCTCCTCACCAAGATTTGTCCCAGGGTCCACATCAGTGATTCTCAACTGTTAGATACAAATTTTGATCTGTTTCTTAATACTTGTGCTACCTCTTTGCTCATCTGCATCTATCTCTTAAGGTTGTGATGAAGTTTAAACATAATGACTCTTGAAATTACTGAGCACAGTACAGTGCCGGGCACATTAAGAACTCAATAAGTGGTGCTGGGAAAACTGGACAGCTACATGTAAAAGAATGAAATTAGAACACTCCCTAACACCATACACAAAAATAAACTCAAAATGGATTAAAGACCTAAATATAAGTCCAGACACTATAAAACTCTTAGAGGAAAACATAGGCAGAGCACTCTATGACATAAATCACAGCAAGATCCTTTTAGACCCACCTCCTAGAGTAATGGAAATAAAAACAAAAATAAACAAGTGGGACATAATTAAACTTAAAAGCTTTGGCACAGCAAAGAAAACCATAAACAAGGACAAAAGACAACCCTCAGAATGGGGGAAAATATTTTCAAACGAAGCAACTGATAAAAGATTAATCTCCAAAATATACAAACAGCTCATGCGGCTCAATATCAAAAAACCAAACAACCCAATCCAAAAATGGGTTGAAGACCTAAATAGACATTTCTCGAAAGACATACAGATGGCCAACAAACACATGAAAAGATGCTCAACATCACTAATTATTGGAGAAATGCCAATCAAAACTACAATGAGGTATCACTTCACACCAGTCAGCATGGCCATCATCAAAAAATCTACAAACACTAAATGCTGGAGAGGGTGTGGAGAACAGCGAACCCGCATACACTGTTGATGTGAATGTAAATTGATACAGCCACTATGGAGAACAGTATGCAGGTTCCTTAGAAAACCAAAAATAGAACTACCATATGACCCAGCAATCCCACTACTGGGCATATACCCAGAGTAAACGATAATTCAAAAAGACACATGCAGCCCAATGTTCATTGCAGCACTATTTACAATAGCTAGAACATGGAAGCAACCTAAATGTCCATCAACAGGGGAATGGATAAAGATGTGGTGTATATATACAATGGAATACTACTCAGCCATGAAAAGTAACAAAATCGGGTCATTTGTTGAGACATGGATGGACCTAGAGATGGTCATACAGAGTGAAGTTAAGTCAGAAAGAGAAAAACAAATATCGTATATTAACACATATATGTGGACTCTCAAATGGTATAGATGATCTTATTTGCAAAGTAGAAGTAGAGACACAGAGGTAGAGCACAAATGTATGGATACCAAGGGGGAAGGGGGGATGGTAGGAATTGGGAGATTGGGATTGACATATATACACTATTGATGCTATGTATAAAATAGACAGCTAATGAGAACAGACTGTATCGCACAAGAACTCTGCTCAATGCTCTGTGGTGACCTAAAGGGGAAGGAAATCCAAAAAAGAGGGGATATATGTATACATATAGCTGATTCACTTTGCCGTAGAGTAGAAACTAACACAACATTGTAAAGCAACTATACTCCAATAAAAATTAATTTAAAGAAAGAGTCAAGGGGCTTCCCTGGTGGCACAGTGGCTAAGAATCTGCCTGCCAATGCAGGGGACACAGGTTTGAGCCCAGGTCCGGGAGGATCCCACATGCCGTGGAGCAACTGGGCCCGTGCGCCACGACTACTGAGCCTGCGCTCTGGAGCCCGTGAGCCACAACTACTGAGCCCGCGCGCCTAGAGCCCGTGCTCTGCAACAAGAGAAGCCAGCGCAATGAGAAGCCTGCGCACCGCAAGGAAGAGTAGCCCCTGCTCGCCGCAACTAGAGAAAGCCCGCGCGCAGCAACGAAGACCCAATGCAGCCCAAAAATTAATTAATTAATTAAACCTAATAAATAAATAAATAAATAAAAATGAGTCAATAAATGTTGTCTATTACATTTTCCCTTTTGCACATCCCATGTGATGATCAAGGTTAACAGGTGCCTCACACTCCTGTGGTCTTTGTTGGCACACCTTCCATTTCTCACATGGCCAAAAAACATTTCAAAATCATCCCAATGTTGTACATACAGCCATCGTTTTTGTTGAATGCTTGTAGACTTTGGAACTCTTAACTCTCATCAGATACAAACTTCTTATGAGAGTCTTCCCAATGGGTTGAGCTAGCTCAGAAAAGATTTGACATACACACAAAAGCTAAGAACATGTCTGTGAAACGATGCTCTAATATTCAGCTTCTGGGATACATAATAGTTCAGTAATTAGCCTAAACCAGTCATTGATACATTCCACCTCCTTTTGTGTATTTCAAATCATCAGAACCAGCTAACTCATAAGCCCTCTTCACTGGTTAGGAGCAAGGTTCTGTCTGCATTCACAACTCCTAAAAGGTTGTCTAGACACTCTTAGTGCACTGTTCTAAGTAATAACAGCAACAACATCAACAAGAGAATTAATAGCACTCAGCATTTATTAAGTGCCTCCATGTGCTAAGTACTAGGCTGGGTGGTTTATATATTAAACAGTTATGATCAGGAAGAACTCATGGGTTCTCATTTTTATCTTCCATCATCACTTTAAATTTTTTCTCATGTTAATCCCAGATTCTGGATGAAGCTCAACGGCCCCATGATTTTTCTGGTCACTTCCAGGAATTAACACATTCCAGGATCCCCTCCCTCCCCCTCCAATTCTACCATATTTTCTTTTTAACCAGTTTTATTTAAGTGTAATGGATGTATAATAAAATTCACCAATCTTAAGTGTACGATTTGATGAGATTTGACAAATAGATACAGCCTTAATAATTATCATATAGAATATTTCCATTACCCAGAAAGTTCCATCCTGCCCTCTGTGGTCCATTCCTACCTCCACCCAGCCTCTGTAAGCACTGGTCTGCTTTCTGTCACGATATTTTTCCATCTTCTCAAAGTTCATATACATGGAATTGTACAGTATGTGCTCTTTTGTGTCTGGCGTCTTTCATTCAGTATGATGCTTTTAAGATTCATCCATGTTGTTGTATCTATCAGCAGCTAATTCCTTTTTATTGCCAAGTAGTATTCCTTCATACGGATATACGCCAATGTGTTTATCCATTTGTTAGTTGATGGATATTTGAATTGTTTCCAGTAAATTCTATAACTTTTTCAAATCTTAATACATAATCTAAGCGCATTCCTAAATTCAGTTCAGCATCTTAATCCAAGCATTAAAAATTAACATAAAATTACAGTTTCTTGATCTTAGCTTGAACCTGCTCTAGAGGAATAGTGTGAAAGGTCAAAGGGCATGGTACAGAATTCTTCTCTATATACACTGCCAAGTCCCCCACCCCAGGTAAGTCAAACTTCCATCAACCTCACCTCACCCCTATTTCCTCAGAACCAAAACGGACAATGCATAGAACTTGAGAAACCCATTGACCACACAGATGAGTGAATCTGGGAGGCTTTGAGAGCCCACTTTCTGCTGCCCAGGATCACTCTTATACGACTCTAAAAATGCCATCACAATGCTTCTGTGACAGCACAGAGAACACCGGGGCATAACTTCGCTTTCAGCCAACAGCCAGAGAAAAATTAAAAGCTGAAAGAGGTACTGATGTAGAGGTAGCTGTCTCATCATGTTCTGCTGTATCTGTTCTGTCTGCACAAACGGGGTCCATTTCTATTAGGGATCAGGTGAATTATGCCTATATTTCATTTAGGAACACTGAAGCCCCCTTATAATGACACTTTGAAATAAAAATGAATTACAGATTTATACTAAGGGCTCTCTGAAAATACACACTGTTGAGTTTTTATCATATTTTGCAAGTAACATATTATTTTGTCTTTCATTAACACTGGACACTTGCAGTGACCACATTCGATCCGGAAAAGAGTAGGAGGTATTTTGGAAGTAGACACTTCATACAAATGTGTCATATTCTCTAGATTTAATTCTTTTTTTTGAATTGAATGTTGTTCTGATCACTGTTGCTATAAAATCAAATTTCCAAATGCTAGGTAATGTATTCTAATTCAGAGACCATTTTATTTCCCAGTATACTTTTAAAAAAGCACAATCGAATTATATTTTAATGATGGCTTCCACAAACATAGTTATACCACCAAAAGTAATTATATTTTATTATTTTAGAAACCTAGTACAACAGAATGACAAAAGTTTAATGCCTTTATTAATGAAAGTAAGTCATAATCACCTCTGTAATATATATATCTATAAATATATGTAAAACCACTTACAACAAGGAATTATAAAAGGGCAAAATCTAAATAATAACCAGTTCTGTTGTTAAATAGTTAATTAAATGATACGACATAGTATATAACTAAAAGTAGCATCTACTGTCACTCAGGGGAAACACACACAGCCACTTGGATCATTTTGTCCAAACACACCATTATTTACCATTATAATCAAACATTTTGTTCAAAAACAAAGTCATGTATGTTGGTTTTCTCCCCGTGAACCAACAGGTCTGATCTGTTAAAATAATCACACCTTATTGTGTGTATGCATATCATCATTAGGAATTTGTCTACAGAACCAGTCTGAAGAAATGCCAATGTGTGTAGGAAAGAGAAAAGGGATTCTTGCATCAAATAAGTTGTAGGAAATCTAGGTACCACAGCCTGGACATTCACAGTGATCAAATATTAAATTCGCTGAGATGTCTCACAATAAAAATATCTGCTTTAAATAATTTCTAAAATAATATAACCAAAGCTTTTGCTGTTTTCTTTGTTTTTAAATTTAGCATCTTTGTTCAATGCAGAGTTTAAAAAATAGTCATCTGGTAAAGTAAAATCGTTATATGAATACGAATAAGATGTAATGCCTTCGTACAAAACGAAAGTCACTAAACTAAACATGCAATACACAGAAATCAGAGCCAGACATTTCACTGAATCCATGCAGCCCTGAATTAAAAACGAAAAGAAATGGTAAAAGCTACATGGCATTTTAAGACATTTATTTAATTTCTAAAGTGGGAAATTTTGAAAGCTAAAATTTTCTAAATACATTATCCACCCCTCCCAAAACCAACAAACCAAAGTGTAGAATGATACACTAGCTATTGATATGCTTACCCAAACTACAGAGTAAAATTCAATTTCAAACTCAAGTCTATGGCCTTATTTAAAGCCAAATGAATAAGTTTTCCTTCATTTCAAGTTTAAGGGTCTTTGCATTTCTCTCCCAGGTCTAGCTTTTCCCTCAACTCCCCTCAGGACTTTCTGCTAAATTGATTTGTAAATGAGTAACCAGTGCCACAGTTCTTCCCAGGGAAGTCAGCCACAGTTCTTTCCCTATATTCCCTTTCTTAGGATGCTGCTGTGTTTTCAGAGAGGACGAGGCTTAACCCTGAGTTTACATTTCCTGCTCCACGAGACCTCTCCTCTTTCTGTTCCCATTAGTACTGTGGCTTTCAAATTGAAGAATAAGAACTTAAATGCCAGGAAGTTAGAAGTCCAGAAATATAAAGGTTGTCTCTTCGGGCTGGTATTTAGATCTAGGGAACAATGGCCAGTAACAATAATGCTAAAGGTTACCTTAAGGGCACTTACTGTGTTTGTAAGTATTATTTCTATCCTAACAACTTTCTGAGGAGGTCTCACTCCCCCTTTGCCTATCGCAGAAGCAGTAAGTGGCAGAGTCAACTAATACCCACAGCTTCCCACTCGGCACCCGCCCCTACCTCCATCCAGTACCACGATAAAGCTCTGTGATATCCACTGTCGTGGATGTCTGTGACCATGAAATAACAAGTGACACTGAGTAATTTATTCCATCAACTATGAACTAGTAAAACTGGTGTTTATATGACATAACCACACCTTAGAAAACACGAATTTAAAAATTCCAATAATTGCACTCCAACAAATTTGTCCGTTTGAAAAAAATTGCAACTTTTGTCCTTTTAAAAAAAAATTTTTTTAAATGGGCATATAACTTACATACCAAAAAAGTGCATACATCTGAAGTGTATTAGTTGATTTTTTAAAACATGTGCATACTCCCATGGTATCACCATCCCCACTAAGATACAGAACATTTTCAGCATTTCTCTTCTACGAGATTCGGGTTGGAAGGGAGTTTAACAAGAATACCAATCACTCAAGACCAAGACGCAGCTCTGAGTGGAGCTCGGGGGATGTGGAACAGAAGGTACACGTGAAGTTTCATGGTTTCTTGGATTTTGTCGAGTAGCAAAGGACATGCATGAGTGCTTTCAACAAAGGAATTCATTCAACTAGACGTAGGTTTTTCCCATCAATCTCATTAATCAGGTCAAGCCCAAATTTGCTAATTTGATACATTTAAGTAGGAAATACAACATGACTAAGTCACATAAGTACATTAAGGGCACAGCCGGTTTTTCCTCCTCCTCTGCCTTGAAAACTCTTTCCCCATGCTTTCTGGTTCATCTTTCCCTGGCTAATGGCTACCTACTTTTCAGGACTCCAATCAGAACTCATCTCTTCTTCTAGAATTCTTAGCTGACCTCCTTCAAATGGGTTAGGTCCTCCAACTCACCCTGCAGGACACTCCATCGCACCATCTGAAGATCTCTCATCTCTTTTGTTCACCCAAAAGAGGGAAGAGTCAAGGCAGGGCTGAGTCCTTTTGTTGTTTGTACCCAGGAATCAGCAGAGTGTCTCCCACTTGGACCAGGGCTCAACACATGTCTGTTGAGTTGCTAAATAAATTGAATATTAAAGCCCAATAACAAAACTTAACATCAGTCTTGGAATGGTGTTAACAACAGCAGTGAGAAAACCTGGATTCACAAGGAAACCTTAGGCATGAGGGGTGAAGAGAGGTTATTAGAAGCAAAAGCATGTGGATAAATGACTCCATGATACAATCGGAATATAGAAGCTCGGAGTAGAATCTACAACTGGAAGCCACCAAGCAGAATTTACGTGTATTCATCTATGAATTCATTTATAGACATAGTGTCATCTAAGTAATGAGGCAATGGTTGATTGGTTCTCTTTATACTTTAGTGCCAATATCAGACCATTTTTCCACCAGGCCTCTTCCTAGACAAAGGCTAACAGACATACTGTTCTGATCAGTTCGAGAGAAGCTGATTTTGCTCAGGAAACCAATGCTTGAACTTAAATGAGCAAAGCCATTCAGATGCTCTCCAAGTACCCAGGACGTGTCTAAATGGAAGAGACATTTCACTGTCAGTAGCTTTCTGCCATGGCTATTTTCCCTAATGTTCTATGAGAAGGCTAATAAAGTGAAACACAGTTCAAAGTAAAGAATAGATGATCTTAGGGGGATCTTAAGACATTATTTTTCTTAGAATCATTTATGTGCTCCAGCAAATTGCATTTAACCAATGTGTTGTGGTGCTGTCATGGAATGCCCATAGATAGCTGCACTCCAAGGTATTTTTTTCTTTTTTTGTCATTAAAAAATTTTTTTATTGAAATATTTTTGATTTACAATGTTGTGTTACTTTCAGGTGTACATATTCATATTCTTTTTCATATTCTTTTTCATTACAGGTCACTACAAAATATTGAATGTAATTACCTGTGCTATGTGGTAGGTCCTTGTTGTTTATCTATTTTATATATAGTAGTGTGTATCTCCTAGTTTATCCCTCCACCCCCACTTCCCCTTTGGTAACCGTAAATTTGTTTTCTATGTCCGTGGGTCTATTTCTGTTTTGTAAAGAAGTTCATTTGTATCATTTATTTTAAATTCATTAATGTACAGTTTTCCTCTGTACCTAATGCTGAGCGTGGACCTACCTAGAAAAGCTAACCATGACAGGAAACCAGATATATATGCATACATATATACATATATATATACGCCATATATATATATATATATATATATATATATATATATATATATACACACACACACACATATATATTCTTTTTCAGATTCTTTTCCCTTATAGATTATTGCAAGATATTGAGTATAGTTCCTTGATTTTTAAGTGGATATGTGGAATCGTTACCGACACAATGTCTCAGTCATGGAAGTTTAATCCTGGCTCACCTTTAGACATCATCTATTTGTGGTATTTTCAGTGAGTAGGCACTATGTTTCACCCATCTTCTCACCTCCTGTGGTTCTCATTCCTTTTCCTGGAACCCAGTGGGTACTCAATATATATTGAAATTTTACTGAAATATCTCACTTTATCAATGAGAAAAGCTATACCAGGAGAGGGGAAAAGGTCAGAGGGAAAAAAGGAAGGAAAGAAAGTGACTTCATTCTATGTATGGGCTCCCTTTTTCTGCAATGAGATTTTTTTCTCTGGCCAAAAGAATATTAAGTGTCTTTAAGAGGGATGGCTGTTGCCTGATCACACTAACACTACTCTGTAGAGAAGATACTAGTGCTTAATTTGGACACTTTAGAAACCTTGTTATCAGCATTACAGGTATGAAATTTGACTCAAATGCTTTGATCAGAATCCCGTTTCTGGTGGACTTAAATGGCAAAACCTCTTTGGAAGACAATGAATGCCTATGGGGCCTGCCTGAGCCAGGAGACAGGTTACCCAATGGTTGGTCAGCCTTGGTCTCCGAATAATGTCTAGGTAATTAAATCCAACAACTTCAGATCTGGGATTCCATTTACAGAAAATGCCCCAGAAAGCATGGCGTTGTAGACTGAGCTGGAGGATAAATTCCAGAAATCCATTCTATTACCAGCTGTACCAGAAGTCCACAAACACATCTGGTTCCTCAGCAGGTCACCGAAATGTGAGCCAGGTGTTGAAACCTGCTGTATTCTGAGGTGAAAAGAAAGGTGAGGACAAAATACTTTTGTACATAAATCACTGATGGCTGAACTGAAAGGATTTTCTCTTAATCTAAAATTATGTCCTTTCTATTTTTCTGTGTTAAATTCCTTTCTTTTTCAAAATCATGGTGCTACTAGATAGATGGATAGATGGATGGAAGGATGGATGGATGAAAAGATGGTTGGATGGATGGATAGATGGATGGAAGGATGGATGGATGAAAAGATGGTTGGATGGATGGATAGATGGATGGCTGGATGGATGGACAGATGGTTGGATGGATTATGGTCTAGCTTGAAACGATAACAAGGTGAAAGGACTATGTTGACCAGACTTTTAATACCCCCTTTTTAAGATTTGAACCATGTATAAGTTTCCTAGGGCTACTAACCAACTTGCTGGCTTAAAGCAACAGAAATTTATTATCTCATAGTCTCGGAGGCTAGAAGTTCGAAATCAAGATGTTTGCAAACCATACTTACTTCCTCTGAAATCTGTAAGGAGAATTCTTCCTGCCTATCCCTAGCTTCTGGTATTTTTGCCAGCAATCTTTAGCAACCCTTAGCTTATAGACACATCTTTCTAATCCTCCATCTTCACGTCGCAAGCTTCCTGTGTGTGTCTATCTCTGTGTCCAAATTTCCACTTCTTATAAGGATACCAGTCATATGGGATTAGGGACCATTCTACTGAACTCATTTTAAGTTGATTATCTCTGTAAAGCGACCATTTCCAAGTAAGGTCACATTCTGATGTATTGGGGGTTAGGACTAGAACATACCTTTTTTGGGGGGACATGATTCAACCCATAAGAAATGGAATGGGGAATATAAAAATCTACAAACCACTGTGAAATTTTACTCAGGCACTAATTCTAGGACTTCTTGATTAAAGGAAAAATAAAAATCAGTTTTCTTGTTTTAGTGCCTAAAAGGGAAAGTTTGAACCAGCAATGGATCACTGAGACCATTCCTTGCCTGCCTTCTCTCTGACGTGATCAACTTTAGCCTCAAAGAGTCTTGTCATCCCCAAGAGTCTGGGAAGAAGAAATATGTTTAAGAAATTGAAATATACATAGAGATGAGGCTCATGAAATTGAAAGAAGCAGACCTTTACTAGTGAGTCCTCAAATAAATTTTGATGAGGTACTTTTGAAATGTCACAAAGTGAAAAGTTATCATCTATAGAAAAATTAAACAATGGCATATTGGTATGAGCTATGTGAGCAATTATCCTGATTGTAATTGTTTGGTTAAATTAGAAAAAACCATAAATTTGGGGGTACATGTTTCTCATTGTGCCTTTTTTTCTTGCTCCTTTGCTTGTTTGTCTCTGTTTCATCAACCTTTAATGCCTTTGAGAACGTATAACGATGTGTGGGATGGTTCTTTTTAAACAAATTCCATCTCAATAGGTAATTAATATGATCTCTTCTAGCATGAAAATCCCAAGTGAACACATACATATGGAATTAGGCACATAAGAATATCCTTACTTGGCTTTACGTTTTGTTCAAAAATGCAAATACACATATATGTCTGTGCAGATGTCTGTGTGTGTATACACATGCATGCATATTATTTATGTACCGATTTATGTACCAGTATTTATCCACCAATTCCCTACATAAAATCTCTCACTCTTTTGAATTTGGCAGGATTCGATTTCTTTCGGTCTGTGTTTGGGCTAGACTTGATAGTTTCTTGAATTATTTGACTTCTTCTTGCACTGAAGTATTCATTCGCCAACTTACACACACATTTCCCCCACCTCCCCATAGGTGTCCCAGATGCCTATTTTTCTTAGCCATCAACTGGGAATGCAAGGCTTGAAGGGCATTTTACATTGGCAAACACTGCCTTCCACGAACCAGCCCGGGCCCACGTGTCTGGATTCATTTCCATTCCTCCTTGCCTCCTTGTATTTCCTCCAGTATTACAGATTTGCTGGCAACTTCGTGTATAACCTGGTATGGTTTACTGTCTCCTTCTCTTTTGTAAGGTTCTTTCCTTTATCCAATCTTTATTACTTATTACATGTGTAATTCCTGCCTATCCCTCCTAATGTTCTTTTTCCAAGAGTAATCCCTGGGGTCTCTTGGAGGCGGGGCTAAATACCCCTCCCCCCAGTCTTCACAACACCCTGTACATTCCAATGTCATGTCATATACTCTCCACCACCCAGATATTCTGCTTACAGCTCTCCCTTCCCGAAACTGCAAAAGATATAGTCAGTTTTATTCGTCTTTGAAAAACAAGTGCCTGAACACAGAAAATGCTCAGGAAAGGTTTATTGTCGAAGAAAGTCATTAGCTATGTGAAAGCAGGCACCCCAGCTGCTGTCAATCATTTTAAGGAGAAAAAGGTGGCCCAAGATATAATTCTTGGTTGAAGCATGCAGTTCAATTTCATAGAAAATTTGCATTGTCATCTAAGGCCAACTGTGTTTGGAGGTCTTGATGGAAATATTCAAAATAAACTGCAGGTTTAAAAATAAATAATAATCTCTCTTAAAATGCATGCCATGTGTTTAAAGCAATCATTCTCAACCTCAGCTGTACACCAGGAATCATTTGGGAGCTTGTTAAAGGTATAGATTGAGAGCCCCAACCCAAGGCAAATTAGTTCAAAGTTTAAAAGGCTCCGTGGGGGATGACTAAGAAGTATTGGTCAAAACCTTGGTAACAGACTCAACTTCCTGTGATTAAAATGTTTTCCCTAGATGTTTCTAGGAAACCAATGTCTTCTTTGCCACCAATAAACAACTTTTAGCTAAAGAATTCTATAAAAGATATGGTAATATCCTTGTTTAAAGAAATGAAAACTGAAGAATAGCCAAGATAAATGATTTGCAGCTCCAAGATTTAAACCCAGGTTTATTAAGAACCAGTGTTCTTCCTACATATCATACTGACTCTCAAACATGTGTAGGAGCTCAACAAACTTCTGAAATCAACTTAAAAACTGTGTCTGAATTTGGGGTTCTTGGGAATTGGCAACCCATGGGCAGAAAAACATACACATTAAAAAAAAAAAAGAACTGATGAAGAAAACTAAACCAGAACAACTTGAAATAAACAAGGGATATTTTAAAGTACTTCTAACAATTGACTTGCTTGTTAATAAATGACACTGTAGGTTATTTTTAATCTCCAGAGTGTTGTTAAACTGATTCACTTCTCTCTACATCTTTCTAGACTCTGCCTGTTTTTCACTTCCTGACCTTTTTAAGGACCTAAAGGAACCACTGTAAAGTTGAACTGTAGTTAAAAGCTTGAATCAGATACAGTGATAGACAAGTGGTCAGCAAAGATGTTCTCAACTGTGAAGGTCAAGGAAGAATGAAGCTGAGGCTATCACGTCCTTCCAGAAATCCTTCAGATCAAATCTGTCTGAACCAGAAGTGAAGGTAACCCAGTACCTAAGGACTTCTTTTGACCATAAAGGCATAGTTGCATTTGGTTGTAATTTAAACACTTCTGGTGTCTATCATACAGAAACATTTGTATAAATTTTTGAAAAACAAATACAATGTTGCTGGATGATTGGTGGCTTAACTGCATAAACTGTAAAAAGTAAAATATAAACTGTAACCACTTAAACCTCTCTTCACATAGCCTGAAGCAGGTTGCAAATCTCAGCTTGATACCCAGGAGCAAGCAGGTTGAGAACCACTGATTTAAGAGGTTATTTTGTTAGTTGGAATACTAACTAGTACATTTTGTAATTCCTGGGCACTTCAAGTCTTCTTCCAGAGAGAGTCTCAAAATATTGTGCTATAATTTTTCTATTTTTGTTTCTTTTTATCAAATAATGCACATATGGTAACAAACCAAATAGTACAAAAGAGCTTCAGCCCAGAGGTAAATGCCTGAAATGAAATGTTTATTATTATTATTAATAAGTTTCTGCCAGTTGACATCATGGCTCTAAGTAACATGCTAATATATCTCTAGACACTAATAAAGATGAGAATTTAATACATATACACTATCACACTTTGTCTTTCTCTCCACGATCTTCTACAAACATTTTCAAATTTTTCTAAGTTGAATATTCTCTTATTATTTTACAACTGTACATAATATGTTTCCATAGTTATGTCTGGTTCCATTAACTTGAGTCAGGATCTCAGATTCCCTGCTTGAAGTTACTCGTTTTCGTACATTTTTTCTTCCTCAATTTCCAATTTCCAAATTCTCTCAACTACTCTTACACTTTTAAATGTTCAACATTTTCTACCTGAAATAGTTAGTACTCTAACTACTACCCATTCTTCTAGGCTTTGTTCAAGGAAGAATCTAAAAGTTGAACGCTAATAAACAACACTATCATTGTTTTGACTTCATCAATATTTTTGTCCACTGACCAGGTAACATGATAGGATTAGATTACATTTTCTATGGTTCCAATGCTACAAAACTTGGCCCATTCAGAAGAGAATCTTTTAGCTTCAAGCAAAGTAGCTCCTACTTTCTTATCACCCATCAGTTGCTTGAAATTCTGTCTTATTTTCGACTGCTACATATATAAAGCGTACTTTTCTATTGTTCGTTTTTGCCTTTCCTTTTCTATAAAAATGTGTTTTTAATCTTAATTTAAAACACATTCTCCTCTTCTCAGTCAATCCTCATTTTTTCAGACCCCTTTGTCTCATGCCTTCTGCTTTATTCACTCAACATGGTATCTGCAGACCCTAATTCCAGACCTTCACCAAGGTTCTGACTTCATACTTTTCTCTCCTTTCTTTTTCTATGCTCTTCCCTTCCACCATCTGGCTCCCAGAGATGTTTAAACCTCCATCCATGGTGATCTGAAGCATCTCTGTTCTTTTGTAGCAATCTCTCATTTTTGTATTTCTTTAGATCTATTTCAAAGAAATCTCGAGAGAAAAGGAATTATATTTGTATGCTCTCTGTCCCATTTTGAAATAAAAACTAGAAGTTTTATCTAAATGTGTTTTAAATAAAAAATCTGAATAAAAGGAACCTTGGCTCTTAAAAAATATACATTATTCCAAAACATCTGATATTTGATATCAATAAATTATAGTTGCAGATAAAGGATCACTGTTGGTCATATTTAATCAGAAAAGCTATTCCATTTAAAATAATCACTCTTCTAAACAATATTTTAACATCAAGAATATGATTTAGGATCATGTCACTTCCTCTGAAATCTTCCAGGAACTCAGTGGAAGTTGCTTTCCTCCACTTCTTAGAATATGTAATTCCTTTGATCAGGAAAATAATACATGACAGTGAAAAACTACATTTTCATCCTTCCTCTGTTGCTGAATTTATTTGTATTTTAAGTGAACTTTCTAAACCAGTTCTCCAGATATTTCTTGAAAACCATTTGCATTTGGTAAAGAATTCTTGGCTAAGGAAAAGCAAACATAAGAAAAGCAATCACAATGAAGAAAATTACTAATGCTAAACAACTTCTGCTAATTACCTGGAAAAAAAAAAAGAAAGAAAGAAAGAAGGAAAGAAAAAAAAAAAATCTGGTTGCCTGAGCGCCTTTAGGATGGAAATATCAACCCTTAAGAAACACCCATCATAGATCAAGGGTCAGACTCCTAAGCTGAATTTCAAACAATTCCAAAACAATGAACAGGAAGAGACCATGCACTGCATGACGCACGGCTAGGCAAGAGTTCCTGTAACCATTTGCTCTTTATCACATAAATCCAAAAAGGAATACAATATAGACAACACAGGGTTCAAAAAGGTGATGAAGGGGAGAGCTCAGCATTGGAAAATGAAGATGAAACTGGTTCTAAAACAGTAAAGTATCCTGGAATCCAAATCTTGTGGTGGATGGAGTTAAATTCACATTCCAGAATGGTCATCTACTAATCTTTTGACCTTGGGAAAGAGTGCTGGGAGGATTAAATGAGATAATATCTGTGAAGCACTTAAAACAGAGCCAGACATATTCAGGGCCCATAATGGCATTGTTGTTTCCAGACACTATCATCCTCCAGATATTTACAGCCAAATAAGTGGGAGAAATAATAACTACTACGCTGTTTCTCCAGAGTGGGTAAGATGATGCCTGAGACACAAAATCATTTAAAAATATTCTGTATTGATTGTTGAGAGATTAGTCAACATGACAACAAATGAAAAGCAATGGATTAAAGATAAATTGGGAAGGTTGATCAGTGTGATAAGGTTTTAAGGTAGAACTTGCAAGGTGGATCACTGTCAAGGACAGGGAACGACACCCTTGGGAAGGGGCCAGAGATGTTTTCTGGATTTCCCTAGATGTTTGTCTGAAGAAGGATATGTAATCTAACTCCTGGGGCAGATACAACAATGCAAAACAAATAGTTTCAATCTCCAGAAAGGAACTTTGAATACAGTTAGTGAAACATATGTAAACTTTAGCTCAAATTAGCAAGTGTTAAAATAAAGATCTGAGCAAAGTGTCAGAGGAGCAGAGAGGAGACCTTTACTCAGAGTGGGGGGTATCCCAGAAGACATCATATAAATGACCCCATTTGGGCTCAATGAGTAGGAATTATTTGGATGGAAATGACAATTATAACAGAAACAGCCCATGCAAATGTATAAAAAATGTGATGTTGTCAGTAAACATTTAAAATTTAAGGTGTGAAAGGAGAACAGTGTGAGTGGAAGACATGAAAATGGCAAGGGAAATTGGGGCATGTACATGACACGTGTGCTGTGTTGAGTTTGGACTTTTGTCCTTTGACCAAGGTTAAGCTATAAGAAAACATCCAGTTCAAAAGGATACGTAACTATATCTGTATCTTTAGAAAAATAACTTAGATAAGAACTTGAAGGGAGGAAATCAATCTGGAGTCAGGAAGACAAATCAGTGGGCTGTTGCAGGTTTCCACCTGAAAAATATAGCCAGTCATAATTCAGCCAGTAGCAATTGGGAGATTGAGGGAGTGACTGGGGAGAGTTTGAAGAGATAGGTTTTTAAGTCAGCATTATCTGTTTGAAACAAAGCCCAAAGAAGACTGATTCATTTCAGCTAGGTAACTGAAAGGATAGTGACAAAACTAACCATTCCATGAATACAGAAAAAAAACAACAAGTTTCAGAAAGGTGTGTGTATATGTGGGTAGGGGGATTAACGAATTCATTACTGGGAAGGTATTAAATTGTACGTGGAATCTAAAAAAAAAATGACACAAATGAACTTATCTGCAAAACAGAAACACACTCACAGACTTGGAAAACAAACTTATGGTTACCAAAGGGGAGAGGTGTGGGGAAGGGATACATTAGCAGTTTGGGATTAACATGATGCACATTACCATATATGAAATAGATAATCAACAGGGTTCTACTGTATAGCACAGGGAACTCTACCCAATACTCTATAATTACCTATATAGGAAAAGAATCTGAAAAAGAATAGATATATGTATATGTATAATAAAACTGAATCACTTTGCTGTACACCTGAAACTAACAAAACATTGTAAGCCAACTATACTCCAGTATCAATAAAAATTTTTAAAAATTGTATGTGCTAACAGCAGGTTTTATATATGAGATATGTAGCAGATATATAGGACATTAGAAATACATCACAGGCGTTTAAAAGTGTGGGCAGTGTTAAAGTAACAAATTTAATAATTCTCGGTATAATTGAAGACGTAGGAGTGGATGATACGGAATAGGCTTTTGAGTAAGGTTAGAAGAGACTTCTGGGGGTGCACTGATGTTTCTGGGGATGGCAGAGGGCAAAAAGATCCCAAAAAGGAGCCAGAAGAGATGAGAGTTGGGGGAGAAACAGGAACACCAGTATCTGGGGAGAGAAGATCTAAAAGGGAGGGATTATCACACAGGCCAATTTCTATGCAATTTTTGAAGACTCTACTGAGAGTAGAGTCTACTATCTCCTTCAGATGTCCAGTATTAATGTCCAGAAGCTTCTAGTGCCTAGGTGCTACATGGCAGTCACTGTAACCGCTGACACAAAGACAAGATAAAGTCCCTAGTCTCAATGAAAGTGCAATCCAGTGAGGAAGAGAGATGTATGCAAAGGTAATGACAGCACAAGACAACGTTATGATAATTGCTGTAAAACAGGGTCAGCATTATAAACACAAGGGAGAACTTAATGAATTTTTGGGGGGATGGGTCGTATAAGCCTTCATAGTAGGAGAAAATTTCCAAGTTAAGAGTAAAGTGTTTTTTCTCCTTAAACCTTCTCAGTAGTTTTAACTAGGTTTTTCTTTTTAGATTCTCGTCTCTTAGCTAAATGGAAATTTTCTGATGAATTACAATGACTAGCTTCTTTCAAAATTTTACCTTTGTCCAAAAATCTATGATATTTTATGATTGAATTTTTAGAAGGTATAGTGTCAAGGTTTAGTTAAAGATAAGGATGTACTGATTTAACTGAAGAATATATGAATAACTTAACTATGTCTGCAAGAATAATAAGAATTTATCAAACAGTACAGGACCTTATAGAGATAATTAGAAATATATGTATTAAAAAGACATTAAAGAAGAACCAAAGAAATGAGAGATATATCATATTTATGGATAGAAAGATATGATATAATAAAAATGTCTCTGTTCCTTGCAAATCAAACTACAGAGTCAGTGCAGAGTGAATCAAATAGCTGTGAGGTTGTTCATGGACATGATGGGGTGATTCTAAAATTGACACGGGAGAGGAAATTGTCAAGAATAAACAAACCACTCTTAAAGAATGAGAACAAGGAGGGACCATGTCCTATCAGACTTCAAAACTTACAGTAACGTTGTAGATTAAGACAATGGTCCTTACCCAGAGAAAAAGAAACAGACCAACGAAACAGTCTGAAAGCCCATTAACAGATCCGTTTTCAAAATGTGCTCATTCATCCACTCACTCAATATGTATTACTGGGCGCTGATTAAGTGCCAGGCATTTTCTAGGAGCTGGGGTTCCCACAGTAAACAAAACAGAAAAAAGTCCTTTCTCTGCATTGTGCATATAGTGGGGGCGGGGAGGGGATACACAATGAAATGAATAAGACAAGATAAACAAATTCAAATAGACTTAAGAGTGATGGAGAAAAATAAAGCAGGGAAGAGGGACTGCATAAATTTGGGGAAGCGTCGGTTTTTAAATGCAAATGGATGTGGTCTCACTGAAAAGTGGAGAGAAAAAGCCTGAAGCAGGTGAGGAAAGAAACATGTAGCCACCAGAGGGGAGAGCAATTCAGTCAGACGGCAAAGCAAGGGCAAAGACCCTCAAGAGGGTGCGTAGCTGAGGCAGACATGCCACCACATGTCGTGTGGCGGAGACAGAAAGGACAAATCAATGAATGAGCTGGAACATTTGTTTACCTTTATGGCAAAAAGATGAAACTGGATTTCTACCTCATACTATACACAAAATCTAATCTCCTGTAGATTATAGACTTAACTGTGAAAGGCAAAACTTTACCTTTAAGAAGACATATTGTAATGGCCTTAAGGTAGGAAAATTTTTTTTTTACTTAAGTCAAAACAAGTTCAAATCATTTGAAACTAAGCACATTTGTTCATCAAATATCACTGTAAAGACAGCAAAAAGACAAGTCACAAGTCTTTCAAAGGATTAATAGCCTTAATAGAAAAAGAACTCTAACCATTCAGTAAGAAACAATCATAACCTAACAGAAAATGGGTATTTCACAGAAAAAGAAAAATAAATAGCCAATAAATATAAAACTTGATCAACTCTGCCAGTATTTTGGAACATTTTTGAAAACACAAAAGTACTCTAGGATTCTATTTTTTAACCCAAGAAATTGACATAAGCTTTAAAAAACGTGTAATAGAACCAACCATTTGAAAAAAATGTAGACCAAAAAGAATCCTTATACACTCAGGTGGGAGTAAAAACAGGTACCAGTTTTGAAGAACTTATACTGAAGATGAGACCCCAGAACTGTAAGACCCATTCCTAGCAACAGACTCTAGAGAAACTCAGGTGTCTCTGCACAAGTAGGCATATGCAAGAGAGTTAATAGGAACAGATTTTACAACAGCAGAAACATGGATCCAGACATCTATCTGCAGTAGAATAGATCTAGCTATGCCCTATGGTCTACTCATAACTGCATTAGCCATACAGTATGCTAAGAACCGAAGTTCAGCTAAATGTGTCAGCAGGCACGGATCTCAGAGACATGGCTCTGATTGGAGAGATAAGTAACAGAGGAGATACATATATACAGTGATATTTCTGTGATGGCAAAAACCAAGCAGAACTAAATCATCCTTTATTTAAGGGCATGTCCTTAGGGGCTGAAACAATACAGTAAGACATGGGACTGGTGAATAAAACATTTTTGATACTGGTAACCTGTGATTGAAAGGCAGGGAAAAAGAACAAATTATTGTAAAAGTTAAAGTGTTCAATTTCTTAAGCTGAATAGGAAGTACATGATGTTTACAGTATATTATGCTTTAGAATTTACATACTATAGCAGTATATTTCTAGACATCAAGTATTTCACTAAAAAAAGACAAAAGAGAGTTTCTGAAATATGTTTACAATGAACCTTCAAAAATGCACCATAAAAAATGAATTACATTGCTTTTACCCATTGAACTTTTGTGCTGGAGAATCACTGAAAAATGGCTAATACTACTAGGAATTTAAGTGAATTAAAATTAATGAAGTGGAGGCAATTTTTACTCCTTCCATTTCTTTTTCTTCATTTGGGGATGGAGAGGGGCAGCAAGGGTCTGTTGGAGCCCCCTTGAAACTGTTAAGCTGTCTGTATCTCTACCTGATCAAGGAGAAAAACTAAACACAAAATATTCAAATGAATTTCAACTCACTATACTTTTTAGAAGTAAATTAAAATTTTAAATATGTATCCAGCATCTTAACATCCCAAGCTAGGCATGGCAACTCAGAAAAATAAGTATGAAAAATGTTTCTTGAGTCTGTTCACATCCTCTTTGAATTACATTGTAATAAACTGAATTGCCACGTGGTAAATTTCTTCACGGAGGAGGCAGAGTCACTGGTGAAACAATGTTCTCTTTTATCTAACCAAAAGGAAATGAAGGGTCTATTTGTTCCCAGATACCTCTTGGGGCAAAGGAGGAATCACTGAATGGTTAAGAAAATAGAGTGAAGGGAAAGAAATATAATAGATTTCTAAAATCATTATTCACCCAGACTTACCTTTAGTGAGTTGATTACATGATTAAATACTATGATAATCAATGTTTAGTTTTAAAAGCCAACCATATGAAGTCTAATATGAACATAAATGAGCTTACTAGGTACTCATAAATGTTGACTACATTGTCCTCATATAGAGAAAACACACACGAATTAATTTAGTAAGTATTAATCTAATCTTAGGGTTACATCTTAAACCTTGGTTTACCAGGAACTTCACTGTCTCTCAAATCTTAAATACATCATTCACTCTGTCTACAAGCTTCTTTGAGCTCTATTCCATTGTTGTTTTTTTCTTTTTCATGTATTCCTTCAAAACTCCAGTTCTCACTAGTTGTACCTCCTTCTCCAATACCTAGCCTAAAACCTTTCATATCAATGGCTTTCCTGTCTCCCTTGTTCCACTACACTGCCATTACATTTTTTTATATAAAATTCCCATCATAGATCAATCAAACATCTGAATTCTTTGCTCTTTTGATTATTACTGTTTATTTTTATCAGCCGCTCAAGCCTCCCAACTCTGACTAGAGGTGAGATGTGACACAAGTTAATTCACCTCTTAAAGCCTGAGTATTTATAATTAAGATAATAACAGGTGACATGTAGGTATATTATGGGAGGTCAAGGGAGATTATATTTGCAAACGACTCAATTAGTGTATTTTCCGGCACATAAGAAATTCTTATAATTATCACTTATGATTATTCACAATTTTCTTGACTTATCTGAAACAAATGAAGCACTCATGTAGTTTTCCTGCTTAGTTTCCACACTCTTGCAGCTTCTCTAAAAATTCCATGACAATCCTGTTCCTCCACTCTTCCCTTCAATGATACTATTCTCCCCTATTCCATCTGTGTTCCAATTTGATGACTTATGTATCTATTACAATCTAGTGTCCTGTGACTACTTTTAAAATTAAAAATAAATATCGAGAGAAGCAAGTTGATGATTGCTGTAGATGGCCATATATCCATGTGTCTTATATTTCCCTCTTTTCACTCTGTCCTCTATAATAGGATTCATATTTTCTCAGAAAGACTCCCCTCTTTCTTATTTTTTTCTTCTTGGCAAAAATCAATTATTGCATTATGTGTAATTTTCTACTTTGGGGAAAAAAACGTCAAAAAAGTTTATCTGCAGTAAAGATTTCGTTTGCTCAAACTCCTGTTCTCAAGTCAGATCTTTTAGATGTGAAAGGAATGGTAGCTTCTATTTTAAGATTTCAAATCCCAGCAACAGGTACCTTTCAAGAATAAAAAGCAGTTGGAATCTGTCAGTCAAAGTACAAAACTTCCACAAGGGAAAAGCATTCCAGAACATAAAGCCATTCATTGATCTAAATCAAATGAAAAGGTGCATCTCTTAAGTAGGCCCTTTTCTGAATGTGCTCTAGTCCCCCATACTGGCTGAGGAACAACAAGGGCTGAAATAGGGCTGCACCGCAAGCTGCTGGCCGGCTGTGACACCAAGCAAGGCAGATCCCTGCCTGACCTCAGTGTCATGCACACATCTAAAGCCACCAGAGGATGGTAGCTCCAGGCCACATCATGCCTTTGCCTCCAGCTCAGGTAGTATATTTCCGATCTCCCCTTTTTTCTGGTTACTCCCAACTAGTCTCGCTGGAGCTCTCTTGACCCAATTGCACTTCTCATTTTGCAACGATTATCTCCCTCTAAAGGAGGGACCGAGGCAGTAGCGTTGGGATGGGGTGACCAAGGGTCTGCCTTTTCTCCATCCTTCCCACCTCCCCTGGCTCCCTCAGTGGTGATCTTAGTAATGATTCTGGCTCCCCTTCCCCCACCTCACTTCCCAGGCAAATCTTTCGTCTTGCTGTCTTCACCCTTGGACTGGACCCCGCTCTGGGCCAAAACATCCAAAACAACTTCTGAAATGTAAATGACTCTTATTCTAACCTTTGTGAACAAAGTTCCATCTTTTTAAATGAGTTTAACTGAATGAAAATAAATAAGTAAAAAATAAGGATGGGGAAGGGGCACCTAAGTAAAGCAGAATGCCCTTCATGCCATCCCTTGCTTTTAGGATTCATAGTAAATCTCTCCTCTTAAACACAATCCCCACCCCACGCCAAAAAGATGTGCACACATCCACACGGACACATGTACAATGTATTTTAAAATCTTGAACACAGCTTATTTTTGCTTCTGGGTCCCTAGGAATATATTATATGCTTTCTTTAAAATCACAATGGAAAGCAGGAAAGAAAATGTGATCTGAAACTACCAGCAAAGAAAAGAGAGAGGCCAAAAAATAAGTTAGCTCCAGAAAACTGCTAGAAGAAAAAAGAAAAAAAAAAAAGAGTTTTAAAAGGAGAAAATAAAATGCCAGGGCACTGGCCTGAGCCCAGAGCCTTTCTGATGGGTTTATCCTACCATGAAGACCTACCTCTGTTGCTGCTTACCGTCTAAATCCTGGCTTCTCAGTTGAGCGCTTAACATGCAGGGGTGGAGGTGCAATAGTTAAAGCAGTACCATTCCTAGGAGACAGAACGCAGATAGCTTTTCACTAGACTTGCTGTCCCAGTAGAACACTGGCAGTGGAAGATAAGAAGCAAATCCAGAAGACAGGGATTTTGCATGGTGGGGTGGCTTCATTTCAGCAATGCTCAGAAGTTGTTCTTTTATCAATGAAAACCACATAGGTTTCAATGTCATACTCAACACCAGAACTGCCGAGATCATTCAGGTACTTTGCAGTGTGGATTTGTCCTCTGGATTTCCCATGATTGTAGCATCCTCATCAAAGTGTAGAATGACAAATAGGAAGAGAGCTAGCTAACAGATAAAGGCTGTGCAACTTTGTTTTAGAAAAGACCTGTCTTAGGTTTGTTTTCCCAGAAGCAGATTCTGAGATAAAGATTATACTGTACAAGTGATTTTTAAAGACATGCTCCTAGCAGAAACTAGTAAACTTGCAGGGGAAGCAGGAAGACAATCAATAGTGTGATTTCAGGCCCTGACAGTGGAGAATGGCTTCAGCCTGAACCTACAAGGGTGTCTGGAGTACAGGCTTTGCCACAGTGTGTCCTGATCCAAGGTAAGGGAGAAGGCTTGCATATTCCCACATCTATCCATCATTGCTAAGGACCTACCAAGGGCATCTTAAACTTCCAGAGCCTTCTGGTTCTCTGCCTGGGGTCTAGTACCCCAATGGCCCTTTTTTGAAGAAGAGTCAAAAGTTCAGCATGTAGGAAACAGAAGTACGCCAAAGGTGGGACAGGCACACAGATACACTCAAGGGGATTGAGGGGACCTGGGTGGATAATGGACAACTTCCAGCACAAGCGCTTTAAGCGGTCAGGACATAGTAACTGGAGATTTTAAGCTTAATGTTCAATCTGACACACATAAAATTTGGAGAAAAACAGAAGGCAGTCCTAAATTGGAGGACTCCCTCTGTCTTGTCCTATGTCCAGCAAGTTATCCTAAAACTTTTCATTTTGTTTAATCCTATGTTCGTTTATAATGTCATTCAAACCTTCTAGCCATGACCCATAAAAAGAAGATGCAAAATAAATACATGACCTGGGATGTCATGACTGCCCTTTAAAATTAGTATTGAACCATAAATATAATCATATACACATTTCTTTAAATGCAGACATACACACATACCTATGTATCATATAGTCAATCAATGCAGTGTACAATTAAACTACTCATTTGTTACCACAGGTAAAGCCAACAGCTAATTAAATGCCCTAAACTGGAATAACCAATATGAAATAATTAAGTAGTTGTGACACTCTCTAACCCAGGCTTAAAAAAGGTACATTTGTCTTAATAGAACTTGGAACGTGAGGAGAAACTCTGGGAAGCTCACTTATCACAGACCCCAGGGGGCTTTGGCAGTTCCATCATACAGCCCTATACCTGAACCCCATCCACCATGTCTCCCAGGGACAAGAATACAGCTCACCTGTAAGCTTGGTTCTTGGTTGTTCCAGGCCCGATAGACGCCTGTAGTGGTCAACCTTTGGGGCCCTCTTAGCAATGAGACTTCTCACCTTTGTTTAGCTCTCGGCTTCATCCTCCAAGCCCTATTATTCATGTAGGGTCTTTACTTTGGCATACCTGCTCCAGGAACCCATATATACGTAAAACAGGAAAATGGGGTACCTACTACCTGAGCAATATTGACTTCCAGACCACCTCTAGAAATTTCCAATTTCTTTAGTTTTCTCCTCTATCCCAGGACACTATGTTAAACGCGAGCCACCCAACGGCAGCCCTCCTTCCCCACAGAGGAGCACATCATTCTCAGCTGAATCCTTCTTTTCCAACCAACGTGATTATCGAGAAGCAGAAATAATGATGAAACTCTCTTGGTGAAGCAAACTAACCTGTCTTCAGACATAAACCTTCTAGACCAAGAAAGACAAAGTAAAGAAGATGAGTGTGAAGTGATCTTCCATGAATACATGAAACGTCAGCCTCCAGTCCTTCACCCTGAAGTGGTTTTGCACCAAAAACATGCACGATACCTAACTGGGTATTCAGTCTCTTCTAAAAATATCAATCTAGAGGCACAGATATCCGTGCACTTTCACAATGTGAAGGAATTTTTATTTTTCCAGTCATAAGAACCAGCCACTTGGCAGCTTTGACAGAAACATAATCACCATTGAGCTGCAAAAGTTCATAGAAACTCTCCATCACCTTTTCATTTAAAAAAAAAAAAAATTGACACCGGAAAGAAAGTTATTCAAAGTGGTTCTGAGTTCCATTTTAGCAAGTGCAAGTAGGGGAGTGGGTGATTTGAGTTTGAGAATAATTTACTGACAGACACTTTAGTAATTTTCTAACAAAATTAAAAGAATAAATAAAATGACATAGCAAATATTTAAAAGTCACAAACCACACTATTCAGTTTACAGAGCTGGGTAAGAGGGGACCTCACATTTTTTTGGAGACTCTTGGTCTCGTTCTCAAATAGTCCACAAGCTGGATAATGCAGTCAGAAGATAGATTTTTCATCCATCAAACATCCTTTGATTGTTTTCAGGTGATGCTATGAGGAAATGGAAGCCTGGGGTATAATATAATCAGAAGTGCTCTCAAGGAGGAGATTTGAGTCCTTGCCACCCTCACCTTTTCTTTTCTCTTCATAGGTAAGAGCTACAGTGAAAGTTAATGATGGAAGGAAAAACAGAGTACAGCCTTGTGACATACTTTTTGACTTCTCTTCCCACTTCCAGATCTGAAAACTACTAATTCAGTCTGAGAATTAGCCCTTTGCTAATATACTCTGAGGCATTACAAGTTTTACTTTTATACTAGTTATGCTAGTTTTCCCTATGTTTTTCTGGGTGTCAGAGTATGCCAGCTATCTTGATGCTGTATAATATGATAGTCAATAGTTGGTGTATTCAGAGATTTGAAAAAGATTTTGACGGCTGACCTAAAAACAAGGTATTTGAATTAATTCATTATTTTAATTAGGGCTTGCTTTTAAAATAAAGCTATGTTTCAGTTCTTGGTTTAGTCAAATAGTTGTAATTTATAACCTAATTAATTAGTGGCTTCCTTTCTTTTCTTTGGGAACATTCATAAAGGTTATCTTCAAGTAGTGTTATGTGAACTCATGCAATACACACCACGTTGATATTTATTAAATAAAAGAAGAAAGACAAATATTGTATGGTATCACTTGTATGTGGCATCTAAAAAAATGATACGAATGAACTTATTTACAAAACAGAAACAGAGCCACAGACATAGAAGACAAACTTATGGTTACCAAATGGGATTGCAAGGGGTGGGGAGGGATAAATTAGGAGTTTGGGATTAACATATACACACTACTATAGATAAAATAGATAAACAACCTATTGGACCTACTGTATAGGACAGGCAACTCTACTCAATATTTTGTAATAATCTATAAGGGAAAAGACTCTGAAAAAGAATATATATATATATGTATGTATAAATGAATCACTTTGCTCTGTACCTGAAACTAACACAACATTGTAAATCAACTATACTTCATTAAAAATAAAATAAAATTGGGGTCAGCCATTAAAAAAAGAAGCAGCAAAATTCCTGCATCGGTATTCAATTTATGTGAGCTAGAAGCTGTTATTCAAATGTGTAAAGAAAAATGAGATATCTACTCCCATAAAACTTACAAAGAGAATGCATACAGAGTAACAAACAACATACAAATTAAAATGGCATAGGAGTTTGGAAGGGAGAAAGAGAAACATGAGAACCATTTCTGATAGGAGTAAAGGAGGAAGATTTCTGTGGAAAATGGCTTTGAAGCTTGGACTTGAGAGTTGGGTAGGACCATACGAATGAAAGTATTGGTGGGAGGCACATCAGACAAGGCAACAGCACATAAAAATGCAATAGAGGTAGCAAAGCTTTTCAGTCAACTGAGCCTTTTGTGATTTATCTGGAGTTGGTTGTTTTAAGTTAAGCTCACCAAAGGTCCTCAATGTGTTTGTGAATGGCTGGTCATGGCATCATAGACGGTCTTTAGAAAGTTTACTCCAATGTTCCTGTGGAGAGATGGTTGAGTAGGGAAGAAAGGAGAAGACGCAGAAACTAAGATATGTTTCTACAATGGTCCAGGCAACATTTAATGAGTGATGAAAAGCAAAAGGTGAACTAGAAGAATGTCTGAGATCAAAATGGAAGAATTAAATGGGAATAGCAAGATACCTACTGATTCACATGCCACCTTAAAAAAAAAAAAAACCCTACTACTTTACAGAACACCTTTTAGCAAATATATTTAGAATAATTCATGAGGGGCTGAATTATTTATGATCAAAGATAACCATGGGAGTCTTAGAGAAATCAGGTTTGGAAATAAGTGCTGATTTTTTCATCCTTTTCAAACTTAATATCTATAAGGATATATTTAGCTTAATATTTCATATGGATAAAACTATACATACACACATCTCATTCCTAAATAATTTTTAAATCCTTTATTTAAAATGATGTTTCAAAAAGGTAAGGACAGACAATAGTAGAGAACTACAGACATGTAGCTTTTAGCTTAATGGGAGGAAAATCCACAATAATAATTTTAGAACACATAGAAGCATTTTAAGCTTGGTCATTAAAAAGGAAATGTAGGAGAAAGAGCTGCCATTTACTGTCTAACATATTCTCAAATGGGTCACTTCAATGTGAATACACAATATAACTGGACCAAATTCTATAATTGGATTTAATGACAGTGGAGCAATGTCATTGCTCAAAACTGAAGAAAGTGGGATTTCTGCCCAATAGACAAAAAACTGGAGTCTCAATTTTCATCGACTTGGATCCTGGAAGAAAAAAATAAAAACCTCAAGCATCTATTTATGCCCTTAGTGAATTTATGACTATATGAATTTATGTACCTTAGTTTAAAGCACAAACTAGGTACTGTGACTTATGTAACATAAATAGATATTTGTGGACTTGAAAGATGAATACAAATGTCTGAAATAACACGCCAGGTTTCGGCAGTTTCTCTGGCTTCTCAGGCAAATACAGATCTGTTCAATTTCAAAATTATGTATTATTTATTCAAGTTCTTTAATGAGTCCAGACAAGTTCACTCTGTTGTCTAATGTTCATAAAAATCTTAAGTAGGGATTCTGTACATGACTGACCTCCATGGAGCAAGGCGTCCTTGAGTCTACCCACCATGTTCAAAACGATTTCCAATGGTGTGTTTATAAAAGTGGCTGAAGAGAATTCCCCTTGGAAAGGTAGTGATTTCTAAATGAACTTCAACTATTTTTCTAGATGTGAATCTGGGGTTACACATCAACTTTTCTATAGGAGGTCACTGTTAAAGAAACACTGGTTCCCATTACAAACATCCAGCCCTCTTACAGCAAACGGAGGGCAAGTCATTTTACAGACCTGGTGGAAATGTTGTTCATTGCAGATGTGAGAATAATGAGAAATTGAGAAAGGATTCTGGAAACGTTCTGTAAGGGATAAGTTTAGTGCTTGCAAATACCAAATACCCAACACACAGCTAGTCAATGGGCAAGTGACGTGCGGTAACAAAAAAAACATTAAACATGAAGTTTGCATTTTTAAAACCAAAGGTTTTCCAGAGTTGCCTAAGCGTTTCCTCCAAGGTTTGCATAGGAGATGACTTCTCCAGGTTAACTAGAATATCTCCCACGCATGATAATGTGCTGACTGTAATGCTCATCCACTGTACAAACCTGAAGTTTGGTGTCATTATTCCTGTTTTACAGATGAGGAAAATGATGCTCAGAGAGAATATTTACTTAAAGTCACACTGTATGTAGAACAAATATCTAAGGCTGCCCCAAAAGCCCATAACCTGAAGGAAAATAGTACTCTTCAGGGTTTTTGATTTCTAACAGTTGAGCATTTCTATTTTGATATATACCCATGCCTTTTTCCAATTTTAAAAACATCCAAATAAGGGCTTCTAACCTGATTTTGATTTTTTTCTTTAAGATGATATAATCAATCATATTGACTAATATCAGTTATATAAAGTCAATTGATATGAAATCATTCATATCAGTATAATATACCAATTTTTGAAAAGACGAATTATTGGATCCAGTATGCCTTATTTTTATTTTACTGTACAATTTTAAGATATCAATTTCATAATAAACTGAATTATATTTACTCATAAGATATACTATATGTGTCAATTATTTTATTGCTTTTTTTAAAGAAATAATGAAAACATGGTAATGAAATAAGATTTTCTAACCCAATATGGATAGGTCTGGACTGATACTATGAATTCCTATGCAACATGTGGGTAAATGATCAAGTTTTTAAGACTCGAGATATTCAAATCTTAAGAAATTTGAATTTCTAAGGTGGTTGGCACAATTTCTAAACTGACTATTTGACAAAAGTCAAATAACAAAGCATTATTTTATGGAATCAAAATGAATTCAAGTGAAAGGTGAGACAGCTCTACCATAGATAATTAGGATAATTAATAGATAAATAGGATAATTAGGGATAGGTAAATTGCTGACCCTTTCTCCTTTGATGTACCATCTGAAAAAATTCAAGGAACACGAGAACCAGAATCAACAGGTGATATTTATGGCCCTAAACCACAAATATAGAACAAAGCAAAAAAAATGAAGTCTAGACTTCAAGAGAGAGAACAAAAAAAAAATCAATCTGATTTGCCACTCAGAGTCACAGTGAGCATCAGTATTTGGGACACCCAGTGTCTTGGGGGTGACACTTGGGGCTCTAAAGGCATTGGGTACTTTCCAAGGAACGATTACATGTGCAGGTCCCACCTCCATTTCCTATTTCATGCTGACTCTTGATCCATCACCACAGGAAGTAAGAGGCATATTTTCTGGAAATGTCCAAGACCAGAAGATATCAAACCAGGTCGTCATTTGGAGAGAAGTAATTGACTAACTTTGAGTTCAGTAAAGATCAATAAAATGACTGAAAGTTTCCAGTCTTCCTCCCAACATCTAGGACTATGTTGTCAAATGCGGTAGCTTTTGGCCAGATGGAAATGAAATAAAATAAAAACCCAGTTCTTTAATTGCAGTAGTCACCTTCCAAGAGTTGAACAGCTACATGTGGCCCGTGGTCACTGTACCAGACAGCCCAGGTATAGGACATGCCTGTCATCACAGAACAGACAGCTCTACTGAACAGCAATGCAGAAATGAGCAATCTGTTACAGCCACCAGAGAAAAGATTAAATGGTGCCTCCCGATAACATCCGAAAGCTCCAAAATAAGAGTTGTTAGAGTCTTTCAACAAAAAATAACTCAGTCTTATCACCCTACATTGCTGATCCTACCACCACCATTCACACAAGGCATCAAATTAGCCTTTCCATGATTTCCTCTTGAAAATGAATTTAAAGATGATGATCATGAGACATTTGAGAAAAGCTTCCAACATGGAAGACAGAACTCTAAACAAAAACAAAAACTAAACACACACACACACACACACACACACACACACACACACACACACAGGAAATGCAGAGGAAACAGGAGCAGTGCAGGGAATGGAAAATCAGTTAATTTCCATGATAGATAACAGAATATATTCATGCATTAAATTAGAAGAAGATGCTGTTAAAAAGGGAATATTCAAATGCAAGAAAAATCCCTGAGAAATTGTAAATAAGGACATATACATGCAAAATGTAGTCAGAAATTTTAAAGATAAACTCGAGAATATATCCTCAAAATTAAAAATAAAAAACAAGCCAAAGGTATGAACAAGAGATGAAAAGATAAGAAAATGAAAGATTAATCCTATAGAGCCCACATCTGAGTAACGGGAGTTTGAGAAAAAAAGGAAATCCTGATATTTTCCTGAATAGAGAAAGTTGTAGTAGAAGCCGAGGGAATACTTATTATTTTTATTGTTGGTGTCATTTCTTAGGAGCATTTTATCATTATTACCATTACCATGTATGTGACTAACATTGATAAAAATTAAAATAATAATAATTATTTAAAAACCCACAAACGATTTTACAAAATGTAGTTGAATCCATATATTACACTGGCTGAATAACCAAGTTATTTATAAGGTACATGTTTGAGATCAGTTCCTCAACGTAAACCCGAAAGATTTTTCACTTTAGAAAACAGATGATAAACCATGGACAAAGACAGATCTGAATTTTTCCTGCTGACTCATTTGCATGAATAAAGTAAAACATTCAAAACCTCCAGAAAGATAAAAACTCCAGCTAATGAGGCCATTTGTGCAAATTCATTAGCCTGAATACTTCCAATTGATTAGCACCAAGTGTTACAAGGAAACCTCAAGAGTAAAAAGTAACATAGAAATTTGGAGGCTGCTCTCCCAGAATGGAGAAAACCCCTGGGGATGAGGCCTGGGGAGTTAAGAAGAGCATCTGGCCTCCTTTGTAAATGAAAATCTCTAAAAAGCAACATATACTAGTACTTACATGTCTGGATTAGAGCAGATGCTTCACTTTTATAAAGTTGCTAAATGTGAAACCAGTTAAAGAAAGCAAAATTTAATGCTAATTATTTATAGAACGTTAGGAATGATCACATCATTTTTGTTCACAAGCATCCAAAGATGCTGTGCTCCCTACCATGCCAAGTAACTGCAGTCATTAGTGACCTGGAAGACGCATTTGACCCTTAAGACGATTGCAGCCGTCCCTTCCTCCAGAAACCTTGAACAGCTCAGCCCACACAGGGTGATGATATGCTCCAACTAAGGGTTCCCAGGCATCCTTCCACATCCCCATTTGGAGAACGCCCACGATATTATAATGATCTCTTCATTTCGTCCCTGTTCTCCATGATACTTTACGTTCAGAGACCTTATTCACTGTTGTACCCAGAGCTACTAATAAACTGTCTAGAACACCTTGGCGGGTGGACAAAAGTGATGGAAAAAAATGAATGGAAAATGGAACTCTTCATTTCAGAGACAAGGCAATGTAGTACTCGAGGCACAAACACCAGCCCAGGGCCAGTTAGGAGGAAAACCAGGAGCAGAACTTAGGTCTCCTGCTTCCCTGCTTATTGCTTTTTCTAAAGTATTAAAACAGAACTCAGCGCAAGGGTCACGGAAAAATGATCATAACTTTCTCCTCCACTACTTGTCCTCCACTACACTTACATCTGCAGACAAAAAAGATGTTTACTGTTGAGATAAACCCAGCTTACCCCCTGCAGCTCCTGTCTTTGATGGCTCTGTCAATACCAGGAATACCCTGCCTGTATCTTTACCTCAAACATACTATCATTCAGGGTCCAGCTTAAATACGATCACATTCAATTACAAAAATAAAAATAAATTAAATAAAATCAAATAGTTTCTATGTACCAAGCAACAGAGAAGACCAAAAGATGGATAATGAATAACCTCTCTTCAAGAAGCATACAACTGAACTAAGTGATGAAAAGGTTGATAATATCTAGAGTGGTAAGAGGTAAGAAAAAAACATTTTTGCACATAGCTGGTAGGGATGTAAATCAGTTCCACAGTTTCATTTCATTTTCAGGGGTCAGAATTTGGCGCTGTCTTTCCAGTTAAAAGTACCTGTCCCCTCAGAACCAACAATTTTGCTTCTAGTAATTTCTCATAAAAATATTCTCCTATATGTGTTCATTTTTTTATGTACATTAATGATGACTATAGCAGTTTTTGTAAGAGTCCAAAACTGGTAAAATAAGTTTTCCTTTATAGGATGACATAACATAAATTGTATTATATCAATACGGATACTATTTTGTGTGAAAAAGAATGAGCTAGTTCTCTATGAGCTAATGGAGAAGAAAACTCAAACATAAAATGTAACCCCAGCAAACCACAGAACAACATGTCTAATATGATTCCATTTGGTTAAAACTATACATGCAAACCCACCATTACATACATTAAAATTATCAAAATATAATCAAAGAGTACAAGTCGTGATCAATTGTCTCTAGAAAGTGGGATTCCAGGGTGTGGGTAGGGATCGGTCTGTACTTTTCAGTGTTTATTCTCCAATATTTGAATTTTTTAACCACACACAGCTAAGAAAGTTTTTTAAAGTCTGTGGATATTTACCTAGTTGATGGGAAGGTGATATGAATATTGGAGAATTGAAAAATAAATGAGATAGTGATATTTGACAGAGGCCTTGAAGGGTAGGTGCTGTTTCAATGGCAAAGATAGTAGAAGGATTCTGTGCAGAGTGGACTATACTCCCAGCACATGGCAGTGAGGCATAGCTATCAGATTCACTCCAGCCAATGAAAAACGTGTGGAAGTGCATCTGATACCCAGGCTGAGGCAGTGAAAGCCCCTGTACAATCCGATTCCATCAGAGAGAAAGAGTTGGTAGAAAGCACTGCTGACTAACTTCAGGGAGAAAAGCTGCTCTGTTGTGTCATGTGAATCCTCAAGAATGAAAAATAAACTTTCCCTGTGTAGGACTTCCCAGGTGGCACAGTGGTTAAGAATCCGCCTGCCAATGCAGGGGACATGGGTTCAAGCCCTGGTCCGGGGAGATTCCACATGACTCAGAGCAACTAAGCCCATGTGCCACAACTACTGAAGCCCGCACACCTGGAGCCCATGAGCCACAACTACTGAGCCTGCGTGCCTGGAGCCCATGCTCCACACAAGAGAAGCCACCACAACGAGAAGCCTGCACACTGCAACAAAGAGTAGCCCCCGCTCTCCACAACTGGAGAAAAGCCCACCAGCAGCAATGGAGACCCAATGCAACCATAAATAAATAAATGTATTAAGAAAAAAAGAAACTTTCCCTGTGTCAAACCACTGTGATTTGGGGGTGTTTGTTACTAGAGCCAAGCCTAGCCTGAATGATACAGATGACATCAGAAGAGGAAATAAATTCTATATAAGGAAAGGTTTTAAAAATGGAGGTCTATATTTATAACAGTGAGTGTCTCTGTATGTAGAAGGACGGATGCAGAAATGCTAAGAAAGTGACCTGGAGTTGAAAGGTAAATGAAATTGACCACAAAAATGAAAAGTTACCTTCCATTTGTTTAGATTGATACATTGCTGAAAGTTTTCTATTTGCTTGTTTGTTGTTTGTTGGTTTGTTTTGTTTTGTTTTTGCTTTAAGTGTGAAGTGACATGGTCACAGTTTAGGAATTTCAATTACTTGGGAAAATTAGCCTGGCAGTGCTATGCTGAGAAGGATATCTAGTTTGGAAAATGCAAGAGGGGTACTCAGCAGAGAAGGGAGAAATGAGAAAGGGAAAAGTAGGAGTGTTTTTTGTTTTAGAATCCAAGGACAAAGGAAGAAATGGGTGGCTCACAGTGTGAACCAAGGAGGTGAAATAAGGTGAGATCTGAGGATTAAGTGATTCTGGTGATTAACAGATAAACTTTGAGAAAGTAATTTGTAAAAGAAAGTAGGTTCTAACAGTATGAGTGGTGAGTGGGTGGTAGGAAACTGGGTCACTTGGTGTAGGAAACTCTAAAGAAAGGGGAGAAATGGGAACAGCTTGAAGAAAATTTATTAAAAGTTAAAGAAAATTTAGTTAATTTTTAAAATATTTACTATTTGTTCAGACAGGGAAGATAAAGAATTATTTGTGGACATAGAGGAGTTATACCAGGAGGATAGAAACAATGTTAGAGGGCAGCGATTCACAGCATTCCCTGTAATAGGGAGGATCCAAATGGGATCTGTTTCTTTTACTTTAACCTTTGCATTCCATGGCTTTTGCTACAAGTTAAGAATGTTGCCTAGAGCCTGAAATATATAGAAGAGCCCATTCTCAAGGCTCTGATCTTTAAGGGGATAACAGTTTTCCATTTATATAAAGATAAAAAGTTGCAGAACAGAGAATAACATTTGTCTTGTTGCAGGTTTACAGGAACGTCCTGACCTGAACTAAACAGAGAGCTGCAAGAACAAAGGATTCCAACACCAAGAGGTTTGCAACAACCGACCATACCCCCCCCCCCTTTTAGCATAAAAGAAGCCTGGGGCTTCCCTGGTGGCGCAGTGGTTGAGAGTCTGCCTGCCGATGCAGGGGACGCGGGTTCGTGCCCCGGTCCGGGAAGATCCCACATGCCATGGAGCGGCTGGGCCCATGAGCCATGGCCGCTGGGCCTGCGCGCTCCGCAATGGGAGAGGCCACAACAGTGAGAGGCCCGCGAACCGTAAAAAAAAAAAAAAAAGAAGAAGAAGAAGAAGCCTGAATTCTAACTCCGGGAAGATGGTTCTTTGGGACAGTAGTCCACCACCTTGGTCTGCTGGCTTTCTGAATAAAAGTCGCTATTCCTTACCCCAACAACTCATCTCTCAACTTATTGGCCTGTCATGCAGTGAGCAGTAGGACTGGGACTTGGTAACAATCCACACGTGAGCGATGGGGAAAATCAAATACACAGGTGAAGAGAGTAGCTGTGAGCACCTGTGACATAAGCAAGAAGCATGAGAAAATGGGTGAAACCGCTGAAAGATTCTGAAGCAAACAGGGAACTTACATGGAAATTAACCTTGGTCTTAACACTGCACAGTGGAAACAAAAGGTGTGCCTTTTTCATCAGAGTATGGAGGCAGCAAGTCCTTTAGAAGTCAGAGAATCACTGGACAGGGCAGTGTGGGAGTTGGGGACATTTAATTTCCAGGAACAGACAGGGAGTTAGGAAGGAAGAAACATAAGGATAACTGAGCCCCCTTGAGGGTTCAGATACAAAGAGGAAGGATTTGTATTGGACCCAATACTGATGTTTGCTAATATCTCCAAGTAGGCACTGCAGCCTGTGGACAGAGTGCAGAAAACAGAATTGGCGTCTCCTTGGGCGTAAATTGAGTGAGAAGAATAAGACAAAGGTGTGACTCATAGCAAGGTTATCACTAAATTTTCTAAATGCCTGGCCACAAATATGAAGGAATTTTAAATGTGTTGACCACCAGTGATGTGCAAACAAACAGAGGGGATAGCAGAATGGCAGTGATTGATAGACAACCTAGGTAATGAAGCTTTTCCTGATCACAGTAAAGAGATCACTCCCTCTGCAGATGTCTTTCAGCATTTTTGTCTGACTCACTCCCATGGCTTTACAACTCTCCGTGACTCAGTTTCTTCATCTGTAAAATGATCATAGCAAGCACCATAGGGTTCATGTGAAGATTAAGTGTTATTTTTATCTCAATCATTACTACCATTGGGTGAGTTAGGGATTATCATTAACAGATGAAGAAATTGAAAGATTCTTACTATGATCTGTAACGATTTTATTAAAATAATTGAACATAAACATGCCATGATAACAGCCTACTCAACTCAACACTCTCCCTATCCGCCACTGTATGAATCAAATGCAAAATGATTCATGTATACTACATAGAGGAAAACCACATAAAGTACACCTTAGAATGTACGGACTAGACCGGTTACTGTCTTTCCAGCACCTCCATCAAGTCTCTGACTTTCTCTTACCTCCTCTATTCCCTGAGGGGCTCACTCTATAGATTCCATCACCTGCATCCTTTCCACCTGACTTCTAGTTGTGTTTGGCCCATGGAGGCACCAACATGAGAACAGAGGGCAGGAGGAGAGAGAGGTAGAGTCCATCTTCCCCAGCTCCCTCTGAAGGTTCACACCACCCTGAGGGTGATGGCTTCTCTTTGACTCTAGCTGGAGTCCTGCTTCCCTCTGCCCAGCCCAGCTGTCCCAGGCTCCAGCAGCATGACTTCTTCCCCATGTCTCTTTGGCCAGGTGTGGTCAGGATGCCATCTCTGGGTTGCTTCATTCAGCATCGTCCTCACCTCTGAGCATCGTCCTTTGATTAATTGTCTCCTATGAAACACTTTTGGGTAGATGTTTTTCCTATTGTTACCCTGAGTGTATATGAAATACATTTTATGTACAAAATGGAACATCAATAATACATTTTAGATCCAGAGGTGACTCTGGAATGCATCTGAAATAGATGAAGAAACTGAGGGCTGGAGATGTACTAAATTGGCTCCCAGGCTGAAAAACTATTAAGAGCAAAATGGAAAGGGGGCAGAGCTCCCAACTCCCAGAACAGATGATCTGTGCCCCATTATGTGGGCTCCCTCACAGGGTGACCTGAACTGGAAAACAAAAGATTCTGATTAGAGGAAGCAGCTGCAAGACAGTGACTGTGGCTTCTATTAAATAAATTCCACTCTCAGACCTTTCCACCCCATTGTCAGAACATCGCTACCAACTCTCTCTGTGGAGATAATTAGGATTTAACCTCCACGTTGGAGGCAGAAGGCTGCCAGCTTTCAAAAAGAAATGTTACTTAAGGGTCAAAACTATTTTCTTGTGATCAATTCTGCTGCAAATGGATGAAGTTTCTAAATCTGCTTCTTGTGTCAGGGTGGAGGGGTATCTCTCGCCCTCTCTTGTATACTTATAGCAAATCATACACCATCGGGCAAAGTTGAAGAATGCAGTCTTTAACTAAAACACTTCTTCAATTCTGATGCATTTACAGAGTAGAAAATTTATTTACATTAATCAATATTAACTTCCTAGCTATGTTTTGTTCTCCCCAAAATTATTCTTAAAATTGATGGTATACACAATATTGGATAGTATCTTAAATACGTACAACACACACACAGAAATGTATACAGACATATACACAACTATATACAGACAAATTAGTCCTTAAAAACTAAGATAAAATCGATTATTCTACAATAAACATGATGAACATTTATTTATTGTTTAGCTGGGGAAACATTTGCATTAATGAGTTTCTTGAATTTTCCAACAACTGGAAGAGGCATTTAATAGGTGACATAACTGAAGCATATTGACATTAATAAAACCAGCCTAAGCTAGCAGAGCTAATAAGTCAAGAACTGCAAGTGTGAACCTAGGTCTTCCTATATAAAAATTGTACGCGATTTCCATTTTTCTGGTGCTCTACAATCAATACTTATCACAGTGCTCCACAGAGGAGAATTGTGTTGACGAGGCCAAAGGGTGTCCTCTGTCAATCGTTTCTTTCAAGTCCCTACATCTTCTTGGAGAACCCTCCCATCCTCTAGCCCTTAAAGGGACAGCACCCCTCTGGTCAAACCCCATTTCTTCTAGGAATCTATATTTGGTTCTTGGAGATACCGGTTTAAGTTCTGTTGGGGCTTAAATGGAAGCATCATGTGGGAGTGTGAAATGGAGGCCATGTGCATGTAGGACCAGAGAGAGCTGGCTACAGAGACAGGGAAAAAAAATGCTTATCTCCAGAGAGAAACATAGATGAGAGACCACTTAGTTCTAGAAAGAGAGGAATCCAGGCCCCTGATGGCTGTCTGGTCTCATCCCTGTAAGAGGCTTGATCGTTGGTCCTGCATTTGAGTTCCATGAGATGTCCCTTTATTCTTCCAGTAAAATACTTCCTCCTTTAATTTAGACAAGCAAGTGTGAATAGTATTGTGTTACTTGCAACCAAGTGACCCATACGCAAAACTATAAATTTCAGGGATGTCATTACGAACATGAATTCTGGATGCTGTGGGCTATTACATCACAAGCATTAGTGGGATGACAGATAACTGACAATGAAGAATTAGTAGATGGTGGTTAAAACTGTGGGCCTATATTCAGAATACCTAGTTTCAAACCTCTGCATAAATGTAACATAAAACAAGTTATTTTTACCTATTCTGCTTCTGCTTCTTTTGCTGTAGAATATGGAAAATAAAACAATGTGCCTGAAAAGGTTGTTTTGAAAATAAATGAACATGTGGAAATCAGTTACCACCATAACTGACCCAAAGAAGAGCTCAAAAAATGTCAGTTGTTGTTTTTCTTGTTATAAAGCTCTGATCATATCCACAGTTACTTTTCCCTGTCTTGCTCTTCAGACAAAGCTTCACTTTTGGTTTCATGTAGAAACATCAAAATCCCATCTACAGATGAAAGCAGTTTCAACTCCAGTTGCGAAATAAAATCAAGGTCTGCCATAGTCATCGTTTTAACATGTACAGTTATTGCTTTATCTTTGTTTAAATTTCCAATACGCTTCATTCGTTCTCCTAAGAATGGCTTGGGATGATGAGACTTCACTGAAATGGGGTGGGGAGTGAGGGGAAATCTTTCTAAACATCTTGTCCATGATACGTCTGACAACTCTGGGATGTAATCAGGCACCGCATATGAAAATGACTGTGCTATCTCTCCTAAATGTACATGACTACCAATCACTTTCACGAGGAGTAGCTATGGTGTTGTTTTCCCGGCTGTGCTAAATAGAACTGTGCTAAATAATTTCCCTTGCTTTGTCCCACATCCCAAAGAAGGTGTTTTCAGAAGGAGGTTAGAAAAAGAGAAGAATCCATATTTCCACAATGAGTAAAAACCTTCTGGTCCGCACAGGGATTTGCCCACCACATCAGCCTCATTAACACACAGCTCCAACCAACTGAGCTAAATAATTAGGGTCAGCTAAAGATAGAATTACCATTAATTGTTTTCAGATTTCAATCTCTGGGCCTTTCATTCCAGGATCCCTAATTAAAATAAGGAAGAAAAAAGTGCTCAGAAATGTAGAGTCAATTTATGCTTCATAATCATCTACTAACAAGCCAAATGGCTCATTTATGGAGGATGCTGTCCAAATCAGGTTTTCCAGTAGTAGATGTTCGAATTCCAGGCACTTGAGAAAAATGTTACTAAATAAACTCCAGATACCACTGTTTTGTCTAGTTAACACGTCTTCCCACCCTTCTTCTGGGAAAAGTTCCACCCCCTCAGGAATAGGAGTAGTTGCATCAGCTAAGCCTCTAAGTGTACCTTGGCCCATGGTGCTCATACTGATTGGTCTGAAGTGTCAGAAAAGAACCTAAGAGGTGCTGGTAATATTCATCTCTGGGATTCTTTTCAAGAAGAAGCTAAGACAGAATGTGTTCTTGACATTGTGGTCTTGAAACTATTAATATATAAGCTATATTGGCTTGCAGCCATTTCCAAAGCCATACAAAGAGAAATGAAACCCACATGCAGAGAAAAACAGAGATGAGAGGTCAAGAAGGATGAAGAGAGACGCCTGATGGCATTTGAATTCCCCCTTTCATCTGTCCCTAGCTTTACTCATACCATTCCCAATTACAGGGCTTTAAAATTTCCCATTTTTCTTAAATTTTCTTTGCCTAATCTAACTTGGGTTTCTATCGCTTGCAATCAAAATGTCTTCATTAATAAGCCACCACACCAGAATTACTTTCTTTAAATATTGTTGAGACTTGCTTCATTTAAAAGACCCTAAAATTATAGGGGCAATTTAGGCATACCTACAGAAAAGGCATACCTACATTTAGGCATACCTACAGAAAAGATATACATATAAGTGTACGCATAAATGTAAGAATAGGTCTTCATAAAGGCATCACCATAAGTTTCTAGGAGATTGGACAGGCATACAGCCAACTATATAGCTGACTAGATAAGAACATAAACATCAGGATATAACTCTAAAAATCTCATTACATTACTGGCTTAAAGAATAAAGCATGATGATGATACTAACTTTTACTGAGTTGCTACAATGTGCCTTTATATCTATTACCAGATTTAATCCTATAACAGCTCTGTTAGGGTGAATTAGTTATCTACGGAGGTATGATAATTTAACTACAAATTCAGTGGCTTAACACAACATGCCTTTGTTATCTCCCAGCTTAGCTGGGTCCTCTGCAGGACTGCAAATAAGTTGTCAGCCTGGGATGCAGTCTCATCTGAGGCTTAGATGGGGAAGGAGCTGTCTCTTGACTCACTTGGCTGCTGGCTGCATTCAGTTCTTGTGGGCTGTTGAACTGGGCCTCATTTTCTTGCTGGCTGTTGGCCTAAGGCTACCCCAAGTTCCTTGTCATGGGGATCTCTCTATAAGCAACTCACAACAGGGCACCCTGCTTCTTCAAAGCTAGCAGGAGAGAAAATCTCCTTGCAAGACTGGTGTTTCAACCATATGTAACATACTCATGTTTGTCCTGTCACCTTCGTCATATTCTGCCGGATAGAAGTACAAACATAGGTCCTGCCCACAAGGTAGGGTGCATGGGAGTCACCTAGGGTCTGCCTGCCACAGAGGTATACATCATTATTTCTTATTTTATAGAGGGGGATGCTGAGGCTTCCTTAACAGACAAGTGACAATGCAAACCTATGCTACAAATCCAGGCAGTTTGCTTCCACTACGCTCCTCTTTATGGGAAAAAGAAAAACAAACTACATATGGCAAGTCCAATACCAGTCTCAGACCTGATGTTTACCAGCTGTGTGAGCTGGGACAAAAGTCTTGATCTCTCTGATCTTCACTTTACTCTTTCCTTCTGTAAACAGAAATGATAAACAAAAGCATTTCTGCCTTTTTGTGATGGTTAAATGGCATGACGTATATAAGTATACTTTGAAAGGCTAAAAATAGTGTGTGAAAAATATTACCCTGTATCCCTGTGATATAGAAGGAAGATATAAATGAAATTACTCTAAATTAATTTTTCCCCAAATAAGCAGGTACTGTGTTTACTATGAGTTGCTACAACTCTACGCACTTACATGGTCAAAGGCCAATAAATCATCCACTGCTTTCTGCAACAGTGACACTGAGTCCAGTCTTGTTCAACAGAGGGAGATGGCGAGAAAAGTATCTGAGGACACATGATGCTTCACCGTCACCAAGACATGACACTCGAGAACCCTGCCTAGAAGGACAGATGGGTTTATCCAAATTTAACCCTATTCTTCTGCTTGTCGTAGGCCATAATACTAAAACGGCTAGACTTAGAGAGAACTTTGGTAACAATGGATGGGAAAATGAAGGAATTTCACATCTAGTGAGCATGTCCTATAAGTTACCATTGTTCTAGGCAGTTCATGGATGTTATTTCATTTAACCTTCAGAAACTCTCTGAAACAGTCATTATTAACTCTAATTTCAGATTAAGAAACTAAGAATCAGAGATGCGTATAACTTTCAATATAGAATTCAAATCCAAGACTTCTTCAAGTTGGACAAATAGAGGAAATACATATTTAATTACACACACACATACACATACACACTCACACATAATGTGTCACAGTGGAATTCATTCATTTATTCAGTTATTAAATCACCATGGAGTAACTGAGCTTTTATATTAGTCACAGATATATAAAGCAATGGGAAGTCAGATTCAACGTCACAGCATTTTGAAAGAGAAACCATTGACTTGGGACTCAAAAGGCATCCGTCCTGCATCTGGCTGTATTGCTAACCAGCCATGTGTCCAAGTCAACTGATTTAGATTCTGTCGTCCAAGCCTTGTAAAAACGCTGTCAATCCCCTCTGCTCTGTTTTCACAAAGTAGCTACGGGTATCAAATTAATTAATATACCTTAGAAAATAAAGCAGTATAAATGTAAGGAATTATCACAGTCATGGATAAACAAATCCAATCTTGGACCTACTTAGCTTTGAGTAATGGTCAAAAAACAAACATCCTCACGCAAAATCTTCTTTTAGCAGAGTTCTTGGGAAACCCACTCGCTGTATTGAAGATGACAACTTTGAAGCACGTTCAAATCAAAACAAATAAGGAAACAATAACAACAGAGCACACACTGAACTGACTGGGCTGCCCCCACGAAAGGAAAGCCCTGGATGGGGGTGGAAGGCCCTTGTCACAAGGAGAGTTCAAGCTAAGGCTTATCACTGGGGCAGATTCAGATTTTGTGGGGCCTCAAGTGCAAGTTTATACCATTTTGGTGAGTATTTTTAAGAAAAAGAGCACAGGCTTTCAAATGCAAAATTAGATTAGAAAAAGAATATTTTTTATAATGAGAAAATGTACAACAAACTCCAAATTAAACAAACAAACAAAAAAACAACTGACAGACACCACGAACATTATAAAATTCATAAAAAAGATGTTTTTATTTTTTTGTTCGTTTTTCTGTTTTTGTTTTTAAAAGAAAGCATTGTTTTTCTTAAAGATTTCCTATAATAAAAATTTTTTCAGTCATTTGTGACCATTTTTAAATAAAATATTTGTATTTTACTATAAATAGCAAAAAAAAAAAAATCCACTGAGGTAAACACACATTCTTCAACACAAAGAACATTTTAAAGCTCAGATTTGAGCTAAACCTAGTAGTAGAGATCTTATTATTTATGCTTTCTTTGTTAAAATATGTTTTTAAGTTAACCTACTTGATAACACTTTTTTCCGCCTCTATATCTTTTGGATACATACTCTTTGATTGCCTCTTCATATGGCAATGATGTTATAATTTTCAGTGAAGAGATTAAAGAAACAAGATCAGTTTTTCCTCTGGTATGGTTGACTGGTTTTTAAAAATAATCATTTTTTTTAGTTACAAAACAGAAAGACTCAAAGACTTAATACAAACTTATGGCTACCAAAGGGGGAGGGGGAGGGGGAGGGGGAGGGGAAAACTGGCAGTTTGGGATTGACATGTACAGACCTCTATACTTAAAATAGATAAAAGGACCTACTGTAGAGCACAGGGAACTCTGCTCAACAGTCTGTATTAACCTAAATGGGGAAAGAATTTGAAAAAGAATAGAGATATGTATAACTGAATCACTTTGCTGTACACCTGCAACTAACACAGTATTGTTAATCAACTCTACGCCAATATAATATAATTTTTAAAATAAAAATATAATTAAAAATAATAATTTTTGAACAGTTTTTCCTTCAGCTTAAAACCAATTCCCCATTGGCAATATAAGGTACATTTTTAGGATTGTTGCCAAATCTGGGGCACTTCTATTAAGTTTCTTTTCTATTTGGGCTATAACATTCAGAGGTATTCTCTAAAGACCAGTATCTGGCTTCATACATTTCACACCTTGTTTTTCCTCTCTGTTGCACATAACTTCAGTGACAGGCTTTTTAGAATTGGCTCATACTGAGATCTAAACATTTCTGTTATGTTTCTCTCTGTGTTACTGATGACACAGAAGAGATCCCAACATGACAGCAAGTTTGGTCAAGAAGACCCTTAATGAGCTTTCCATTGTTGTAATGACATAAACTTCTGCTCTTTAATTCATTAAATGGACCTTTGAACTCTGGAAGCAGTAAACAGGCAGACGTGTATTATCAGACAGAGGCAGAGAGAGAACATCGGGGTTGAACACTGGAGCTAAGCCTATGGATGAATCTTAGACCCCTGCTTCGTAAGGGAACGGTCACCCTTGTTCTCAGTTCCTCCTCAGGCCACAACTATGGTTATTTCAGCCCTCAATCCTTGCCCCTACATCCTAAGGTTACTGTGCGAAGAAACCACCTATACTCGTTGGGAGAAGCAAACTGCTCTAACAGCTAGTCCCCAAATATAAGAATGACTCAAATACAGGGAAGGTTCAATTCTTACGCACAAAACAACGCTGGGAGGGTGAGCAGGTCGGAAGTGAGACTCTCATCCGCGTGGTCACTCAGGGACCCTGGATGACAGAGATACTACCAGCCTCACCATGTAGCTTCCAAGGTAACCCTATTAGTCTGCTAGGGCTGCCAGAAAAAAACCCACCACAGACTGGGTGGCTTAAACAACAGAAATTTTATTTCTCACAGTCCTGGAGGCTGGGAGTCCAAGATTAAGGTGTCAGCAGGTTTGATTTCTCCCGAGACCTCTCTCCTTTAGCTTGCAGACGGCTGCCTTCTTGCTGTGTCCTCACTGGCCTTTCCTCTGTATGTGTGTAGCTGTACTGTCTCTCTGTGTCCTAATCACCTCTCCTTATAAGGACACTAGTCAGACTGGATTAGGGCCCACCCTAATGACCTCCTTTTCACCTAATTACCTCTTTAAAGGCCCTGTCTCCAAATACAGAGGTACTGGGGGTTAGGGCTTCAACATGTGAATTGGGGGTACAATTTAATCCCAAACAGTTATCCCCCATATTGGTTCATAGTGAGATCTGAACATTTCTGTCATGTTACTGATGACACAGAAGGTCCAGTCACACAGAATTGGAAAGAAATATGGAGAGAAATAACACTGGGTGGCTTTTTATCAGCCAGGCCCAAAGTACAGGATGATCAAATCCAGTCCCATTGCTTCAGCTGGACTCAGACATGGGGTGGTCCTCACATGGAAAGCTGGTAAATTAGTATCCCTAGGTAGCCGCCTCCTAGCAAAAGTTCACACAATGAGAGGCAGGACACGTTTCTGGTGAACAGGAAGGCATCTCTGTCACAGCTCTGTGTTCAAATCTATAGGCTCTTTATTAAAATGTGGCCGAGAACTCACATAGCAAGAACTCAACAGATATGATTTTATTTCATTTCTCTTCTGTTTCCTGCTCTCATCCCCTAATTTTATTGATCTTGCCATCTAGCCATGTCCTTGACCCTTTTTTGCAAACTTCAAAACACTAGAGTTTCATTGTTTTTGCAGTTTTCCTTTTGCTTTATATTTCATTCTCCGTTTAAAAAGCTTTGCATGCTTAGGGTTTCAGGGAGCCAAGCCATATTATAATAACGCCTCCTCTATCTAATTTCTGGAGAGAAAGGTGGTCTAGAATGAGGGGGAAATGTGTGTGTGCGTGTGTATGTGTGTGTGTGTGTGTGTGTGTGTGTGTGTGTGTGTTGAGAGAGCTGTAGAAAAAACTGATCAAGTTCAAAAGACCTCATTATTCAGTGAAAGAGGGGAAAAGGTATAACAAGCTAATCTCAACTCTCGGCGTCAGGAATCTGAGCAACTTTATTTACCTAGAATTTGAACACATAACTTTTGGAAAGGCTAATCAGAATTAATGAACAGAAAAATTAAGGGCTAAAATTAATGCATGGAAAACAGGAAAAGGAACATGACAATCAGGCATCAAGTTTGCTCTATTTAAATAAGCTGAAATCTATTAGAATTCAAAAAATAAAAATCACCTTAAGACTACCCTCCCCCTTAATATTAAAAACTAAATGAATAAAAGAACCAAGAAAAGGAAATCTAATAGTAATCATATAATGTGCATGATGGGATGAAAATAAAGGTCAGTTGAAGGGGTGAGAACACACCAGCATCAGGTAATTTGAGAATTCGGGGCAAGGGGGCACCATTCATAATATTTTTTTTGCAAAGGAATCTGGGTAACAGAAGGAGGGCAAGGAATGACTTAATTCTTGTTTACTGCTGGGAATATACAGACATCTGATTCACTGATAGGGCTAAATTAGCTGTTTCTCCACTGATGCTAAAGATACCCTTCAGTACCTTCTGCTAGAAAATCAATTTCCTTGCAGGAGAGTTTTGAAGAAAGCTGGGGGACCTTCTACTCTTATGCTAAGTAACTAGTCACAGCAAAGCACACTTTTATTCCTAAAATGACCTCTACAAAACACAGCACCTTTAGTCTGGCAAATCACAAATCCTTTCAATCTAATTAGTTTTACCATTTAAAAAATTAAAAAACAACTCAGGTATTCCTGCTTATTTCTTATTGCTTGTTAGTATTTACTAAATGGTTTGTTAAAATGTCTCCAAACAACAGTGAACAGCTCTGGAAATATATGCATATGTGTGTGTAAGGCTCACTCATATCTGGCGTCTAACAGTATAGAACAAAATAATTGTCACGATATTTGTAGCTTTTGATAAACAAGACAGAAATTACCAACATAGGTCACTTTGAAGCTGGAATTTCAATGTGTTATAAAAGAATATGTACATTTTCATGACTTATGAATCTGCAGTAGAGTTCTTTATTACAGCAATATCCAAATTACTACTTCCTCTTTGCTGATTATTTTCTGAAAGGCTTCCAAAAAGTCAGAAGGCACCCCATCTGACTAAATCACTAGAACATTGATTTTGCCCTTATCGCATCTTTTAAAAATACAAACCTGAAAGTTTCCTTCTTTTCAAGAGCCTGAATTTCAGCAACATCCCCTCTGTCCTTGAGACTTGTGTCACTAACCATATCTACGTTCACAAACCCAAATGTGTTCGGGAATAGAGAATTCTGGTTTCCCTAGCCCCCGAAGATACCAAATTTTCATTTCTACTTAATAAAGTTGAGAGTAAGTTGTCTCAATGCTCATGGGCTGATAAGCTAAGTTCTCTGTGAAAATTTTCTAGCAAGAACTTGAAGTACACACATGGGTGATGGGTACACAGAACTGAACTAACTAGGCTCTAGAGAGCTGGGCTTGGGACTAGCGCTGTTATTAAACAGCTGTGTGTCCTTGACCAAGCACAATTCTTAGGACCTCCTGTGCACATCTACAAAGTGAGGTACTTGGATGAGATACCTGCTAACGACAGCTAATGCTCCAGAGTGCCCTTGTGGCCCAGACACTTCCCTTTGCTTTACACGGATTAGTTCACTTCATCCTCAGAACAACCCCAAGAGAAAGGTACTTTTTTTTAACCCATCTTTAACCTTTATTGTTGGAAGTGTAACACATACCGAAAAGTGCACAAAACAGAATACACAGCTCAATGACTTACAGCAAAATGAATACAGTAGGTCCCCTACATACGAACGAGTTCCATTCCAAGAGCGCGTTCATAAGTCCAGTTTGTTCCTAAGTCCAACAAAGTTAGCCTAGGTACCCAACTAACACAATTGGCTATATAGTACCGTACTGTAATAGGTTTATAATACTTTTCACCCAAATAATATATAAAAAACAAACACAAAGAAAACATTTTTAATCTTACAGTACAGTACCTTGAACAGTACAGTAGTATGTACCAGCTACATCACTGCTGCTTTCACACTTGCTTCCGGACATCCTGGGCTTGAAATAAAGATACTGTACTACTGTAGTCTATACTGTACTGTAAAGTACACAAAAGCACAACCACTTGTAGAGGATGCACGCACGTGACAATGTACTCTAGACGTGGGAATAACTTATGTGATTGAACATGGGGATGCGTATTCACATCTTTGAAAGTCTACAACTTGAAAGTTCCTATGTAGGGGACTTATTGTATTGTATAACTGCTAATGAGAAAGATACTTTTATAACCTTTGCTTTACAGATGTAGAAACCCCATGCAAAGCAAAGTTACCAATCTTGCCCAGAGTCAAAACAGCAAGTGAGCGAGAAGCAGACTCCACCTCTTAGCCATCCCATTGTACAGCTAAGGTCTTTTCTAGCCCTCCTGTGCTCTGATGTATATCAGCCTGTCTTACAAAGCACTCAGATCCAGTGTCCTTGGTAAGATTTTTCAGACACGTAACATGGCGGAAGGAAAAGCAGCTGGACCAGGGACCAGGCAAGTTGCCTTCTCTCCCTCCTGCACTCTTAAGAAGTTGTGTGAAGCCAGGAAGGCTACCAATAAGTTTTCCGTGCTACACAAATCCTTAAAGTCCCTCCCAGTTCATCTGTGGGAATTTAATTCTGAATCATGGCACACCTCTCATTGTGAATGGAAGCCTAGATTCCTAGCACAATGATTCCTTCCCTCCTAGGTTGCGAGCTGAGTGATGGCCTCGCAAAAGACATGTCCGTGTCCTAACTCCTGACACCTGTAAATATTACTTTACGTACAGCAAGAGACTAAAGGTTACCTTATTTGGGAAAAGGGTCTTTGTCATGTAATAAAGTTAAATATTTTGAGATAAGATTGCCCTGGATTATCCAAGTGGGCCCACCAGGCTAAATAATTAGAGCAAAAAACACCTGCATTCCCAAAATGACCTCTACAAAACAGGGCAGAGTTAATCTCGCAAAACACAAATGTTTCTCTATCCTTTAACTCTAACCAGTTTTACTGGAAAACAAATTAAAAACAGCTCAGATTGTATAAGATAGAGGCAGTGGGAGATTTTAAAGCTCAACACACAGAGGATAAGAGCATGTGAAGATGGAAGCAGACCTTGGAATGAGGTGGATGCAAACCAAGGGTTTCTGGGAGCCAGAGAAGCTAGAAAGAGAGCAGTGAGGATTCTGCTCTAGAGCCTCCAGAAGCAACCAACCTGGCTGATACCTGATTTTGGACTTCCAGCCTCCAGAACCATAAGAGATTAAGTTTCTGCTGTTTGGAGCCACCCTTGGCAGCCCTAGTAAACTAATAGAGTATCTTATTCAGGATGAGTTGGGTAAGTCAAAGAGTCTGAATCATTTTTATATCCCAGTGATTGCACAGTAAATGAGCAACAAACATATTCTTTTAACTATAAAATCACATCACAGAAATCCGTACACGTTAGGTCCTTTAAGTGTAAGTTGGGAAACAGTGGCAAGGACGATAAACTTAAATAAGGAAAAAGTCCATCAGGAAAAGAACAGAAGTCGACCTAATATAAGCAATTGTAGTCAAGAAGACTTGAGATTTAAACCTATCTTCCGGCCTTTATGCGTCTGTAAGCATATGTGTATACATGTATAAGTACAGGCATGTTTAGATCCAACCTGGCAGGTCTGTGAAGTCATGTCCCAGAGGGTTAAAGAAACCAATAACTTAAACATTCTTTTTTTTTCTTTTTCTTTAAATTTTATTTATTTTTTAATTTTTAAAAATTTCAGGGCTTCCCTGGTGGCACAGTGGTTGAGAGTCCGCCTGCCGATGCAGGGGGTGCGGGTTCGTGCCCCGGTCCGGGAGGATCCCACATGCCGCGGAGCGGCTGGGCCCGTGAGCCATGGCCGCTGAGCCTGCGCGTCTGGAGCCTGTGCTCCGCAAGGGGAGAGGCCACGGCAGTGAGAGGCCCGCCTACCGCCAAAAAAAAAAAAATTAAAAAAGTTTTTATTTTATATTGGGCTATAGTTGATTTACAATGTTGTATTAGTTTTAGGTATACAGCCAAGAGATTCAGTTATAATATACATGTATCTATTCTGTTACAAATCCTTATCCCACTTACAGGTTATTACAGAGTACTGAGCAAAGCTTGAGCTTCTTACAGGATGACTGATGAGAGGGCAGCTTGTTGAAATCCCCTCTGCTTGGAACACAGCAAAACCAGCTGAAACCGGATAAAACCAATATGGTGAACTGGAGCCTGTGCAGTATAAACCTACTTGTCAGACGGGTGACGTATTGACGTCACAGCCCAAATTCCACAGCATATTTCATACCAGCTCCCCTGAATTTGCACGTCTGCGCCAGGTAGAGTTATGAAACCTACTTGCACGTGCGTATAACACTTCTTTAAACTTTGTAATCCACTGCTTTTCTCCTTTCTTCACTGCCCCCAAACCCTAACCCTTAAATATCCCCCTTGTAAACAGCCTTTAGCAAGAAAGAGCTCTCTGCAGGGGGCCCCTCTGGTCTTGTCACTAACTTTAAACCAGGCCCTCCCATGCTCTACTCATCTCTGGCCCAAGCACACCTTTCCAATCTATGGATCACACAATACCTTGCCTAACCTGTTGGTTCTTTCCGTACATCAAAGTAGAAATGAAGTATAAGTAATTAACAGATGACCAGACCTCTTCCCTAGCTTCCCCTTCAGTGATCTCACAAACAAACTGCGTGAACAAGACAGCATCTAAAGAAAGGTCACAAGAAGTCAACAAGCCTGTACACAGCTAGGGATGGCGATGACTCCGACCCCCAATCTCAGTGAGTAACTGAGATTACTTCCCTTTTTCTTTACAAAACTTTCATGGCTGAGCAGAATCTTCGGAAGTGGTTTTGGGGGGGGGGGGACATTGAGCCCACCATTGCCCCAGATTGCCGGTATTCTGATTAAAAGCAACTTTCTACCAACATTTGCCTCTCTCCAGGGTATTGATTTTCCAGCGGCAAGCAGCCAGGCCTGAGTTCGGTAACAACCTCACCTTGCTATTGGGAAGACAGATTTGAACTTTGCCTCTTGTTTCCTTGCAATAAAGCTTTCACCTCCCCGCGAAGCCCGTTGATTCCCTATCTGCTCTTTGTGTCCCACGAGGTCAAACAAAGTCTACTCAGTTTTGTAGCACCTGTGCTTTTTCCTTTCTAAATTCATACTCAGTGACTCAGCCAAAACAACACCGATAAAACACAAACCTGATGATCATATTATTCTCCTGCTCAACGCAATCGATGTTGTAAAAGAGACTTCACCGGAGAATGGCAGTAGACGTTGCAAAATCGGCAGCAGCTTTAACGTTCTCAGCCCAGACACACGAGGGGAGCAATGACGGGGAAGGTCCCGCTATGTTCTGAGCTTAATTGATAAGGTGATTCTGGAAACTGTATTAGATAAAGAGGAGACTGGAACCCTAGTTAAGTGCAGTCTCTAGCAATTCGTCCCTGTCGTACCAGAGAAAGAACAAGGGATGCGATTATTTCATGTATGTGGAGTCAGCACCCTGCTCTGGACACCAGCCTGGCATCTGTCTTCCGTGCACGATGATAAGAAGTAGGATGCAATGGTATGTGTAACGACTAAAAGCCCATCAGAATTAGCATTGTAGGTATTCAAGAGCCTGTTAGCAAAACATTTGCACATATTTCAGTGTAAGGGAAAAGTATTTTAGAAGGCAACAAAGAGTACATCAGAAATACAGCATGGGGATGGGGCTTCCCTGGTGGCGCAGTGGTTGAGAGTCCGCCTGCCGCTGCAGGGGACACGGGTTCATGCCCCGGTCCGGGAAGATCCCACATGCCGTGGAGCGGCTGGGCCCGTGAGCCGTGGCCGCTGAGCCTGCGCGTCTGGAGCCTGTGCTCCACAACGGGAGAGGCCACAGCAGTGAGAGGCCCGTGTACCGCAAAAAAAAAAAAAAAAGAAATACAGCATGGGGAAGTTTATGTTTGAAAACAAAAGCAATCAGAGATCTCTGACTACTTTGTATTTTAAATTGAGGCCATATCTAGGCACCAGGTCTACCAGGTCTTGTGTTACAAACAGAGGAACAATGGCTAAAATGGGGCTGATTGTTATTCAAATGAAAAACATCTCAACTCTTTACTGAAGAGTCCACCTTCTGCCAATTTTTAAAACCTCTTCCCTTCTCCCCAACCTCCTGGGTCCCTTCCTAGTGGCACTTTTCAGTGAATAGACATGAGATTGGGGCGAGACTTTTTCTACTTTCCTTAGCAGGAAACTTTGTGTTAACAAAGTTCCATTTTATACGAAAAAGCCAGTAATTAGTCTCACGCAAAGCAGTCATTGAGGGCAGAATTGGATTCAGGCTCCCCCTATGCCAGGGCATTTTTCTTTCGGTACCCAGGGCTGTCTTTCAGCATCAGATTGCACAGAATGGCAAGCAAAGTATTTTCATCTCTGACCACCGGGTTTTCATTTGAATGCCCTTAGTCTATCTGATTGCGTGTTTCAGTTTTGCCCAATATGCTGAAACCTGATTCATACACCAACAGGAACACGGGTGGCTGTGATAGAATGCCTGTCAGTGCACTTCACCCTAACCGTGTCACAGTAGGAGGCAGTTTTCCACAAAGGGATCACGAGGCAGAACTGGCAAAGGGGCTCTAAGTTGCAAACTGCTAACGGGTGTCATTACTATGCAAATCCTTTGGTTGAACTCATCACAAACTAAATACAGTAGGTAAGCAAGTCTATGTGCCCATGTGCTGTGCACATGTGTGTATACACACACACACACACACACACACACACACACACACACACTCATTCCTTATTTTCTGAAGCAGTAAATGCCTAGCATGGGTTAACCATTAAGCAATGGAAAGCAATCGTTTACTTACTAAAAACCTGCATTACTTACCGTGATATTAATAAGGGCTCTGCAAAAGCACAGCTTGGAAAGGGGAACTCCTTGCTGCAAATACTGGGTGGCTTTTTCCCCCTGATAATTATGCATCTGATGTCTAAGATTAATCAAGGAAGTTAATGATGCAAAAAATTACATTTATAATCCAGTCTGAATACAGCTGTACTGCAAGCTAAGTTTGCAGTCCTATTAAAGTAAATGGAATTAATGGGCTGTCGCTGGCAATCTTTATATCTATCAGTTACTAATTAACATTCTTCTGCAAAGAATAGTTTGTGGTGGGGAAAAAATAAAACGTACCTGAGTGGGAGCTATGGTCAAAGCTTAAGACAGGCCGAGCAGTGGCTACTAGAGATGACTGTGCAAGGTATTCACAATGCAGGAATGCAGTGAGCAAGAGAACACCAATGTGCCCTGTCATCAGTTTTAAAAAAGGTGTGTGTGTGTGTGTGAATTCTTTGTCTTGCACAGCAGCAAAGGATCACCACTAAGGATGACCTTTAAGTGGGAAATGTCGCCTCCGGCTAATAATACAGGGGCCCCGAGAGCTGTAAAAAGGGAGAATTAAATGAGTTAAGTTTGAAAAATGAAAGCAGCTCGTTATCCTTGGAGATACTCAAGCACATTTGCTGTTCTCATCACAAAAAGCTCCCATTTGATGACTAATTTTATGTCTTCTGTTCTTGTATGAGTTTGAAGTGTCCCTTCCAACCCTTTACCGCTGTGTGTGGGTGTGCTAGTGTGTGTGTGTGTGTGTGTGTGTTTGGTCCTTAGCACACAAGGGGAGACACATTATTATTCTCCTGGATTTTAATTCTTTTTTTTTTTTTGCTTTTATTTCCTTAGCCAGAAGCATGTGCTTTGTCGCTTTACAGTCCAGAAGAGGCCAGTTTGCTAATAAAGGATACCATTTCTTTAACAGGAGACACTGAGAGTTTCCACTCATTTTTTATTACTCACAAATTGAGCCTCTGATGCAATGAAATCCCCCTTAGGTCTTTTCATAGATTAAAGATGAATCATTTTAATAGGAGAAAAGTGATGGAGGAGGAAGGCATTCAAAAAGAATGCTTTAAAAAGAAAACAAGGTCAAGGGCATTTGCCTTCCAATTTGCAACATCCCAAATTTGTCTTGACACCAAACAATTAACATTAGTTTGAGAGATCATTAGTTTGTAAACTTCCCAGATTTGCGGGACTTGCTTTTTTCAGATAGGTTCATATTGACCCTCACCAAGCAGAAGAAAGGCACATTTTAAAATCTGAATTAGAGTTGAGTTACAATATTGTGTTAGTTTCAGGTATACAGCAAAATGACTTGGTTATACATATATATGTACACAACTATATTCTTTTTTATTCTTTTCCACTATGTTAATTACAAGATATTGAATATAGTTTCCTGTGCTATACAGTAAACCCTTATGATCCAACAATCTGACACCTGACATATATTCAGAAAAGACGAAAAGATAATTTGAAAAGATACAGGGACCCCAATGTTCATAGCAGCACTATTTACAACAGCCAAGGCCTGGAAGAAGCCTAAGTGTCCGTCAACAGAGGAATGGCTAAAGAAGATCTGTAGGGGCTTCCCTTGTGGCACAGTGCTTAGAATCCGCCTGCCAATGAAGGGGACACAAGTTCGAGCCCTGATCCAGGAAGATCCCACATGCTGCGGAGCAACGAAGTCCGTGTGCCACAACTACTGAGCCTGCGCTCTAGAGCCCATGAGCCACAACTACTGAAGCCTGCACGCCTAGAGCCTGTGCTCCGCAACAAGAGAAACCACCACAAGAGTAACTCCTGTTCGCCGCAACTAGAGAAAGCCAGCGGACAGCCATGAAGACCCAACGCGGCCAAAAAAGGAAAGAAAAGAAAAGAAAAAGATGTGGAAAGGCCCATTTTTAAGAAGTCAAGTGATGGAAGAAATTGAGTCCTAGATTTTGAGTGAAAAGGTCAAGGTTGAAATTGTAGCTTTGTTTTTCAGTAAGCCGAAGGTCTTGAAGCTAGATTTTCCATCTACCCAAAGGAGGTAACAAACAGCACACACCCTTCCTTTCTCCTAAGGAGGTATTGAGATGTTCTCGACTTCATGTGAGATTACAGACAGGTGAGGGTTCATACATGTTGAGTGACTTCTCTGTGTTGAATTCAGTCCATCTGTATAGCTACTGAGAGACAAATGTATGATCAGTGCAGGCCCAGTAGATCAGGATCCCTGGGCTGGGACCAGGGGAGGGGTGAGCCTCTGAGGTCCCCAGGACACCTGTGGCCTCAGTGTCCAGGAGGGCAGCCTGGGTCCCTCCCAGTGCCCTGCGCACTGCTTGCTGTAGGAGATTAGGCACCAGTGAGGCTCACATCTGATTTGAGTTGACCGCGCACATAGAACATGGGGTGTGTTTAGAGCGCTGGGCTACCACCATCCACCGTAGACGCTGCCTGCGTTGCCCGTGTGGTCCTGTGTGGGTCTCCCCTCTGTGTTCTGACCTTCCAGCTCTGCAGCACCCAACCTTGAACCTGTGCACCCTTACCACAAACACCTAGGAAGGCCACCCACCCCTCACGGCAGCCTCCTCTGCCTTCCGAGGTGACTTTCCAGGCTGTTTCTGCTGGTCACTGCCCTCTCCGGTCCCCCACCTCCTGCTGTCCGCACAGTCTACCTTTCCGCCTGATGACGGTGGATATCTGTTCCTGAATGTAACTGCTTTCCCCTCCTCTTCCCTTAGGCCTCTACCCTCAGGGCTGGCAGCCTTGTGGCAGGCAGGGATGTGGTCCCCATAGAAAGAGATCACATTCTACAAAGGTACTGATTACCCCCTGAATTGCTCAGAACACAGTGGAAAAGATTCTGCATTTATGCTAGAAAATTTCAAATAGCATATTTCATGTCACCCCAAAACAATGATCCTTCACACTTTCTTGCAAACTCAGGAAGACATGAAATTTCTGTTCATCGTCAAGGGGGAAGGACAGTAAGGACCTTGGAGAGGGTTTTGGGGGCCAATCTTCCCCCAGAACAGAATGGATAAGGCAACTCACTGGTAACAAGGCAACAGCCCTTCGATGAATGGCGTTTGGGAAAAGCAGAAGCAGGATCTCTTCTGTTTCAACACAAACCAGCTCTGGAGAGCCCTGGCATTGTAGCAACAAAGCCGTTCCCTCCTTCCAGTGGGAGATACAAAATCAACCAGGAATGGTGCATTGGACAATAAAGAACAGGACAAGATGGTGTCTGGATGTTACAAAGAAGCTTCATCTGCATTTGACCGGACAATAAATAAATACATAAGTAGCTCTTGTCCACCCATTATTCTAATTTTTCTCCAAATAGATCACTGTATCTCATGCAGGCCCATGAATTTTGCAACATTCTGTAATCAGCTTGTTTTATAGACAGGAGCCCCATCAAGTAAAGTTTGCCCAGGCTCTGCCTATGCTAAGGGGCAAGTTTGTGGGGTGTCATGTTTTGTTTGTTGCCGTTGTTTTATTTTAAATATATATATATATATACACATACACATACAGTCAACTTAATTCTATGCTGAATTCAATCCATCTCTATAGCTCAAGAGGCCTTAGTTTACATTTCTCTTGAACATAATTATTATTTTGCTTTTTAATGTAAAATAAATGTTGTAGTTTGCCAAATCCTCACTTGACTTGTTGACGGCTGTAATGCCTCTTACAGCCAAGGCTCATTTTAACTAAGACTCATGTCTTTAAACTAATTCATCTGTTCTTTCAGAATGATTTATGTGGTTGCTCCAAGCAAACTGCAATGGTGAAGGGAAATCATGATGTAAAAATCTGGCCCCCAAATGAAAATGTTTATTCGCCTTTCTTTTCCAACTTGTCACTGAGAAAAAGTAATGACCAAATAATGTTCTTAACTAGGACTACCATTCTTTTATAGTTAGAGGCAGTATAGCCTGTTTTTGAGAACATTTTATTTACATTTTATTCCCTCTCGTCAGAGCTCTGGTCTTCATTGGCTGTGTGATCTTGGTTCCCAGTTTCCTCATCTGTACATAAAGACGACACAGCACACACTCTACTCGGTTGTTGAAAGGATCCAGACAAAAAAAGTAGGTCAAGAAATTAAGTATAGTACCTGGAGCCTAGAATCTTTTATTTTATTTTATTTTATTTATTTATTTTTGGATGTGGACCATTTTTTTTAAGTCTTTATTGAATTTGTTACCATATTGCTTCTGTCTTATGTTTTGATTTTTTGGCTGCGAGGCATGTGGGATCTTAGCTCCCCAACCAGGGATCGAACCTGCACCCCCTGCACTGGAAGGCGAAGTCTTAACCACGGGACCCCCAGGGAAGTCCCAAGCCTAGAATCTATTTAATACATACAAGTTCCTATTATTTTATCATAGACCATAAAATAGTGTTTTGCCTTCATAAAACTTTTATAACATATTAATCACAAATTCCAAGAAGAAAGTGACTTTGCACATGAGTCTTAAAATATCGCTACAGTAGATGGTATGATTGCAAGTACCACAGCCATTTTGCTTTGCCTCTTTTTGTAACGCACAGCCCCATGATCTTAATTTTAAACTGTTTTTCTCCATGCGGAGTGTCATGACGATCTGAGCTGCACATTCTCCTTCCTGCAAAAGTAAAGCAGTACCACTTTGACAAAGATTAGTACTGAATTATGCATGTCAATGGGTTTATAGAGAGTAGCTGAAATATGTTAAAATCATCAGGGTGCATTGAGAAAAGGGAGGAAGAGCCCTACGGTGTTTGTTTGCTATTTAGTTTGTTTTTTTCAGAGACAAAAATGGACCAAACCATGCATCTCGTCAAGATGGAGGATTCAGTTTGGTTTCTTATTCCCATTTCACGTGCAACCAATCAACATTCTTTCTTTTATGAAAACCAACAGCTCCATTTTAAGAGATGCCTCTGTTCATAAAAATTGCTTTCTATTGTCATCACAACCCAGTTTTGAAAATTACAGTTTGGGTTGCCTTTGGAGATTCCCAGGTTGGCCAAAAACCTTAGAAAGGAGCCCAGCTTTTCCTTGTAGGGAGGATTACCCTGTCATATATCTGCTCTCTGGGTGACCTACAAAATTAGTCCAATATGAAAAACTGGCATTAAAGGAAGTAATTCTTTTTTATTTTCATTTCAAAAGTGCTGCAATAAAAATGACAATGCTACTTTCTAGTCAGACAGATACCTACAAGAGATGAAAAAAAATACATGACCGGAATTGGAAAAGCTTTAGCTTATTTTAAAATAACACAAATCTGGGAAATACTCATACTCTGAGGCCGCGTAATGACTACTGGCAAGAATTAAATTGGTGGAAATCCAAGCAGCTGGGAAAACGTTGGCTCAACCACTGCCAGGGAAACCTTGAGTCCCTACTCAGAACTCAGGAAGGAAACCATAACTCCCCAGCTCTCGCCCAGCAGCCTCAGAGGACCCAGTCGAGTCTCATGCAGGGTTTTAGTGCTGAGTATTCCCGGAAAACCATGAGCCAGCTGGGTTCTGAATCCGGGAAGGTGAGGAAAGAACATCTTATTTCCACTAGAATCCACTCTTTAGTCTCCAGACTATTTCCTATTTCTGAGTTGAAGGCAAGTTTGAATGCATTAAAAGGGAGAGGTAAAAACCCTCAGAGTGACCTGCCAAACCCACCTGATTCCCACTGCCAAACATGTAGGCTTGGAAAGGAAGGATTAAGATTCCTTAAAAATTACACTTTGCAGGCATTTATTCACTCATGAATATTTTCATGATGTACCTCTTTCCTGTCTCTCAAAGACTTTCTTTGATCCAGCTTTAAGGATGAATACGTTAAAATTATAATGTAACAAGATAGAACAAAATTGATTAAAAAATTTTTTGATTGTAGACCCCAATAGTCAAAATAAAGTAATACACATATAATCTAATTAGCTTTATAAATAAAAAGTTAAGAAAATGTTTCCTAATGATTCCAAATTCAGAGTAAGAGAGGATTTCCCTGGTGATCCAGTGGCTCAGACTCTGCACTCCCAAAGCAGAGGACACGAGTTCGATCCCTTGTCCCGGAACTAAGATTCCGCATGCTGCACAGCACCGTCAAGAGAAAAAAAACAAAAAAAGACAAAAAAAAAAACCCAAATTCAGGGTGAGAGATCTTTCTAAGTCTTCCCAAGGTCCACATTCTTGCAGATGCAGGTGTATTACGTGTTTTTGTCCTTCCTGTTGAGAGTCAGAAGAGGAAATGACCCAAACGAGGAACAAGCAGGAAGGACTACATGAAAATTAGTAGAGCTTCTAAACCAGCTATGGTAAAGCTTTCAGGACTTCAGGGACGAAGTCATCCACTGAATCCTTTTCTGAAGCTAGGCCTCTTAAACAAGAATACTTAGCAACATTGCTCTCTTCCTTCACTGATGGCTGTAAGAGCACACATGTATTCAGGACGTTTGAACAATGTAAGAGAGCAATGTTACCTGATGGCATTAGGAGAAAAAGTCTTGACCCCAAATTTAGCACATGGTGTTTGTTTATCAGGGCTTCTTAGCTGTGCAAATCACAAACAACAGAAGAGATACAGAGGAAGCCAAAATACCAAAAAAAAAAAAAAAAAAAAAGGTTTAAAAGAGCTGCCGTAGGCAATGCACAGTAGTCTGAGGCAGACGTGGTTTTCCCATGAAACAACACATCAAAATGCGTGTCGATGGAGCAAGCGTCACCCCTGAAGTGTCTACGGCTTTGAAGCTGGAAGAAAAGATCGATTAACGTAACACTGTTCCAGCCAGTTACACAGAAAGAGGTCTGCTTGCCATCTAACTGCTTTTGAATCAAGCCACGATACTGGGAGATTTTGGTATATACTATGAATATATCTGCTTTAACGAGTTTATTTTAAATTTTGTTGTGCAGACAACAAGCAGAGCGGACCAAACATGTCAAGTGTTTTCTTGGCGAATCTATCCTGCAACAAGGAGGGGGTATATAAATAATCCTTTTGTCTGCGATTTACAAGACAACATTGAGCCATGACCTGAAAGACCACTCTTCCCACCAACTGGAGGCTTTTCTCCCGTTCAGCCCTTTTTAGGCTGTGTATGAGGCTTCGGCAGGACAGGCTGCTACTGTCAGACGTTCGGAAAGCACGTGAGGTGGCAGTGCATTTGGAGGGCCTGGACCTGGGATGAGGCTGATACAGAAGCTCTTCACTCTGACACCAGGGCTTCAAGGGGCATTTCATTGTCAGGTGGGACCCGGTCTAATTGCTCATAAGAACAACTCTGCTGCTGGGGGAGTGACAAGAGCTACGGAAGGCTGTGGAGGTCACCAGAGGAAGCATGAACTGGCAGCAGGGGGCAAAAAAGGAGGATGAATTCCCAGATCTGCCACCAACTGGCTATGCCATCTTGGGCAAGTCGTTTTTATTCATTTCCTAAAGGATACTCTTGGAGAGAAAGGATTTGAGGTGGCTTCTAGGAACGGCCAAAGAAAAGAAAAAGTCGATAAAAGAAAATGAGAAAAGGAAGTTGCTTAGCATATCCAAGTTTCTGTCTTCTAAGAAAGGCAGGTGAGTTTGTCAGGAGTTAGTCAATTCCATTCCGTGCCTTGGTGATTGGCTACCAGAGTGGGAACAACCTGGGATCTTCATTATACGGATTCCCTGGAACCACTCTGAAAATTCTCCCTTAGTAAGTCTGAGGAGGAATCACAGAATCTGAACAGATAACCAAAAATGGGAGTATTATTATTAAATAACTGTAACAACCATAGCTCAACTTCCCCAATACTTAGCTTGCCAGAGACGACATAAGCAATCTCGTTTCCCATAGGACCTTCTAACTCCATGATTTTATGACTTCATGCACCCTGCCACTCGTATTTTGGCTGGGAAATATTTATTAAGGGCAGGACGCTAATTCTTTTCTGAAGAAAATCCCCCAGTCAACACTGTCTATTATAATTAACAAACAGTAACTGTTGGGTTACAATGTAGACGATCAGCCTAACTGCTCTTTTCCTCGTGATCTGTTCCCAGTCAACTCTGGGGAGAATGAGCCTGTCATACTGGGCAGTATTTCCTCTCTTCCTGCAGACTTACTGAAAGTTGTGGGCTGTCAAAGCCCTTTGCCATGGGCAATGAGAAGCAAGAGGGGCAGATTTCTTCATCCGGTCCCTGCTGGCCAGGCCTGCTGTGACCTCGAGGTGGAGGTTGATGGCCCTACCATCCCTCCCCACACAGCACTCTATGCAAATCTCCTTCTGATTTCCACGTGTTTCTCTCCAGACCTCTTCTCTTACCAGTTAAGAAAGTTCATTCTTAAAAAAGAAGAAAAACTATATAGGTAATTAGTTTCCAGAATCTAACATGCGATACATAACACAGAGTCACCTAGCTTTTGAAAGTCTACTCATGGATTAAACAGAAAGATGCAAAACTGGAACACACCGTCTTGGCCCACCCTAGACTTGCTTTGATGGTATTGTATTCTGACATCATTTCACTGGTCTCTTACAAAGAAGGGTGGGGAAACCCATCACAATATTTGCTGCCAGGATGTGATCAGATTTTCATCATATTTATGGTGTTTTCTCTGGGAGGACCCTTGGAGAAAGTGTCCTTCTGTGTAGCTTTTTCAGTGCATCCTCCCAATTATCCCGCAAAGTAGGTTTTATTATCATCGTGACCATTTGACAGATGAGGAAAGTGAAGATTATAAAACTTGAGAAATGTTCCCATAACTACTCAGCTAGTAAATGATGAAACCAGCATTCAAAATCAAGATTTTTCCAAATCCACAGACTTCGTTTTCAAAACTTTAATTGCATTTCTGAAATCGCCTGTATCTCAGTGTCACTCACACAGTACGTACACTTAGGCAAGTGACTACATCTTTTTAGCCTCACTTTGCTCGTCTATAAAATAGGGAGACACAGCTAAACAAACTCAAAAGTACATTCGAGTTTGGATGTATGAGGATTATTAAATCATTGCTCTCATCAGAAATGTGCAATTCTTTCCTCTTCACCACCATCATAGTCTTCGTCACAATCTCCATCACTAAAATCTATTAAGCACCTATTAATAGATTAATAAAATCTCATTCATATATAGTAATCTACTTAAGAGAATTTAATTAATAAAACCTATTAATCACCATGTAGAGTTTTACTTCTCTTACACACTCTATGAGCTAGTTTCTCAATAGGACCTATTGAGTTTCTCTATTTTAAAGATGGGGTAGGAGATTTAAAGAAATGAAGCAGTTGCCCAAGTCCACATAATTAGTAGGTGATGAAGAAGATAAATCCAAATATGGTGGTCCTTTGACTCATGTAAAAAAATATACTAAGGACAGCCAAGATAAGGAGAGAAAGCTTCCTAATGCTAGAACTTGGTATAAAATAAGTAGACATTCCTGATAAGCAGCAGCGTAAGGATTTTTAAGGATGTATTCTCATCGCGTTACTTGAAATAAAAGCTTTTCCTTTAAAGCTTCAAATTCACAGAGGTGGATCCTTATTAATTTGGAGCTTATCTAAAATTCAAATTTATATAAGTACATACTATGAATATGTCTACTTATGGATGTTCCCTCATTTAACCGATACTTACGGAATTCCTAATATGCGCTATTCTAGCCATCAGTGACATGGCGATGAACAAAAAATAAAAATCCCCATTGTCATGGAGATTACAATTTAGTGGGCGGAGAGACAGTCAATTATAATATGGGGGAAAATCGTAACATTCCTACCCTCGGAGAGCTTATGTCTAGTGGTGGAGAGAAGATATTAAACTAATATGTGACATGATGTCAGATTTTGGTAAGTCCTGGAAAGGAGGCAGGGCACACTGGTGAGGTAATGAAAACTGGTAAATTTTAATTAAAAGTAACCAGTTTGAAGCTGGCTTTCTTAATATGTTCATTTACTGAGTTGATAGCATTAGTTTAAACCCTTGGGAAATATATGAAAATTTTACTTACTTCTCATGCTGATTTTTGTCAATTCAAAACAATTCTGCATGCAATACATTAAGTTAATCTCCAAAAGAATGTCGTTAAGGCGGAAAAAAGGCAATGTAATAGCATTTTGCTCTGGGAGATTGAACAATACTGCATGATATGAACTGGACCACAGAGTGTATTCTTTAATGAAAGGAACCAGAGAAAGGAGACATAACAAATCTATTTTCAGATGCAGTGGACACAGACTGTTGCCTCCCCCTAATTTGTAGTGGAGTACATACATCATCTCTGTTGGATCGGGTGTGACAAAATTTGGGAAAACAAAATATAAACCATCGTTTTGTGTGAACACTGGAATCAAGTTACATGGTCATCAAGCAATTTGAAGTCCTGAGAAATTATCTTTTCATGTATCTTAGTCAAATATCAAAATCTGAATAACTGAGGCATTTGCATTATACCTATTTTACTAATTTATTTGATGAATTAATTTATAGGAAATTTATTCTTTTTTTTTTTTAATTTTTGTGGTACGCGGGCCTCTCACTGTTGCGGCCTCTCCCGTTGTGGAGCACAGGCTCCGGACGCGCAGGCTCAGCGGCCATGGCTCACGGGCCCAGCTGCTCCACGGCATGTGGGATCTTCTCAGACGGGGGCACGAACCCGTGTCCCCTGCATCGGCAGGCGGACTCTCAACCACTGCGCCACCAGGGAAGCCCAGGAAAGTTATTCTTATATACCCTCTCCAATATATTTATTTTGAACAAATCTATGATGTTATTAAAATGGATTTTTAACCATTAGTTGAAATTGAAACATACTGAAGAAAAAATGTAAAATTCAGTATATTTGTGAGACTTAACAGAAAAGTTATCAATTATCTATCTGTCACAAGCTGGTATTTAAAGGCAGAGGAAAAAAAAAGAAATTCATTCATTTTGTTCCCATATCATATGGAAGTGAAATTAAAATAAAATCATTAGAAGTGTAGCAGTTTTTATTTTCTTCCATTATTTTACCTTTATTATTTTATCTTTATTTTACTCTATTTCATGATTATTCGGTTACCTTGAATAAGAGCTAGCTATATATAGCACTTGAATTATAGAAAGTCGCATGAGTGTAGGTGTCAGAATGACTAATCTTTAAATTGCAGTAGATGCGTAAATGTAGAAAAACGAAACAACAAAAAGTAAAGAGGTGGAGCAAAAAAAAAAAAACACTTTAATATATTTACTTGTATTCAGCTATTGAGCCAAATTACTACTTGCAAGCTGTACTGAGTATTAGTTCTGGAGGCCATGATTTCACTGAGGAAACCCGAAATCCCTTCTTAAGTTATTTAGATAATCAATAAATTCATTAAGATTCTGAAAGCTGGAGGTTTTAGCATTGCGTTCTTGTAATGACTCTAGTACACAGAAAATTTACTATGAAGTATAAATATTTCATAAAACTGTACATTTCTTCCACCTCTAGCCTCTCATTAATGTATATATTGCATTATTCATAGCATACTGATAAACCTAGTGAATCTATGATCTTATATACTTTGTTAATGTTTTAAACCAGTGATACTGGCAGCTAAAGAAAGCAAATAAAAGGAAAAGATGGCTTTTCTTTTTCATAATAAAAATAAACCATAAAATCAGCCATAAAGGAAATCCGTGATCTTTAAGTTCTAAATAGCATTGAATGCTACACATCTCTGTTATTTTTGAAGCGTATTTTTAGTATTAAATTTGAGAGGGACTTACCACATTTTAATTATCATTTTCCAGTCAATATAAAGGTATGACATACTTAGTTCAGAAGGACATAAAGGCTAAGTAATATTCTAGTTTTTCCAATTGCATAATAACATTTCAGTAAATTGCATGCATGTTATGTGGCTGTGGTGGCTGCTTAAAAGTACACAAGTATCTAGCTAATCAAATTATATGTTAATTAACCAGTATTCTCAAGCCTGACATTTTCCTTCAGTATGATTTCAGGCTTACTCTTTTTTTGGATTGCAAAATTTTTCTTTTAGATTTCATTTTACAGAGAGAAGAGAACTGTCACTTAGAAGAAATGCAATTTAAAATGCGAGTCAAGAGAATGAGTTTAGTCATACATATCAAGGCAACTTGTGTTAATTAGCTGAGGATTTCAATGGGGGCAACCCAGGGTTTTGTTCTTCAGGTCTAATTGTGCTATCAAGAGGCACTTCCCTAAAACTCAAAGCAGATCTCTATTCAAACAGAAACCCACACACACACACACATATGTACAGAACACTATCACAGCCTTTCTTTAGGTCCCTGTAGATTGTTTCAGGATTTTCATTTTTAAATATCTTTTATTCACCTATTCAATAAATATATGATCAAGCACCTACTTTGTATGAGGCATTGTGGTTGCCTAAAAATATAATGGTGAGGGCTTCCCTGGTGGCGCAGTGGTTGAGAGTCCGCCTACCGATGCAGGGGACACGGGTTCGTGCCCCGGTCCGGGAAGATCCCACATGCCGCGGAGCGGCTGGGCCCATGAGCCATGGCTGCTGAGCCTGCGCATCCGGAGCCTGTGCTCCGCAACGGGAGAGGCCACAACAGTGAGAGGCCCGCGTACCGAGAAAAAAAAAAAAAAAAAAAAAAAATATATATATATATATATATATATATATATATATATATATATAAATAAAATGGTGAGCAAGCTAGACTCAATGGATTCAGAAAATGTCATTGTTTTCTAAGAAAAAAATTCATAAACAATTAGATGATATTATTTTAGTTAAAATGTATCAAGTGCCCACCAAATGCCTGGCTCTGGTGAAAGTGACTGTTACGTATTAACTATTTTAATCATCACAACAATCCTACAAGTTATGTTATATTAATATGTCTTTTACGGAGATGGGAAAGTTGAGGCACAGTAGATTTAAGTGACTTGTCCCAAACTGCATAGCTAGTAGCATGGCTGGTATGGGATTCTAGCTCAGGCAATCTTGGTCCAGAGTCCACTGTCTTAAACACTGCATGACCTTTGGTACCTGACTCTCTGTGTGCACCTCCATGGTCCATATTTGACAAGGAACTTTTTTTTTTTTTGCGGTACGCCGGCCTCTCACTGCTGTGGCCTCTCCCGTTGCGGAGCACAGGCTCCGGACGCGCAGGCTCCGGATGCACAGGCTCAGTGGCCATGGCTCACGGGCCCAGCCGCTCCGCGGCATGTGGGATCTTCCCGGACCGGGGCACGAATCCCTGTCCCCTGCATCGGCAGGCGGACTCCCAACCACTGCGCCACCAGGGAAGCCCACCAAGGAACTTTTGACGCGGAGTTTAAAGAATGTACTTTCTCCAAGTGGTCCAGTTTTCCCTTTCCATTCTCCTGCTTCTTCTTCCCAACATCTCTCGCCACAACACCTAGATTCTAGATTTTAGAGGACTTCAATGGTGAGCCTCAGAGGAAACTGCTTCTTCGTTAAAGGAGGAAATAAACTTTTAAGAAACTCCTGATTGTTTCCACAAATCCAAAATCTCTACTGCTGGCTCTGGATCTAAATGGAATCTAACATTTGGTCCTAATGCCTTTGTCCCTGTACTTTCCTATCCTTATCTGTTATTGAACAAGTCACCCACAAAATTCTAAAGAATAATCAGAGGAAGTTAAAAGAAACATAGCAGTAAAAAGAAAACAATATTGGTCATTACGTTACACTGTACACATACTGACAGAGAAATTTTCACCTGCATTTTTCTAAAACATACTAACAAATATGAACAAACTCAAGCAAACAGAAACAATTTAAGAAAATACAAATAACTCACAAAAATTTTAATACGCAACATTCATTTGGGAGAAAATTCTCCAAGAGTTTTGTGTTTCTGCACTTCTGAGCAAAGGGGCTTGACAGCTTTCTGGACTACCATTTCAAGGATGTTTGTATAGCAAACAACAGCCTTGGAAGTTAGACAGTATCTTCCTCTGGGCGGAGGACAGATATTTTTTCCTGACCAGTACAACAAACATAATGTCTTTCACTGGGGCAAAGGTTGGGCAGGTTTGCTAGGAGCCTCCTTTGTAAGATTGTGAGTTTGCTAAGCTCAGGGTTCCTCAGCTGTGAACCTTCCCTGGCATCACCCTGTGGCCTTGGTAGGCCAAGGGAACTGATGGGAACGTGAAGCTCCTGGTGCCTGACGAGTGTCAGTAATAAGTCATTTGTCTCTGACCTAGGAGCCTCATGTCTCCTGCCAGCATCTATAAAACTGTGGTAGACTTATTTCTTACCTTGCAATGTAGTGTGAAGTCTCAGATCCTGAACTGTTCCTGATGTATTCCAATTCAGTAAGAGGTACTTTGTGTCTAGAAATCTATTTTAATTACACTTTATTGAAATCTTTATCTACTTCTTGTAATCCTCAGATTTCTGGACGAATGCATAGTGAAATAGAAGCTTGTATTTGAACTTGACAAGAAATGACCCAATGGCAATCACAGAGAAAACTTTTACCTACAGAAATTTCCTCAACAGCTGAAGCATACACACCTATTCATTGGTATGAAACTACAAAGAAATGGCAGTTCTGACAGGTATTACAAGAGGCAGTTTCTTAAATTTACCAGATAAAGACATACACACACACACAGACACACACACACACAGACACACACATATTCCAACTTCAGAAAGAGTAGACTTCATATTTCCATGTAATCCAACTACCACTCTGTGATTTATTGCTATTTCAGAACCTGGATAGAACCAATTACAATTTTTCTAATTATCAAGAGTAATTCATATAATTGTTAAGTATATCATTTTCGTTCTTAAGTCCTTCAACAACATAGAACCCATCACTCCTGCAGTCCTTACCATCTCTGCTTTATCTTTTTTCCAGATCACTTAGCACCATCTGACATACTTTATACATCACTTCCTTATTTATTATTTGCTTCTCTCCACTAAAATGCAAGCAGTATGATCTCTAGAACAATAACAGAATATGATACATGGTAGGTATCCAATCAATGTCTACTGAATGAATCAATAAATACATTAAATAAATAAATAGATGTGCTAATTGATTTTTTTACAAAATTAGGGAAATACTGAAAAAACAATTTTACATTCTACCTTAAAAATTAAAATATTATGAGCCTTGCATTAAATATTCTTTCAAGCCATTATTTTTTATGATGATATAAAACTCCATTTTACTAATGTAGCATAACTTAAATATTTCCTCATTGGTAGACACTTGGCTTTTATTCAGTGTTTTGATATCATACCTTGTACTCCCATAAATATTCATCTTTGGCTATCTGAACACTTCCAACGCAGGATATCCTCATTTCAGTGAACTCCTAATTATACAATTCTACATGAAAAACAATTGTGTGACAGACTTGCTCTACTTTAAAAATTTTTTGATAAAGTGTAATTATTTGTATTAGTTATAGATTTTTTATTTAAAAAAAGTTCATCATATGAGTCTGCTGAAGAGAATTTCCTTCACCACACTACTATAGTTTAAAAAAAAGAAAATTGAGACCAAACATCTCAGACTTAGTTTTATTATATAATGAACTGTTCAAATATACTTTAAGTCTTTCAAATGATCTTTCTATATTATTTCTCTTTCCCAACAGTTTAAGTAATTGAACATTTAAACTGTTAACTCAAAATTATATTGGATTTTTAAACTGGAGTTCTTTTCCTCCTTGTTTAAAGTTTTAACTTATTTTATTTTTCCAAATCTTTGAGAACAAAATACGCTTGAAATCCACTCTGTAACATGGAAGTTTTGCTGATCTCATACTGGTCCTCCCAATCTTTCTAATTCACACAGTTGTTGCAATTAACATTGTGGAAAGTGGGCCTTAGAGTTGAAATACACACACACACACACACACACACACACACACACACACACACACACACTTATTGAGATTATCACAGTAATTCATCATCATAGTTTTGTCTCTCTGGCTTCTTTCCACTTTCTGACTGAACCATGGTATTTGCCAAAAAAAAAAAAAGTGTGAAAGAGGGTCCCACTCCATGTAAACCATGCTTCTAATGTCTATCTCCAAATAATGGATCATCTCAGATTCACCACTCCTGAAATTCAGATGCTTACTATTTTCCAAATTAATTATAATTTTTTTATAGACACTAAGAAGCACAATGGCTATTAAAGGTGAAAGTGCCTCCTATGATCTAGAGCTACCAACTAAATACTTATAACAACCATCCAGAAATTTTTGCGAATATGCTCTTTGGTACATGTAATGGCACATGTGAGAACTCAACAGCTTTGCCTCCTAGGAAAAATGTATGAAGGGGTGAGATGGTGTGATAACTCTAACAGTTAAAGAATTTCACTTACAAACTCTGAGAAGACCCCTTACAGGAAGTTAGAGCTTCTTTATGACAAAGCTCATGGTAGGTTGGCCCCTTCTGTTTTCTTAATCACAGGGTCAAAGTCTCTCCAACACACTAAATTTAAGTTTCACGCCAGTGCCTGCTCTATTCATTGGTCTGTAAACTTGCTGCATGGAGAACTGAGAGCCCTGTGAAGCAATACATGATATATGCTATTATAATGCAAAGAGAACTAAAATGGGGCTCAGTTCTAGACCAGGGTTGAAAACTTTCTCTGTAAAGGGCCAGAGAGTAAATATTTTGGCCTTTGTAGGCCACAGGGTCTCTGTATGTTTCACCTACTCAACGTTGCTGTTGTAGTATGAAAGCACTCAGAGACAAGTTCTATTGACTGTGTTCCAATAAAACTTTATTTATGAAATAGGTGGCCCACTGGATTTGGCTCACAGGCTATAGTTTGTTGAGTCTCGGCTTCTATTGGTTTCTCTTCTGGCATAGTGACTAAGCACAGGTAAATCACCTAATTACTCTGGACCTTAAATTCACAACCTATACCATTTATAGAGTCTTGATGGGCTAAACAATACTGGCATGTATGTCCACACAAAAAAAGAAAATCACACATTGACCTCCAAACATTTTTGTTATAAAAACACATACACATGGGGATTTGATAAGATGCTATATTTGATGTCTCTTCTTCAGTTACTCCAAAGGTACCTTTTGAGTATCCAATTGGAAAAAGGCGGTCTGAAGCATGGGTCGGTCCATCTCTAGCTCTATGAACATAGACAAATTAATTACTGCCTTTGTGTCTCATATCATTTTGTAAAATGAGGATAATTTAACTACACACAATCTTTCTAACTGCACGTGTCACAGAGACGTTCGAATCTACAGGGCACCAAGTCATCCAGTCTTTCAGTCCACTCGCTCATAAGCAAGAGTGTCTTGGTGCCCATCTTAATGTGATGGCGTTAATATCAAAAACAAACAAGGACCAACCTTGAAAATTTGCTGAGCAGACAAACCAGTTGAGCTACACAGATAAAGCTTAATTTAGCTTATTTCGCAAGATTAACCTGCCCTGGCTCATTTCTTGCTTATGCATAAGCAAAGTTTAAACGCTTTCCCGAAACTGATAGCAGGTAACCACTAACCAAATCTGTATCCTTTAAGAAAATTTGAATACTATAACTCATCACTGTGAAGAATAAACAATCACTGCTTTCTCCCTATATACACTGCTTTATAAACATATACTCTTTTTTTCTTTTTTTTTTTCTTTTTTTTTTTTTTTTTTTGCGGTACGCGGGCCTCTCACTGTTGTGGCCTCTCCCGTTGCGGAGCACAGGCTCAGCAGCCATGGCTCACAAGCCCAGCCACTCCGCGGCACGTGGGATCTTCCCGGACTGGGGCACGAACCCGCGTCCCCTGCATCGGCAGGCGGACTCTCAACCACTGCACCACCAGGGAAGCCCGTATAAACATACTCTTGAGCCTCATTTCATGTTTTGGTTTGAGGGCTCCCAGTTTGTAAACTGTCCCTTTGGTGTATACCATAAAATTTTACTAGTTACTACTTCGATGATTCATTGGTTTTTCTTTTGCTATTTATAAACTTTTGACAGTTCAATGCCCCAAATTCTCAGCCCTATCTCCAACAGTTGAAGTAGAGTTATAGTTTTCCTATATGTGTCTTTGCTGTAACTACTTCCCTACTAGTTCCTGCAGTTACCATCCTTTCTCATTGGTCTGCTTTTGTCCACTCTGGAGATGACCCCACAACTTCAATATTCCTAGAGCTCTTGTGTTTAGGAGACTGTTATAAACAATTAAGGGGTACCTAGAGTAAACTTTAGCATGGGAAAGGAAGCATAATAGTAGCCAACTTGGAGTAGAAGGCGAGCAGGAGGGTGAGAAAGAGAAGGAGGAAGAAAAAAAGAAAAAAACTAATTATAATTATTATTTATATGATTTCCTATCACTAGGAACTGCGTGGATCATATCCCTCTATTGTTAGTCCTCCTGCCATGTACTGACTCCTTTCTTTCCAAACAATTACTGCATCTCTCCCTTCTCCGTTCCCACACATCTCCCACTTTCTACAACCAGACAATGTAAAATTCTTCTCACTTTAGTATGCAGAACAAAGAACCTCTCCTCTTAAAAATCTCCTTAAAGTCTCCTTATAAGTCAAGATGAGCTTTGAGATATTTTCACCCGAATCCCAATTTAATCAGTAGCTTTCACCAGCTAAGAGAAAGCAGAAACTTCTGGGTATATACTCAGAAGGTTTGAAAGTGCGGTCTTGAATAGGTATTTGTACGCCTATGGTCATAGCAGCATTGTTCACAGTAGCCAAAGGTAGAAATAACACGCACATCCATCGATGGGTGAATGGACAAACAAAAGGTGGTATCTAACATACAATGGAATATCACTCCACCTTTAAAAGGAAGGAAATTCTGGCACACGCTTGCAACATAGATGAGCCCTGAAGACAACCTAAGTGAAACAAGCCAGATACGAAAGGAAAACGTTATATGATTCCACTTACATGAAGTACTTAGAGTATTCAAAGTCATAGAGACAGAAAGTAGAACCTTGGTTGCCAAGGACTGGGAGACAGGGGGACGGGAGCTGCTCTTTAATGGGTACAGAGTTTCAGGTTTGCAATGTAAAACATTTCTGGAGGTGTTTGGTGGTGACGGTTGCACAACAATGTGAATGTACTTAATGCCACTTAATACACTTAGAATGGTTTAAATGATAAGTTTTATATTAAGTATAATTGAACGTGATTTTAAAAAAGACAAAGCAGAGAAAATGCAATTGGTTTTTAAAAGCTAATGTTTTTGAATTCTAAGAGCTGGGCTCTTGAGCTTAAAAGCATAAGCTCTAAAGGCCGCAGTATATAGTGTAGCCACCATCAAAAGGCAGATGGAGAAAAATGCATGCTCAAGTAAGAGCCTTTTTTCTCACTTCAAAGTATAAGACCATCCTCTGGGCTGAGGAAGGCAGCAGAGAGTCGGAGAAGACGAAATCTTAGCGTTGGCTGGTAAATAGTAAAAGTCAAGCTGAGTGGCAAGATGACAGGACCACCATGTGCTTTTGGGGGAAAGGAGAAGAAAGGAGACCAGCTTCACCCCTGAACTCCAAGAAGGGCTGAGGCAGGAGATAGATGGGCCCCAGGCTGAGCAGCTGAAGTCTGTCCCTTGTGGACAGATACTCCAAGGTAAGACAATGATGGGAGCAAGGAGAAGCTGAGCCCTGCACAGATAAGAGATAAAGAGACCACATATTCCTCATTCTCAAGGTCAAGGAGACTACACATGCACAGAAAGGCTCCTCTGGGGCCAAAGGAGAGGGGCCGCCACCCCATAGTAGGTGATGTCAACCTACCCATAGGCCTCTTTGCTAGAATCCACCTTGGCTGAGAGATACGCGCACACAGGGGAGGACCCTGAGATATTCTAAATCCGGACTCAGAACCAGGCAAAGAAAGCAAGATGACTGGCTAGAGGAAACCCGGAAGAAATGCCCCATATAAGTGATTTAAACTACCGTGAGGGCGTGACTCTGAGCCCACCCACGTGAGTCTATTCACATGTATTCTTTTTCTTCTTAATAAACCCTTGACTTGTTTCACTACTTTTCATCTCTTTGTTGAAATTTATTTCTACAAAGCAGACAAGCCAGGGCCTTGTCACTGGCCACTGGCCCTCGTGGTCTGGTGGCTAGGATTCAGTGCTTTCACTGCTGTGGCCTGACTTCAATCTCTGGCTGCGGAATTGGGATCCTGCTTCAAGCTGCTGCAGGCCGAGGCCACCCAAGGTCAGAGCCAGTAACACAGCAAGGGCCCAAAGATTTCTTGTGCCCACCATGGTGCAGGAGCAAGCCATATGTCTGCATGGGGGGTAGAGGGGATCTAAGCAAATGAGTGAGTCTACCTCACAGAGTTCCAGAAGGCTGCAATGATGTGACATTCAGTAGAATGGCTTCTTAACACACACCAGAGGAGCCATGAAGCTATCATGGCCTCAGGGAGCCTCTTCACTCTTCCAGAGATCTAGCGTGTCATGGAGAAAGGACTGAATTTATTTTAAGATCCTTCTTAGTGTGTAGAATAGCTGGAATCGAAGTGACCTGCAGAGACCCTGTGTTTTAGAACTGTACTGACCAATATAGTAGCCACTAGCCATGTGTGGCTCTCGAAGTACAAATAAATTAAAATTAAATGCAATGAAATGTTCAAGCACTCAGCTGCATTAACCACATTTCAAATTCTCAATACCCACATGTGGATTGTGGCTACCCACTTAGAGCAGATACAGAGCATCACAGAAAGTTTGACTGGACAAGGATGGTTTAGAACAAAGAGCTACAATAGCAATTTTAGTGGCTGGACAACCAAGAATCATACGGAATAGACCAGAGTGCATCTCCCCTCTTGCCAATCTGGACAGAAAAAGACAAAGAACCAGGTGTCTCCTGCCCTCTGACATTTTTAAAGCACCTAGAATATAAACATAATCCAGGAAAGTAGAGAGAAAGACTCTGAATTAGCTAAAATTATATTTTACACATAGAATGAAAGTTCAAAGTACAGGCATTTCAGGTGTGGTTTCAGACCACCGTAATAAAGCAAATACTGCAATAAAACAAGTCACATGAATTTTTTGGCTTCCCAGTGCATATAAAAGTTATGTTTACACTATACCGTAGTCTATGAAATGTACAATAGCCTTTTACCGAAACGAATAATGCACATACCTTAAATCAAAAATACTTTTTTTTGATGAAAACTGCTAACCATCATCTGAACCTTTATTGAGTTATAATCTTTTTGCTAGCGGAGGATTTGAAATACTGTGAGAATTGCCAAAATGTGACACAGAGACACGAAGTGAGCAAATGATTTGGAAAAATGGCGCCCAGAGACTTGTTCAACATGGGGTTGTTACAAACCTCCAATTTGTTAAAAAACAACATCTGCGAAGTACAATAAAAAACGAAGTATACCTATAGATACTAAGTTCAGTTTTTTAGAAAAATGTAAACTTTCCTGCACACATAGCCTTATGGATTAAAACACGTAAACCAAACTTCCCTGAGATGGAACAGAGTTCCCTGTTCGGGTAAAAGTGACCACAGCACCGTTTTAAGATAAAATTGTGTCCTCCCCCTAAATGAAATACCCAGTTGGGGCCTAGTTTATAGACCTAGTTTACAGACGGCACTCAAAAATGGTAGCTTTTGTGATGACTACTCCGTACACACATCTTATTATAAACATACAAAATAAAAGTGGGTATCTGAAAAGAAGCAAAACCTCCCGATCTAAAAAGGACAAAACTGCCTTTGAGAATAAGCAGTCAGTAAGAGGCCCCGAGGTCCTCTAAGTCAGAAAGCGCAGTGTGGCTCTGAGGCAGCACTGCCTGAGAAAGTTCTGCGAATTCCAAACGATAGAATCTCCCAGGGTCTTGCCCATATGGGCAGTAGCAGAAATGGTAACAGCTGTGCTGTCAAACGCACACTCATCAGTTAACTGTTGTCCAAATCAAATTGCAGCCAAGGTTGTTAGAGCTGCTGAAAAAAATAAACAGCTGTTGAGAGGGAGATGGTACAGGTGGTGAGGTCACACCGGCAGCGGGGGCTGGGGGTGAATGAGGAAGTGAAGGAAGAAAGGGATGGTGTGACCCTGTGACACTTGTCGACCCCAGAATAACTAACCTATTCACTCTCTAACCCTACTAGTGGGGGATCTTAACTGCACTTGCAATTGACAGAAAGGATAAAAGAACAGATCAATCTCAGGGATCTTATTCCTGCTGTACAGGCTGCATTCCGAGGGTGACAGCAGAACACAGAAATAAATGATAAACCTCCAAACACACTGGCAGGCCGTGTTGAGGGATTCAGAACTGGGCTGGGAATCCGAGAAAAACAGAGCCAGTCAATTAGCTAGTCAGTTAGCTAGTCAATTACAGAAGGGTGTGTGACATACAAGTTCCCAGAAAAGTTGAAGTTCCTTGCAGTCCCCACCTACTTCCGAGGCAGCCAGCCACCCTCCCCGTCACCAAGTTTCATGCCAACAGTCCCTGCAGAGAAGAAGAAAAGATGGAAAGAAGGGGGCTCGACAAAGGTAAAGTGACTTCATTCCTACTTCCTGGGTTTTCCCACTCAGCTCAAAGTCACAGCTGCTAGGTCCCATGTCACGGTTAGGTTTTCTAGGTCCATGCTCAGCATTAGGTACCGAGAAAAACTGCGCATTAATGAAAAATTGTGCAAAATGAATCTAAAAAATGGATACAAATGAACTTATTTCCAAAACAGAAATGACCCACAGACAGAGAAAACAAACATATGGTTACCAAAGGGGAAAAGGGGAGGAAGGATAAATTAGGAGTTTGGGATTAACAGATACACACTACTATATATAAAATAGATAATCAACAAGGTCCTACTGTATAGCACAGGGAACTATATTCAATATCTTATAATAACCTATAATGGAAAAGAATCTAAAAATGAATATATATCAATATATATAACTGAATCACTTTGCTATACACCTGAAGCTAACACCATATTGTAAATCAACTATACTTCTATCAAATTTAAAAAATTTTTTAAAAAAACCCAAAACTTAGCCAATGTCTCTTTCACCAGCAAGGGTTTTAGGTTTTCCCATTTGATTCGTTTATGATTCGATATAGGTGAATCTCAAATGTGTCTTCTACCTCAAAGGGCAGCAAATTCCGAGAACTGGGTTGAAATGAGCATCTTGTTAAACTCAGAGGGTCCTGGTGTACAGGGACTGAGAAAAGATCTGAAAAAGCAGAGTGGCTGCCCATGACCACAGGGCCAAATTATGCTTTCTAAGGTGGAAAAATTCAAGGAACTTTTTAAAATGGTTTTTCTTTTCAAAAATTGAGGAAGAGGGCTATATACTTTTGGGATGTGAAAATAAGCCCCGAAGGAAAGGCTATCGTGGGTTTGGTTATGTTGAAGAAAATGAAGGAAGGAGGAAAATGCCATTCACTGAACACCTACTTACCTGCGACTGCTCAGTACTGCCATATAAACCGTTTGTTTGTTTGTTTGTGTTTTTTTTGGTACGCGGGCCTCTCACTGTTGCGGCCTCTCCCGTTGCGGAGCACAGGCTCCGGACGCGCAGGCTCAGCGGCCATGGCTCACGGGCCCGGCCGCTCCGCGGCATGTGGGATCTTCCCGGACCGGGGCACAAACCCGCGTTCCCTGCATCGGCAGGCGGACTCTCAACCACTGCGCCACCCGGGAAACCCATACAAACCGTTTTTGAATCGGGAGTTTTGCTTACTACTGTGTTAGGCAGTCTTATCCTTATTTTATACATGAGGAATTAGCTACTCAGGGAGGTGAAGTGAATGGACTGAGAACCACACCGGCCGAAGGGCAATGCTTTGATTTGAGCCAGATGTTTACCTTCAAACGTAAGCTGAAAGTTTGAATGAGGGTTTACCAGCCACAGACTCTCCTCAGTGGTACCCGAGACTGATTCATTCAGCCAGTGGTAAGTGGGTGCCTACTGTGTGTTGACCAGGGCTGTGGGAAAACGGCAAACAGTGGATTTGGAAAACTTGTCAAATCTAGAGAAAATCTGATCGTTCTGACAAGTCTACGGTCTCCACCTACTTTAGAGGCAGTTACGAATAACGAAATTAACTGTTTTCACTTTTCCACCGTCAGAGGCCTGTATAGGCCGCTCCATTTACTTTCTTTCTATATTTCATCTGGAAACGTTTTCAATCAGCCTTCAGAGCTGACAGCTTCAGCACATGGATCACACATAGAAAGCATGGAAAGGTTCTGGGTTTTTGTGTATAATGGCAGCACTGTCCAGTCCCACTCTGTCTGATTCCCTGGCTTGGCTGAAATCATAGCTGGACAGAAGGAGAGCCAGTCCAAAGCGATTCTGTGATCTGTCATTTATCCTAAATGACCGTGATCTTTTTAATCGGTAATCAATTTCTTAAGGACATATGTAGTTTCTCATTTCTAAGCAAAACAGAAGAGTCAAGGAAAACAGCAAGTATAGACAGATCTAAATGTCTCAATATCATATTTACAGACCATCCAAAGGTCCAGAATAATTCTCATGATCCAAATTCTGATATGGCTCTGAAGTAAATTACCATCATTTTCTAAGTACTAACTTTTTAAAGGGATTGCCTAAATAACATGTAATAAAAACAACACAAAACTCACCACGAGAGTCTCCTTACTATCCCACTGGAAATCATTCGCAGACCTACATGCCTTTGGTTGAAAAAGCAAAATGGTAGTGATGAATCCATCTTTTTTTTCCTTCCCTCCCTTCCTTTTTTCTTTTCCTTTCTTGCTTCCTTCCCTCCCTCTTTCCCTCCTTCCTTCCACTTACTTACCACCACGGATGCCACAAATGCTTATTTTTCAAGAGTGTTTTAAGTTCTAAAGGAGATCAGGTAATACAGCTAATTATATAATATCCATTAACACAGCTGAATTCCTAAAACAATGATTTTGTTCCATTTTCATTATCTATACATCTGTTTCTTTTATCCACAGAATTAGTTGTGGTGGTAAAATGTGCTTCTCTCTTTGTATTCCTGACTTAATATAATTGAACCGAATAATTTCTTAAAGTATGTCACTTTTCATTTTAAATGTAGCTTAAAAAAAACAAGTTAACAACTGCCTACAGTTAACTGAAGATTTTATGTGCTATGATATTATATGCCATCCATTACCAATTTTATAGGCTGAGCAGAATAAAATAATCATTGATCTTTTTCATCTGAATGCTACGAAGAAAAACGGTGTAAACTTCAAGTGATTAAACTGTTACTTAAGACGCTCTATTAAAATTTATTTTAAAGCGATTTTTTCTCATTAAGACTTGACAAATCTGGAGAGCACTTCATTTGATCTCCTTTATGAGAATGTTTTGCATGCAAAGAACCTGAAGGACTATGAAACTCCACCCAAGAGAGACTTGGGTGGTCTGGAGTTGCTGAGACCTGTAAGCAGTTATTTCTTGCAGTTCTGCTGTGCAAATTGTTTCTTACACAAATCAAGGTGGGAAGGAAAGGCAGGGAATCACGATCTTGCTTAACAGTTTTAGTTTTCTACAAACATCGATACAAATAAAGACGGAACCACTGCCAATTACACTCTGTGTCTTATACATCTTTTATGATTACTTAACTTAATCAAAATATCCCATAACAGGAGTTCAACAGATTTAAGGCATGTGACAAAAGAACTGTAAAAGACCTATCAGGAAATAACAAAGGAGCAACTGTCATTGCCATTCTCACAACTACCCAAAGCCAGTACAGTATTCTCGAGGTTGGGTGTGTCCCAGGAAGTAAGATATATGTGATATCTCATGTAACCCACAAACAACCCATGAGGTGATTAGTAGTGTTACTTGCATGTTACAGATGAGGAAACTGAGCCATAGGGAAAGCAAGCAACTTCCCCAACATTGCATATTTAGTCAGCAGTGAATCTAGAATCCAAACCTTAGACTCTGACTCAAAAGCCATCGCCTGAAGCTCTAAAGCCCTGCTCCTCCATGTGTGGTTCCCAGCCAAGCAGCACCAGCTTGACCTGTGACTTTAATAATGGTGTGTATTATGTTATACATTTCTTTATTTCTTAAAACTATGTGCGCAGATACTGCTTAACTGTGGGCAAGACAAGGTGAGAAGGCAAGTAAGAATGTTCTGGAAGAAAAGGAGTCTATTTGGACGTCACCAGACAACGTTTGGTCCTGCAGTTTATAACATAACATGGACAGATAACTCTTGGAGAACTATGAAGGGAGTGGTCATGAATTCATGTTCCCAGAAGCTACTTAGTGGGCTGACATCATGGGATTTTGCCGAACTTGCCTAGGAAGGGTTGTCTAACCACATCAAAAGCTATCTTGCCAAAAGTGACACCAACTGTCCTTTCTCAGGATATAATGAAAGAAACCTGTTCCCTGAGAGTTTCCATTTAAATGAGGAGGAATCTTGGCAAAGCAGATCTTCAGAACTAGAAAATATTTAAAGCTCTAGTCCCTGTTACTGAATGTTTTAAAGAGCAACAAAGGAGCAACTGTCATTGCCATTCTCACAACTTCCCAAAGTCAGTACAATATTCTTGAGGTTGGGTGTAAGCAAGAGCAAGTTTAATTAATTTATATTGAATGCAAAACTGGATATAGCTTTTTTATCATAAATGCAAGTTAGCTAAAAGACGATGAGATAGGATGGAATTTTTTCTTTGAATTCTTTTACTTTGTCCAAATAAAAGCCAACAGATTCACTAATAGGAATCAATCTGTCAAGTTAGTAGCATTGAATTTACTACTAAAATTACATAAAATGTGTTGGTTTCATGTGCCTGCCTCCTCAGCTAAATTATGAGCTTTATCTTCATTTATTCTAAATATTCCACTAACATTTATTAATTCTATGTTATTCAGATCTCTGAGTTATATTCATCACATAATAAATAAATACTTATTGATTCATAAATTAAAATAATTTTTTTCAGGTTCCCTGTATTAGGACTCTAAGATCCTTGAAGAGAATGACTGGGTCTTGGTCATTGTCTATCTCCCATGACTAGAAATTTGACAGTAGCAATATTTCTTGAACTAATGAATGAGTAAAAGGTTGCAGACAAGTAGAAAGTAGCCATGCTGTTGAAGTGACCATGAAAAATGTTCATTCCAACAAACAAGTTGCCACTTTTATGGCAATAATATGAGTATTTTATATTTTAAAATGTAAACGAACAATGGAATCCTTATGTCCTAAACACCTTAAATGAGACTAGTTATTAATGAAGTTTTCAGTTTGTATTCATTCCCTACTAGTTCATATAACTTGTGGTTGAATATCATCTGCTAGCAATCAAGCTGATAAACACATTTATATATTTATAAATGTTTACTCCCCAATAAACTGCTACTTAATACTCACATTATCAAGAGCCAACATTTATGAGAGCAAAGTTCACAATTAGGAAACTTACATTAATGCTTTTTTGAAGCAGAATTCCTTAGGTCAGGTCTTTACATATCAGTATTCCACATAAAGACAAATTTTTAAAAGAGTATAGATAAAATACAGGTTTTATTATAATGGTGTTCTTTAGACCATTTCACATCTATAACATTTTCGTTTATGTCATTCTTTTTTTTTGCGGTACACGGACCTCTCACTGTTGTGGCCTCTCCCGTTGCGGAGCACAGGCTCCGGACGCGCAGGCTCAGCGTCCATGGCTCACGGGCGCAGCTGCTCCGCGGCATGTGGGATCTTCCCAGACCGGGGCACGAACCCGTGTCCCCTGCATCGGCAGGCGGACTCTCAACCACTGTGCCACCAGGGAAGCCCCGTTTATGTCATTGTTAAAAAAATAAGAAAAAGAAGAAAGTATCTACAGATATGCTCAGGACATGAGAGAAATCTAGGGCCATTTATTCTTCCACATCACCTACTGAAAAAATACAAGTTGTCAACATCAGTTAAAAATAATGGCTACCAACCAGCCAATACATCCATAGAAAGATAGAAAACAGACTCCACTGAAGCAAGCCAATGTACTAAATATGGAATCAGACAGCAATCACAGAACTAATTACCATATTTACAGTCAAACGATGAAGCTAGCAAGAAGATCCAAAGATATGACGAGCAGGGAAGCAACCTGGAGTCTTAGTATTTCAAAAACTGAAGGTGTGGGAAGGTTGGCCAAAATAAAAGCAGGGCATGAGGTATTACATATGTAATCAACATTTCTGAACACCTATGGCATTGTATATTAAACATAAACAAATTCCATGTGTTGTAAACTTTAAATCCCAGATATGATTTCAGGAGCCCAAACTCAACTTGGAACATTTTTCTTTGCTCCTGCGGTGAGTATTTTTTCAGGATGTTCTTTTAGGTTTACTTGGCTTTATTAGGAGTCAAACTAATGCCTCTCTCCCTGCCAACGACCATAGAAGCCTTCTTAACGAGGTAAAGCAGACAGCACAATAAGCAGCGGAGAAAGAAGTGGTTACATTCATGTGTTTTTCTTTATTAGGCATGAAAGTCCTTAAGACATACATTTAAAAAAATTCCTTCCAACAGCTCACAGGCATCCGCAAGTGATACGCTCTTTAGGATAAAGGACAAAATGGACCACGCTTTCAGAAGAATTCTGAGAGCAATTCAGGCTTCGCTGTTCTGCATGCTCTCCTGTCAGATTCCCAACACTTTTCAGTGAAGTTAGAAACCGAGGAATGTAGCACAGGGTGTGGGGTGTTTCCTCCTCATTCTGGACAAACCAACGGTTTCTGAGAAGAGTGCATTTGGCTTTGAAAAGAGTGAGAGTCATCATGTGATGCTTGTAGAAGTCTTCAACAGATACGAAGTTTGTTGAATTTGCTGTGGGTTGTTTTCCTTTTATGGCGTATGTTAGCTTTTACATTTTTATTTTTGCCAGAAATACATTGTGCAGACTCATACAATTATCTGACATTTTTTATTGAAGTATAGTTGATTTACAATGTAGTGTTAATTATTGCTGCACTGCAAAGTGATTCAGTTATACATATACATACGTGTATATATATATATATATAAGTATATATAAGAATATATATATAAGAATATATATATAAGAATATATATAAGAATATATATAAGAATATATATAAG
>NW_020838000.1:4698148-4973073 GCF_003676395.1 Aethalodelphis obliquidens | reverse complement strand
TATATATATTCTTATATATATATATATATATATAAGAATATATATATTCTTTTCCAATATGGTTTATCACAGGATATAGAATATAGTTCTCTGTGCTCTGTGCTGTACAGTAGGACCTTGTTGTGTATCCATTCTCTATATAAAAGCTTCCATCTGCTAACCCCAGCCTCCCACTCCATGCCTCCTCTAGCCCCTCCCCCTTGGCAACCACCAGTCTGTTCTCTGTGACAGTTTCTTAAAAGAAAAAAGTGAAGGAAAATTTTGAGGCTAAGAGCCTATAAGGTATTACCTCATTTATGTTCTGGCTTATCACATTTTCATTCAGCTAAAGATGAATATATTCATCAGATATACCATATAGTATATCTGTGATCACTAAACTCTATTGTGTGGAGGAAATGGTGCTCTGGTGCCCTGGTTCTCATTGTATTTGGAAGCACAGCAGTCTGGATTTTTTTCCTTTGTTTTTTTAGTGGTGAGGAGAGATTTCTACAAGTTATTACTAAAATTGTTTAGAATAATGGTTAAATGTATAGTCAAGTCCAGTCAATCAACTTATTTAACTTGGACTTTTTAACTTCATTAAGGAGTTATATGACAGATATGGTAAACTCAATGATCCTTGATTCTAAAATAAAAATTTTCCTAATATTCAGAACCCAGTGGTTATCTAAAAACTACAGCAATTCCTTGAAAAACACAGAGCTTTCAACAGAAAATTAAGTGTCAACTTGACATTTTAATTTGCTGGCTGGAACAATTTGCTCTAAGGATGTGTAAATAAAGTTGCCCATTTCTGAGAAATACTCAAACGGCAGTGTTTAAACAGTGATATTAATTTGCCCACTACCCTAAAATACCATCCCTGCTATGCTATGAAACTCGATATAACCTAGCACTATCTCAATCAAATTCCATTACAATCGGTATTAATAATACAAACCAGAAATTTTACTAACCTCCTTGACCTTCACTGAACATGCAAGTGTTTAAATGATAATGTCTATAATGATTAAATTTGAAATTGGATTTTAGGAATAAGTTGCCAAGCTTGGTCAACATGTTTTCTGATTGACTTTGTAATCTCATCTAATAGGAGAGGTAACAAGAATCAATGCATTAGCCTTTCCACCTAGATATTAATCTAAGTTGCTCGACAAGGCCTTTCAGCAAGCCAAATGCTAAGTGTGACACAGAAATCTCAGAGCTGGGGCCATGTCGATCAGAAAATACAAACTAGGGGGCACATCTAAGTATGAATATCAGCTGGGCCCTTAACTAATCATATATTATAGGTAGTACACGGTGCAATTAAGTATTTTGCTGAAGATATTTGCAACGTATACAGTTTGAAAAGTTTTTTAGTATATAAAAATATAGAATATTATAATAGTTATAATATTCATTTATAGAATGAAAAACTACAGGCTACTAACTCTATTTTTGCTACAGATATGTCTTTTATTAAATAAGAAAACTTGAATGCTACAGACATGTCCTTTGTTCCCTTCACCAGGCCTCCTGTCACTCAGTCATTCCTCAGAGCCATCTGCAAACTAAGATTTGACGCATGACCTTCCAGCCCATGTTATATGCTGATAATCAACTCAGTCTCTCTCTCTCTCTCTAATTGCCACATGATTTCAAAATACACACACACACACACACACACACACACACACGTATATTCTATAATTCTGTACACAATTTGCAACTTGTGTTTCCTCCCCACCTGACATTATGCTTTTAAGATATTTCCACATAAAAACAATTTTTTCATTTCAAACGTCTCTTAAGGTACATTTCAAAATAGATCTCAATGGAGATATCTATTTTTCCTTTGATAATCATATTAATTGTTACGTGTTTTGGGGGTTGTTTTGGCTAATAAAAACATTGCTGGATAAACCATAAGGGGAGAGAATATGAAAATGAATGTGTATATATGTAAAACTGAGTCACTCTGCTGTAGAACAGAAATTAACACAACATTGTAAATCAACTATATTTCAATAAAATAAATTTTAAAAATTTGCTGCAGTGAACATCTCTGAATTAAGCTTCATGAAACACCTATGCAGGAGGTTTCCACATACTTGCATTATTTTAAACCATGATCTCCAGTAAAAAGCATGTTTACATGCATAAACATACATATCCACATGCATTTGTGTATATACTTTTTTCTTCAAAATTCTGAATTTTTACTATAATTTTAGGTAAGTAGAATTAAAAACAAACAAACTCTGAGCTTAAAAATCATTCTACTTTATTTCTCTGCCTCACTCCAAACCAGGATTTCAAACCCAGAGTATGTCAATAGGACCTGATAGGTAGTCTAAGAGCTAATTAAGTTAAAATTAATTAAATTGACTCTGGAGGTCAAATTAGTATTTTCTGGATTTTTTTTTTACTTTAAAAAACAGATAAAATTATCAAAAAAAAAAAAAAGGCCAGGATCCCCACATAGCCCATCACACAAAAGCACCATCTATCTGAGTATATAAATTCTGTAAATGTAGAAAGTGCCAGAAAGGGCTGTTTACCTCTCTTGTCTATCTTTCCTACCTCACGTTCCTAGAAATGCAGAGACTGTTGCTTTTCAATGTAGCACGTGACAAAAGTCACAGAAGCACTAAAACTGTATGTATACGTAGAGGTTCTAAAGAACACAAGGATGTTTGGTAAAACTGTTTTTCTATGTGATCGCTTTTAAAAAACTGGTTTAAAAAATGTTCCCAACTTATTGTACTACTGGACTGTTTTTTCTAGTTTCTATTTAAAAAAATAATTTGGATGTAGACATCAAAACTATGAAGTATCTTATCCCCATATACAGTCACTTAAATTTTCCTCTTTTTTCTTTTTCTTTTTTTTTCAGTTCTTTAAAATCCCTCATCAAGGTCCTTGAAGTAAAATTCCATTTCAGATTGTTCAAAAAGGGAAGCTCAATAATTAACTACTAATTTTACTACCTAATTATTTGCCCAAACTCAAGATAAAATGCGGCATAAATGGCTATGCTTCAGAGAGAGGAAAATTTGCAAAATGCAAATTTTCCTACTTTTGTCACTAGTACTGTCTTGATTTATGAGTTTCAGAGGAAGCCATTTGCCATTGCCACATGTCACCAGGATCAGGAAAACTGGGTAAAGCTAAAGGAATTTGAGTCAAATTGTATTTGCTCTTTCCTCAACCAAATACCGTGCGACTTACCTAAATTTAATAACTGCTTCAAAAATCCCCTCATGGGGACTTCCCTGGGGGCACAGTGGTTAAGAATCCACCTGCCAATGCACGGGACACAGGTTCGATCCCTGGCCCGGGAAGATCCCACATGCTATGCAGCAACTAAGCCCGTGCGCCACAACTACTGAGCCCATGCTCCAGAGCCCGTGAGGCACAACTACTGAAACCCTCACACCTAGAGCCCGTGCTCCACAACAAAAGAAGCCACCGCGATTAGAAGCCTGCGCACCACAAGGAAGAGGAGCCCCCACTCGCTGCAAGTAGAGAAAGCCCGTGCGTAGCAACAAAGACCCAATGCAGCCAAAAATAAATAAATAAACAAATGAATAAATAAATAAATAAATAAACCCTTCACTTTTGATGTGTAGATGGAATCTGAAACCTTCACAGTAACGGACCACTGCTTCCCAAACGTCTTGGTTGAAGGACCTGCATCCCCCCATAAATCATAAGCCAAAACTCTTAAGAAATATAACAAAAATGAATTAAAAGAAAAAATGAAATGACAAAGACATGCAAAATATGTCATAATTCTTTACTAGCTTCAACAGATGTCCATTTGCTCTCCTAAGTTGCTGTAACATCTGAATGCTGCTCACATTAAATCTCAGCACTTATCTTATTTCTGACCTGGAATCAGCTCTTAGACAGGAACATACAGGTCTGAGAACCATACTTTGAGAAGCACTGAGTCATAAAACCAAATAGTCTGCTGGCAAAAAGTTCTCATTCCTTTGACAAAGAGTCATGAGAAACAGCGTTAACACTGTTCTTTACATTCGTGTTGGGAGGTGTGCAACTTTTCTCAAAAGACAGTCTGAGGTTACGCTTTCATCTGTACTTCACTGTGAAAATGGATTTTCCCACCAATTTTGGTCACAGAATGGAATTCAGTGATTCTCAACATTTAAGGGGCAAAGGCTCACCTTCAGGAGGTTGTAAGAGATGCTCATTAGGGTCCCAACACCAGAGCCCAGAGTTCAGAATTCAGTAGACTTCCTTAATGCCTACCATTTCTATAGCACCTTCAATCTTTAACACCTTTAGATACTCTTATGAGGTCAATACGATTACTCTAGTTTCACAGATGAGAAAACGTGGACTCAGGCTTTTGTCTTTTAGACATAGAACTCAGACCTTTTAGATTCTAAGTTTGGTATTTTTTCTTATGTGTGCAGATGGGTTTTGAGTCTTAAAATTGTTACTAGGATAGGAATAGATTCTTAATATTTACTACCACTTAAAGTTATTTATTCCCCTAATGATGGCTGGCCATATACAACATGAATGCTTGTGAGGGTGACATTATATAAAGTCCACTGAAGCTCTAGATGTTCCTTTTCATAACTGTCCGATCACAGCCAGGATATTATTTAGGAAATAGCTTACTGTCTTGGAGTTAAGCCTTCTCAGGAGCTACAGATTATTTAGTTAATTAGCTTATAATGTACACCAAGGCTCTGACAGCTGATTAAAGACACTACAACTAAAACATGATACAAATGAACTTATTCACAAAACAGAAACAGACTTAGAAAACAAATTTATGGTTACCAAAGGGGAAAGGGGGTGGGGGATAAATTAGGAGGTTGGGATTAACATATACATACTATTATATATAAAATAGATAAACAAGGAACTACTCTATAGCACAGGGAACTCTATTCAGTATTCTGTAATAACCTGTATGGGAAAAGTATCTGAAAAAGAATAGATATACATATATGTATATGTATAACTGAATCACTTTGCTGTACACCTAAAACTAATACAACACTGTAAATCAACTATACTCCAATATAAAATAAAAAATAATAATGAAAAAAAGAAACCACAACCGTTTGCAGGCAAGAGAGGCTTGTCATAGATGAAGTTGCACTGGGCTTGGATCACTGCATCTAAATCTAGCCATGACTCGGTGATTCACTACTTGTGTAATTTGGGGCAAGTTATTTTACTTCACACCTTTGGGTTTCTTTACCTATGTCATCCAGATGACACTTATAATACGTAAGGCTCTGATGAAATTTTATTTTATTTTATTATTATTATTTTTTTATTTTTTATTTTATTTTTTTTCCAGTACGCGGGCCTCTCACCGTTGTGGCCTCTCCCATTGCGGACAACGGCTCCGGACGCGCAGGCTCAGCGGCCACGGCCCACGGGCGCAGCCGCTCCGCCGCATGTGGGATCCTCCCGGACCGGGGCACGAACCCGCGTCCCCTGCATCGGCAGGCGGACTCTCAACCACTGTGCCACCAGGGAAGCCCGAAATTTTATTTTTTAAAAGGTGGGTGTAAAATTGTCTTCCTTAATAACCCTTGTCACTTAGTCTGTGATCAATAAACATTTTTTTTACAAAAAAGCAACATACTGTGTTTTATCTTCTTCCTCGGTTTAAAGTAGCTATATGGAGCTGGCAGTGGCTCCAATAGAGAACTTCTTTACAGTGTAGGTGACCTACAGTGGAGAGACCCCCTACCCCAGGGGTAGACTTATTTGGCATCACAGGAGATAGTTAAGTAAAAAGCTGGATTACAAGTTGTCAGAAACATTGTAGAGTGCAAGTGTAGGTACGTAGGCCAGATGGCTCTAAGAATCCTTTCTTGCTTGCGTGGCCCTAACAAAGTATCACATACTGGGTGTCTTCCACAACAGAAATGTATTGTCTCACAGTTCGGGAGGCTAGAAGTCCAAAATTAAAGTGTCAGCAGGGTTGGGTCCTTCCTTCTGAGGGCTGTGAGCACAGAATCTGTTCTAGGCCTCTCTTCTTGGCTTGTAGAAGGTGTTCTCCCCACGTCTCTTCTTATCATCTTCCCTCTATGACTGTCTCTGTGTCCAGATTTCCCCTTTCTATAAGGATACTAGTCATAATGGATTAGGGTCACTCTAATGACCTCATCTTAACGAATTACATCTTCAACGACCATATTTCCAAATAAGTCACATTTCTAAAGCACCGTGGGTTAGGAAATTTGGGGGTACACAATTCAACTCTTAATGCTATGATTCAATGTTTAGCATCCTCATGAGAAACAGAAGTCAGGGGTCTCAGTTTTCTCTTAGCTCTACCACTTATGAGCCATGAAATTGGAAATCTCTCCATCATTCTAGGCTTATCTGTAAAATAAGTGATTTGCAGCAGACACAAATTAATTCTAAAATGTTTCTTCCATTTTTAAAATGTCTGTAAGTGTGGAGCAGGGAATTTCCCGAAGAGCTGCTGGATTCCACAATAAGCTAGGAGCTTAGATAGTCCCTTATTCAGGTTCCCTTAGTTGCCCAGGATCACAGTTAGTAAGAAAGCAAACAGGTCCAATATATATTCTTGCAAAAGCAAAGCTTCAGCTTATTATGACAGATGGACTGAAAAAGGAAAATAAATCCATAATGTGTATTATGCCTCAATCTTTAGTGAGAGGAACACGCTCATACCTCAAAATATCACTGGAAGGATAGATACAAAAGCCAGTGACCACACGCATTGTCACTGAAAAGAGAACTGAGTGGCAAGGGAAAAGCAATAAGGGAAACTTTTTTGTTCTCGTCACAAAAATAAAGGAAAATATGTTACTTGGTCACATTTTGAATGATAGAAAAATATGTTACCTGCTCAGAGTACACAAGCATTAAAACAGAAAAAATATCTGTGTGGTGTGCAATTGTTCAGCCCTTTATTTTCAAGCCTAGATATCCTGTATTTAATTCATTTTGTGTTTGAGGGTCCTTATAAGTAGGCTTGACTTTTACAGTTTTTGGTTCACAGGAAGGTGTAGGGCTCAGCAAACATGCTTACATACCTGTTTCAGCATGAAGACATATATTGAAAGATTTAATAACCATATGTTTCTTAAGATGCTTCTGTTGTACAAATATGGTGCACTTAAAGCACAGAACTGGCTAGAAATCTGCTACATTTGTCTTCAAAGGGCAAGGAACTTAGCAATCAATACCATATTTACTATGATATTTTTCACCTGCAAAATTTCCACACCTTCTACCATTGTGGCTAAGAAAGACAGGTTTATTTTTCTACCCATAATTTTACGTTGGCTCCCTACCTATTTTAGTGACAGCAGCATTTGTAAAGACTCTGTAGGAAGTTATTGATGTGTAAACTGAATTTATTTTTAAAACAATGACAATCACTTATTTTGTTCACGAACCTGGAGGTTGAGTAGAATATTAATTCTTTCACTACACTCTTACTGACTAAAAACAATACCTATTTGACTAGCTCACAGTTCTGCAGGTCAGAAGTCCAGGCACAGCGTGACTGGGTTTCCTGCTCAGATACACACGGGAACATGGGAGTTCCCTCCCGAGAGTGTTAAAGCACGTGAAATTTAAGTGTAAGACATTGAGCCCCAAACGTTGGATGTTCACCATAGTTTGTGTGGGTCACAGAGCTGAAATCAAGATGTCAGTCTGGCTGTGTTAGCATCCAGAGGCTCTGGGAAAGAATGGCTCCAAGATTCTTCGGCTTATTGGCATAATTCAGATTCTGCAGTTGCAGGACAGAGGTCCCCATTTCCTTGCTGGCTGTCAGTTGGGGGACAGTCTCAGCTCCTAGAGGCCTCTCACTTGCCTTCCCTGCCGCAGCATTGGACTTCTTCAGAGCCAGCAATAGAGAGTCTCCCTCTTGTCCCTTTTGTACTTCAATTCAGGAAGAGTTCAGGTCCTTTTCATGGGGTGCCTGAGCAGGCCACATCCACCTAGAATAATCTCCCTATCTTAAAAAATCAGCTGATTTTGAACCTTAATTCTGTCTAAAAAATCCCTTCACTGCAGCACCTAGATTTAGAGTTTGATTGGATAAGTGGAAGGTTTCTGTACTTCAGTAAGTAGGAATCTTGGGGGCTCTGTTAGAATTCTGCCTATTTCAAGCAGCGTCCCCAGTTCAAGGACCGAAGTGTCTTAGTTCCTAAAACTCCTAAGAGAGTTCATCAGTGTTCATTTTATTTCAGTGACCTTGGTGAATGGGAAGACTACCACCTCCGTGAGCAGGAACGGCACCCAGCTTCCTGAGTCCACAGTGTGGCTCTGCTACTTAGTGGTGTGACCTTGGCTTTGCTGCTCTACTTACTCTACTTCTCTGCCTCTGTTTCCCTCATCTGTAAAATAACATGGAGTTAGTGATCATTGTTTCCTCGTAGGATTTTTTGTTTTATAAATTTATTTTATTTATTTATTTTTGGCTGCGTTGGGTCTTCGTTGCTGCTCGCGGGCTTTCTCCAGTTGCGTCGAGGCGGGGGTGGGGCTCCTCTTCGTTGCGTTGCGGTGGCTTATTTTATCGCGGAGCATAGGCTCTACGCGCGCAGGCTTCAGTAGTTGTGGCACGAGGGTTCTAGACCGTGGGCTCAGTAGTCGTGGTGCACGGGCTTAGCTGCTCCGCAGCACGTGGGTTCTTCCCGGACTAGGGCTCAAACCCGTGTCCCCTGCACTGGCAGGTGGAATCTTAACCACTGTGCCAGCAGGGAACCCCCTCTTAGGGTTTTGATGATTAGATTATTTAATACCCAGGGAACTCCAGGAACAGTGCTTGACTGTAAATTGCTTTAAAAGTGATTACTTTTTTTTTTTAAACAACTTTATTGGAGTATAATTGCTTTACAATGGTGTGTTAGTTTCTGCTTTATAACAAAGTGAATCAGTTATACATATACATATGTTCCCATATCTCTTCCCTCTTGCGTCTCCCTCCCTCCCACCCTCCCTATGCCACCCCTCTAGGTGGTCACAAACCACCTAGCTGATCTCCCTGTGCTATGCGGCTGCTTCCCACTAGGTATCTATTTTACGTTTGGTAGTGTATATATGTCCATACCACTCTCTCGCTTTGTGACAGCTTACACTTCCCCCTCCTCATATCCTCAAGTCCATGCTCTAGTAGGTCTCTGTCTTTATTCCCATCTCACCCCTATGTTCTTCATGACTTTTTTTTTCTTCTTAGATTCCATATATATGTGTTAGCATATGGAATTTGTTTTTCTCTTTCTGACTTAGTTCACTCTGTATGACAGACTCTACGTCCATCCACCTCACTACAAATAACTCAATTTCGTTTCTTTTTATGGCTGAGTAATATTTCATTGCATATATGTGCCACATCTTCTTTATCCATTCATCCGTTGATGGAAACTTAGGTTGCTTCCATGTCTTGGCTATTGTAAATAGAGCTACAATGAACATTTTGGTACAGGACTCTTTTTGAATTATGGTTTTCTCAGGGTCTATGCCCAGTAGTGGGATTGCTGGGTCGTATGGTAGTTCTATTTGTAGGTTTTTAAGGAACCTCCATACTGCTCTGCATAGTGGCTGTATCAATTTATGTTCTCACCAACAGTGCAAGACTGTTCCCTTTACTCCACACCCTTTCCAGCATTTATTCTTTCTAGATTTTTTGATGACGGCCATTCTGACTGGTGTGAGATGATATCTCATTGCAGCTTTGATTTGCATTTCTCTAATGATTAATGATGTTGAGCATTCTTCCCTGTGTTTGTTGGCAATCTGTATACCTTCTTTGGAGAAATGTCTATTTAGGTCTTCTGCCCATTTTTGGATTGGGTTGTTTGTTTTTCTGTTATTGTCCTGCATGAGCTGCTTGTAAATATTGGAGATTAATCCTTTGTCCGTTGATTTGTTTGCAAATATTTTCTCCCATTCTGAGGGTTGTCTTTTGGTCTTGTTTATGGATTCCTCTGCTGTGCAAAAGCTTTGAAGTTTCATTAGGTCCCATTTGTTTATTTTTGTTTTTATTTCCATTGCTCTAGGAGGTGGGTCAAAAAGGATTTGCTGTGATTTATGTCCTAGAACGTTCTGCCTATGTTTTCCTCTAAGAGTTTTATAGTGTCTGGCTTTATATTTAGGTCTTAATATATTTTGAGTTTATTTTTGTGTATGGTATTAGGGAGTGTTCTAATTTCATACTTTTACATGTACCTGTCCAGTTTTCCCAGCACCACTTATTGAAGAGGCTGTATTTTCTCCACTGTGTATGCTTGCCTCCTTTATCAAAGATAAGGTGACCATATGTGCGTGGGTTTATCTCTGGGCTTTCTATCCTGTTCCATTGATCTATATTTCTGTTTCTGTGCCAGTACCATACTCTGTTGATTACTGTAGCTTTGTAGTATAGTCCGAAGTCAGGGAGCCTGATTCCTCCAGCTCCATTTTTCGTTCTCAAGATTGCTTTGGCTATTCGGGGTCTTTTGTGTTTCCATACTAATTGTGAAATTTTTTGATCTAGTTCTGTGAAAAATGCCATTGGTAGTTTGATAGGGATTGCACTGAATCTGTAGATTGCTTTGGGTAGTAGAGTCATTTTCACAATGTTGATTCTTCCAATCCAAGAACATGGTATATCTCTCCATCTATTTGTATCATCTTTAATTTCTTGCATCAGTCTCTTATAATTTTCTGCATACAGGTCTTTTGTCTCCTTAGGTAGGTTTATTCCTAGATATTTTATTCTTTTTGTTGCAGTGGTAAATGGGAGTGTTTTCTTAATTTCACTTTCTGATTTTTCATCATTAGTGTATAAGAATGCCAGAGATTTCTGTGCACTAATTTTGTATCCTGCTACTTTACCAAATTCATTGATTAGCTCTAGTAGTTTTCTGGTAGCATCCTCAGGATTCTCTATGTATAGTATCATGTCATCTGCAAACAGTGACAGCTTTACTTCTTCTTTTCCAATTTGGATATCTTTTATTTCCTTTCCTTCTCTGATTGCTGTGGCTAAAACTTCCAAAACTACTTTGAATAAGAGTGGTGAGAGTGGGCAACCTTGTCTTGTTCCTGATCTTAGTGGAAATGGTTTCAGTTTTTCACCATTGAGGACGATGTTGGCTGTGGGTTTGTAATATATGGCCTTTATTATGTTGAGGAAAGTTCCCTCTATGCCTACTTTCTGCAGGGTTTTTAATCATAAATGGGTGTTGAATTTTGTCAAAAGCTTTCTCTTCATCTATTAAGATGATCATATGGTTTTTCTCTTTCAATTTGTTAATATGGTGTATCACATTGATTGATTTGCATATATTGAAGAATCCTTGCATTCCTGGAATAAACCCCACTTGATCATGGTGTATGATCCTTTTAATGTGCTGTTGGATTCTGTTTGCTAGTATTTTGTTGAGAATTTTTGCGTCTATATTCATCAGCGATATTGGCCTGTAGTTTTCTTTCTTTGTGACATCTTTGTCTGGTTTTGGTATCAGGGTGATGGTGGCTTCATAGAATGAGTTTGGGAGTGTTCCTTCCTCTGCTATATTTTGGAAGAGTTTGAGAAGGATAGGTGTTAGCTCTTCTCTAAATGTTTGATAGACTTTGCCCGTGAAGCCATCTGGTCCTCAGCTTTTGTTTGTTGGAAGATTTTTAATTACAGTTTCAATTTCATTGCTTTTGATTGGTCTGTTCATATTTTCTATTTCTTCCTGGTTTAGTCTTGGTAGGTTGTGCATTTCTAAGAATTTGTCCATTTTATTGGCATAAAGTTGCTTGTAGTAATCTCTCATGATCTTTTGTATTTCTGCAGTGTCAGTTGTTACTTCTCCTTTTTCATTTCTAATTCTATTGATTTGAGTCTTCTCCCTCTTTTTCTTGATGAGTCTGGCTAATGGTTTATCAATTTTGTTTATCTTCTCAAAGAACCACTTTTAGTTTTATTGATCTTTGGTATCGTTTCCTTCATTTCTTTTTCATTTATTTCTGATGTGATCTTTATGCTTTCTTTTCTTCTGCTAAATTTGGTGGGGTTTTTTTTTTGTTCTTTCTCTAATTGCTTTAGGTGCAAGGTTAGGTTGTTTGAGATGTTTCCTGTTTCTTAAGGTAGGATTGTATTGCTATAAACTTCCCTCTTAGAACCCCTTTTCTGCATCCCATAGGGTTTGGGTTGTCATGTCTCCATTGTCCTTTGTTTCTAGGTATTATTTGATTTCCTCTTTGATTTCTTCAGTGATCACTTCGTTATTAGGTAGTGTTTTGTTTAGCCTCCATGTGTTTGTATTTTTTACAGATCTTTTCCTGTAATTGATATCTAGTCTCATAGCGTTGTGGTTGGAAAAGATACTTGATACGATATCAATTTTCTTAAATGTACCGAGGCTTGATTTGTGATCCAAGGTATGATCTATCCTGGAGAATGTTCCATGAGCACTTGAGAAAAATGTGTATTCTGTTGTTTTTGGATGGAATGTCTTATAAATATCAATTAAGTCCTTTTTGTTTAATGTATCATTTAAAGCTTGTGTTTCCTTATTTATTTTCATTTTGGATGATATGTCCATTGGTGAAAGTGGGGTGTTAAAGTCCCCTACTATGATTGTGTTACTGTCAATTTCCCCTTTTATGGCTGTTAGTATTTGCCTTATGTATTGAGGTGCTCCTATGTTGGGTGCATAAATATTTACAATTCTTATATCTTCTCCTTGGATAGATCCCTTGATCATTATGTGATGGCCTTCTTTGTCTCTTTTAATAGTCCTTATTTTAAAGTCTATTTTGTCTGATATGAGAATTGCTACTCCAGCTTTCTTTTGGTTTCCATTTGCATGGAATATCTTTTTCCATCCCCTTACTTTCAGTCTGTATGTGTCTCTAGGTCTGAAGTGGGTCTCTTGTAGACAGCATATATAAGGGTCTTGTTTTTGTATCCATTCAGCCAGTCTGTGTCTTTTGGTGGGAGCATTTAATCCATTTACACTTAAGGTAATTATCAATATGTATGTTCCTATTCCCATTTTCTTAATTATTTTGGGTTTGTTATTGTAGGTCTTTTCCTTCTCTTGTGTTTCTTGCCTAGAGAAGTTCCTTTAGCACTTGTTGTAAAGCTGGTTTGGTGGTGCTGAACTCTCTCAGCTTTTGCTTGTCTGTAAAGATTTTAATTTCTCCATCAAATCTCAATGAGAGGGGGCTTCCCTGGTGGCGCAGTCGTTGAGAATCTGCCTGCCAATGCAGGGGACACGGGTTTGAGCCCTGGTCTGGGAGGATCCCACATGCCATGGAGCAACTGGGCCTGTGAGCCACAACTACTGAGCCTGCGCGTCTGGAGCCTGTGCTCCGCAACAAGAGGGGCCGCGGTAGTGAGAGGCCTGCACACTGCAATGAAGAGTGGCCCCCGCTCGCCGCAACTAGAGAAAGCCCACACACAGAAACAAAGACCCAACACAGCAAAAATAAATAAATTAATTAATAAACTCCTACCCCCAACAACAAGAACAAAAAGATCTCAATGAGATCCTTGCTGGGTAGAGTAATCTTTGTTGTAGGTTTTTCTCCTTCATCACTTTAAATATGTCTTACCACTCCCTTCTGGCTTGCAGACTTTCTGCTGAAAGCTCAGCTGTTCACCTTATGGGGATTACCTTGTATGTTATTTTTTGTTTTTCCTTGCTGCTTTTAATATGTTTCCTTTGTTTTTAATTTTTGATAGTTTCATTAATATGTGTCTTCATGTGTTTCTCCTTGGATTTATCCTCTATGGAACTCTCTGTGCTTCCTGGACTTGATTAACTATTTCCTTTCTCATATTTGGGGAGTTTTCAACTATAATCTCTTCAAATATTTTCTCAGTCCCTTTATCTTTCTCTTCTTTTTCTGGGAACCCTATAATTCGAATGTTGGTGCGTTTAATGTTGTCCCAGAGGTCTCTGAGACTGTCCTCAGTTCTTTTCATTCTTTTTTCTTTATTCTGCTCTGCAGTAGTTACTTCCACTATTTTACCTTCCAGGTCACTTATCCGTTCTTCTGCCTCAGTTATTCTGCTATTGATACCTTCTAATGTATTTTTAATTTCATTTATTGTGTTGTTCATTGTTGCTTGTTTCCTCTTTAGTTCTTCTAGGTCCTTGTTAAATGTTTCTTGCATTTTCTCTATTCTATTTCCAAGATTTTGGATCATCTTTACTATCATGTTTCTGAATTCTTTTTCAGGTAGACTGCCTATTTCCTCTTCATTTGTTAGGTCTGGTGGGTTTTTACCTTGCTCTTTCATCTGCTGTGTGTTTTTCTGTCTTCTCATTTTGCTTATCTTACTGTGTTTGGGGTCTCCTATTTGCAGGTTGCGGGTTCCTAGTTCCTGTTGTTTTTGGTGTCTGTCCCCAGTGGCTAAAGTTGATTCAGTGGGTTGTGTAGGCTTCCTGGTGGAGGGGACTGGTGCCTGTGTTCTGGTGGATGAGGCTGGATCTTGTCTTTCTGGTGGGCATTTCCACGTCTGGTGGTGTGTTTTGGGGTGTCTGTGAACTTAGTATGATTTTAGGCAGCCTCTCTGCTAATGGGTGGGTTTGTGTTCCTGTCTTGCTAGTTGTTTGGCATAGGGTGTCCAGCACTGTAGCTTGCTGGTCGTTGAGTGGAGCTGGGTGCTGGTGTTGAGATGGAGATCTCTGGGAGATTTTTGCCATTTGAGATCATGTGGAGCTGGGAGGTCTCTTGTGGACCAGTGTCCTCAAGTTGGCTCTTCCACCTCAGAGGCACAGGACTGACTCCTGGCTACAGCAGCAAGAGCCTTTCATCCACACAGCTCAGAATAAAAGGGAGAAAAAGTTAAAAGAAACAAAGAAAGAAACAAACAAAGAAAGAAAGAAAGGAAGGAAGGAAGGAAGGAAGGAAGGAAGAAACAGAATAAAATAAAATAAAGTAAGATAAAATAAAATAATTATTAAGAAAAAAAATTTTTTTAAAGTAAAAAAAAACAAGATTCTTTGTTCATGTATTCCACAGATGCAGGTACATCAAGTTGATAGTGGAGCTTTAATCCACTGCTTCTGAGGCTGCTGGGAGAGATTTCCCTTTCTCTTCTTTGTTCTCACAGCTCCCAGGGGCTCAGCTTTGGATTTGGCCCCGCCTCTGCTTGTAGGTCACCAGAGGGCGTCTGTTCTTCACTCAGACAGGACGGGGTTAAAGGAGCAGCTGATTCGGGGGCTCTGCTCACTCAGGCCGCGGGGAGGGAGGTGCAAGGAGTGCGGGGCGGGCCTGCGGCAGCAGAGGCCAGCGTGACGTTGCAACAGCCTGAGGCGCGCAGTGCGTTCTCCCGGGGAAGTTGTCCCTGGATCCCGGGACCCTGGCAGTGGCGGGCTGCACAGGCTCCCGGAAGGGGGGTGTGGATAGTGACCTGTGCTTGCACACAGGCTTCTTGGTGGCGGCAGCAGTAGCCTTAGCGTCTCATGGCCGTCTCTGCGGTTTGCGCTGATAGCCGCCGCTTGCGCCCATCTCTGGAGCTCGTTTAAGCAGCGCTCTTAATCCCCTCTCCTCGCGCACCAGGAAACAAACAGGGAAGAAAACGTCTCTTGCCTATTCGGCAGGTCCAGACTTTTCCCCGGACTCCCTCCCGGCTAGCCGTGGTGCACTAACCCCCTGCAGGCTGTGTTCACGCCGCCAACCCCAGTCCTCTCCCTGACTGAAGCCCGAGCCTCGGCTCCCAGCCCCGCCCGCCCTGGCGGGTGAGCAGACAAGCCTCTCGGGCTGGTGAGTTTACTCGGCACCGATCCTCTGTGCGGGATCTCTGCTTTGCCCTCCGCACCCGTTGCTGCACTCTCCTCCACGGCTCCAAAGCTCCCCCCCTCCGCCACCCACAGTCTCGGCCCGCGAAGGGGCTTCTAGTGTGTGGATACCTTCCTCCTTCACAGCTCCCTCCCACTGGTGCAGGTCCCGTCCCTATTCTTTTGTCTCTGTTTTTTCTTGTTTCTTTTGCCCTACCCATGTACGTGGGGACTTTCTTGACTTTGGGGAGGTCTGAGGTCTTCTGCCAGCGTTCAGTGGGTGTTCTATAGGAGCAGTTCCACGTGTAGATATATTTCTGATGTATCTGTGGGGAGGAAGGTGATCTCCGCGTCTTTTCCGCCATCTTCCTCAACTTCTCCGTGTAAACTGAATTTAATTGACATCTCTCTGAACCAAACAAATGGAGATGTAATTAACACTGTTTCTGTTAACTCTAATCCTGGCTGAGGGAGGGGAGGCATCTCCGTAGCTGGATCAGGTAACAAAGTACAGAGCCACAGGGGCAAGCCAAAGTCAAGAATAATTTTTGAAAAAACAGGAGACAAAATGTGCCAGTAAATATGGTAGTCTTTCCATTTTAAAGATGGAGGAAATAAAGATCCTAAAGGCTATATATCTGAAGATAACAAAAAGTTGAATTTGAAATTTTCTATTTTGAGTTCTGTATTTTTGTCATTCACCTGTAATATTATAAATGCATGTTTAACCTGTAGAATAATCTCTGTATGTTAAGCATACTTAAATTTGTCCTTTTAGAGTCCTAAAGTGCCTCACCAACATTTTTATGGTGACAGCCGTTCTGGACTCACATGAAATAGTAAATGAATAATACAAAGGACTGATTTTAGAATACATTCTATAGGCAATCACTGGGATTTTTACATCACTGTCCTTTTATATAATGGGAGTAAATAAATATATGAGCCAACATAAAATTATAAATGCATATTAAGGGGATGGCTTGATGCTATGTTCCCTTATATTTCCTAATAATTGCATAAATTAATAACTTCAGTTAAATAGAAATAATCTAACGTATGAAGCAGTATTTAGATATTTAAAATTTTCATTGAGACATTTCCTCCCGTTGTTTCATATGATACAACTGTAATGACTATTTCTCCTCTATTAGTTTTCTGTCAAGCATTTTTCCTATCTCTCTATCATCTCTCTATCATCTGTCTTTCTATCTTTCTATCATGCATCCATCTACCCTCCACTCATTCATTCAAGAAATGTGTGTTGACAGACACAGAAAACAAACTTATGGTTACCAAGGGGGAAAGGGGGTGGGGGAGGGATAAATTAGGAGTTTGGGATTAGCAGATACACACTACTATATATAAAATAAATAAACAACAAGATCCTACTGCATAGCACAGGGAACTATATTCAATGTTCTGTTATAAGCCATAATGGAAAAGAATATGAAAAAAATATATATATATATATCTGAGTCATTTTGCTGTACACCAGAAAATAACACATTGTAAACCAACTACATTTCAATTCAAAAAAAAAAAGACATGTGTATTGAGTCTTTGTGATATCCCAGGCTCTATAACTTAATGAAAGAGACAAATTTGGAACCAATTACGAATCTCAAATTAAACCTTAACTTTTACCATATAGCTTTCCTTGGCCATCTCCAAGTAACCACTCCTTCCCTTGGCCTCAGTTAGCACTTATTTTCACAGGCCTTTATTTAAGGATTTAATTACTGAGTTCTTTATAGAACGTTTTAACTATTTCACCGCATGCTTGCATAGACCTTATTGTCTAATGCTTGCATAGACCTTATTGTCTAATGTAGTGGGTTTTTTCTGTTTTGTTTGTTTGTTTTTTGCGGTACGCAGGCCTCTCACTGTTGTGGCCTCTCCCATTGCGGAGCACAGGCTCCGGACGCGCAGGCTCAGCGGCCATGGCTCACGGGCCCAGCCCCTCCGCTGCATGTGGGATCTTCCCGGACCGGGGCACGAACCCGCATCCCCTGCATGGGCAGGCGGACTCTCAACCACTGCGCCACCAGGCAAACCCTAATGTAGTGTTTTTATATCTAGATGCTTTACCACCTGCTGATAGAAGAGTATTTTCAAGAGTGATGAATCAACTGGGTTGATGCCATAGTTACAAAGACCATTCCTCCCACTCCTGTTCTTTCTCTTGTATTTCCAGGTCTACTAGAGTGTCAGACAGATAGCTGGTGCCTAACAAATGCCCAGAGAGTGAATCAGTGAGTAAGAGATGAATTACCTCTTCTCCCTCCTCATCCTCTCCATTATACTTATTAGTACTTTCTTTACAACAGATACTTTTGATGCAGCTATTTTTAGGAGGCACAGTTTTCAATCTATAGAATTTTTCCAGTGGTCTCAAAAGTTTGTAGAATGAAGAAAGCATTGAACGAATAAACGAATGAAAAACTCATTCCTGTATTTTTCTCGCCAACAATTTGGAGATTGTGACACACATAAAAGCTTAAAAATTTCACAGCAAAATTTTGCTTTTAACCAGTTGGGATGCAAGGGATGATTTCAGGTATATGGTGCATACTAAGCATTCAATAAATGGCACCTATGACCAAAGTCCTGAACAATGTCACCCTATAAGGAAGGCTCCTAGTATTTCTGGGAGCTAAAGCACACCGTAGAAGGATCATGCCTGGGGTAGAGCTGCAGCTACCAATAGCTTCAAATGTCCCCAACGCCCCACCACACATACACCAAAAAGCAAGTTCCACAGTGGCAGAGACTTGGCCTGTTAGTTTTGCTGTGGAATCCTAAGGGCCCAGCACATAGTAGGCCCTCAATAAATATTTGTTGAGTGAATGAAGAGATACTCTGCAGAAGCGTTTAAGAAGTGTCCAGTGTATGTAGTCATTCTCCTGGCTTTCCCTCCCTCTACCCACATATGTTCAAAATCTCAGGCCCTATCCCTGAACTACTAAATCACAATTTGCATTTTAACACGATTCCCTTGATTCTTCACATGCATCCTAATTATGAGAAGCACTCCTATAAGACACATCAAGTTCACTTTCCTGCCCCCCCACCAACTGATAAAATTTCTGAACCCAAACTAATGCCACATTCAAGTGTATATGGCTGGTTGCTTGTAGGGTCAGTGTTTTTGAAAACTAAGAACTGGAGTCAGATGCTAGGATTTGATCTCTCTCAGCCTCTTTCTTTTCCCCCTTTCTTCCTCCCCATTTGCTCCCTCTCTGGCAATGAAGTCATTACACAGAGGAACAGGACAGAGTCAAAATTTCTAGGCTAATTTACTTTTTTTTTTTTTTTTTTTTACTGTTAAAGAATATTAGCCAGGGCAGACTGAAAAACAAAATAGTCATCTCCTGTTTTTGCACACCTTGCTGCCTCTTTGCACTCTGCATGACCTCCTTACACTTCCTTGTGAATCTTCTGGAAGAGACAAGACTCAATATTTGCTGAGTATCTGGCTTATGCAGGTGCACTAGGTCGAGCTTACTCATTTAATCTTTATGCCAACAAGAAATATAGTCATGGGAGGGGAGCATGGAGTCAGGTTCACTGTCAGCTCCCATCAACATGTCCTCCAAAACTTGTACTTTTCAATGATATTCTCAATGTTCATTATTGTCATGACTACTGAGCAGAATATGAAGAAAATATGTTAGAGACATGAAAAACAAAAAGGCAGTTCAGAGACCTTTGGAGAAAATTGTCAGGGAGTATAGCCATTTTTTACAGGTTAGCTCCAATCTAAACAATATCCCAAGGTCTTACCCAAGCCCATTCTCTGCTTCCATTTCCAGCATTTTAAAACTCAGCTACCTTGCTGGTAACAAACCTAAGAGATAGTTAGCCACTATCCTTTTCTGGCACAGGACACTGGGGCTCCAATGGACTTAGCTTCTTGCCCAAGATTGCAGAAACTTCTAGCTTTTCTGATTCTCAATAGTCCTTTCCATTCTGCCATCATGTCAAGTCTTCTGTTGGCAACTCAGCACTGCTTCCGCTCTTATGTGCTCCCCCTTACATCCTAGAGACAGGAAGCCTGAGGCGTACGTTCCCACAGATCTCGGCCAGCAATTTTCAGTGCAAGAGCCCACTAAGTACTCGAGATACACGTCTTTCAGATATCACATTAGTGAAGCTGTCTTATCGTGTCCTACTGGGTGGCACATGGTCTTTATTTGCCGAATTACAGATGATAACACTGTTCATTTGAGTAAGATGGTGCCTGCTAGGTTTCTCCACTGTAAAGTTCCTTTTTTTCTTTGTAATTAGTAGGTATTTGTGTGGAAATATCTGGAGACTGTGTAAATATCCTGTTCCCTATATGTCCCCTGGCTGAATAACTTGAATGTTTGCCAAATGCCAATTTTTTATTTTCATTTTTCCTCCTACATTTATTCACAGGCATTCTACTGGAAGTAAAAGCTTTACCTTCTCTGTGTTTAATTATATCTGTGTGGAATCATGGATTCATAGTTTATTCAATGGATTATAATCTATTGTTATCTTTTTTAAAAAAAATCCAAAATCGTGGGATTTGGATGAAAGTAACTGGGATTACTAGGCATCCTGTATTTCTGCAACTTCCCGACTCCATGAAAGCAAGTAGAAAAACCAAGAGCCAGCAACAGCCTTCCCTGACCTTTGTTTGCCCAACACCTCCAAATGTTTTTTAAGCATCTAAATCCTTCTATTAATTCCCTTCCTGTCAGCATGCCTAGAATAGTTTCTATTTTTCTCACCAATCCCTCACTAAGACAAACATAAGGACAGCCTTTCACTCCTGTCCTTGAGCAGCCATTCTATCCTAGACATCATTCTCTATAAAAGCACCCATATTTATAAATATTTATTTATTTGTCAGCTTCTCCTTTATAAACTAAATTATTTCATGGTAGAGGTCATAACATAAATTTTGTTATCACTATTCCTAGCACATAGAAGATGCTTGATAACTAGCAGTTGACTGAATGGACCAAGCTCACACTACTTAGAAAAGAAATATTTCATTACTAAATACCATTTACCTATTTCCAGGATTGGTTCCTTTCAAGAAATGCACACGCAGAATGGGATCACTGGGATAAGAATGGTCCTAAGCACTGAAACTCCAGTGAAGAGATTGAAGGATAGAGTAGGGGTATATGAGGAATTAAAGGAAAATTTCTCTTGTCTGAAAGCTACTGGAACAACCAGAGATACAACATCCCTAGGTCAAGGGAATGGCTTCTGTTGCTATTCCTTAAAGTTGGCTTTAAGTATATTAAGGGATCCTAATGATTTTATTGAATGTCCTTTTATATATCCATAGCCCAGGTCATATCCTACATCTGTTTCTCTCATAACTGTGTGTGTGTTGTTTTGTTTGTTTGGTTTTTTTGTTTGTTTGTTTCTTTGTTTTTGCAGTACACGGGCCTCTCACTGTGTGGCCTCTCCCGTTGCGGAGCACAGGCTCCAGACGCGCAGGCTCAGCGGCCATGGCTCACGGGCCCAGCCGCTCCGCGGCATGTGGGATCTTCCCAGACCGGGGCACGAACCCGTGTCCCCTGCATCGGCAGGCGGCCTCTCAACCACTGTGCCACCAGGGAAGCCCTGTGTGTGTTTTTTTTAACAGATGTTTCATGATTCTTCCTGACTCACATCTGAACCCAATGGTTTATACTCTTATTTAAGGACAATAATCTCAGATATTCACGTGTGTATTTTGTTACATGTATATAACTGAAATTTCTTTCCTTTACCTTTCTGCCACACTTTATCCCAAATAGACCATTCTATACTCATATACTCAGAGAAGAAATATAACAGGAAAACAGTTTCTGATCACCATGGACTTTGTTTCAAAAGGTCAGATGAAAGAAAATTGTGGGGTGGGAAAGAGGTAATAGCAGTGTCGCACATCTAGGCGGGAGGCACCGCTAGAGCCTCACCAGTTTGTGTGTTCAAAGTCAAGAGTTTGGGCCTAAAAGGCCATGCTCACTAGGGGCTCATCATACCATGATTGCCTATGTGGACACATAACTTGATGAACAGAGGAAGTCGCTCACCAAAAGCTGGGTGGATAATCTGTTAGATTCTAGAGCCTTAGCACATCCTGAAACCATTAAATTTCACTTCCCTACAGACTAATGAAATGGGCTTTTGAGCCAGAAATAAAATCAACTTACAGCAATCAAATGTTACATTTAACACACCCTGAATTTGTAGATTGAGAATCACACCTGCTACAAAATCAAGAACTCAGGCTGTTACTTAAAGAGATGCTCTATATCATAATTCTCAGTCCAAAACTACCAGATTTGGGGCTTTGCAACCATTCCACTCAGTTGGAAACAAAGAATGGCTTAATCCATGACTGGCTGCAGCTTGACCAGCACTAGAAGGAAATAACCAACAGGTGGAGCAACAGAGGGTCTCTTGGTTTAAATGAAAGAAATAACAACACAAGTCCAAATTATCATAGAAGAAAAAGAATCAAGTAAAACTTTGGCAATCAGTTAGTCAATGAACCTCCAAATTCAAAATAAGGATTTACAGGCTATTTATGAATATAATACCTGTCATTAAAGCAATGATTATTAATGCTGAGCCCTGTTCTAAATGATTTAACCCACATAATCATGACCACAAGCCTACAAAGTAGGTTATTAGTCCCATTTTACAGACAAAGATATCGAGATACATAAGGATTATGTGACTCGCCCAAGGTCGTGATGATGGTGAGTAGCAGCTCTGACTTGAACCCAGTCATTCTAGCTCAGAGTCCAACTTGACCACCATGCAATGCTGTCTTTGCCCACAAAAGCTCAACTATTTTGAATGGGATAACCCCAAAGGAAGAGATTATCAGGTCCACTCCCTTTATTTTAAAGATGACAAAACAGTACCAAAGAGGATTAAGACATTTGCTCAGTGTCCTATGGCTCCATATATCACTCATCTTTGTTTTATGACAAATAATACTCATTGCCAATCAAATTAATCATTTTGCTTTTAATGTTTCCCAAAGGGCAAATCAAAAGTTTAAAACCCAGCCTTTTACAACCTTCCAGGAATTGTACCTCAGCTTCTCTAGAGCTGATATGAGACATGAGGGACAGGAGGCCAAGTAGTCTCAGAGGCCAGGTAAAGCACCCTGATGGATCATCTCCAGGTGGCAGGAAGCAAAATGGTGCCAAGAAGCCACTTAACAGTGGAGCAGGCAAAGAGCTCAGAGAGAGGAAACCCAGGGACTTTACTGTGGTGATTCAAGAATCAGGAAATTTGATTATGAGCAATTTTTTCCTCTACTCTTATTGAAATACCTAGAATTAGAAACCTCTACTTTGGAAATATGATCTTTATGCTGTTCTATTTAGGTTCCATCAATTTCAAAATAATATTCCTATGGAAAATCCTTCATGCTCCCCAAAGCAATGAAATCACTGTGATTTTCCCTTGTCCTTTAGGAAAGGCTAGTATGTAACCATACCATCTCCTTGGCAGGTCCAAAGTCCCCATGACAAAGCATGATTAAAATAAATAAGACCCACTTCTGTCTCCTGAAGGAGAATGATCTAATTGTGGGCAGATTTTTTAAAAATCCATCATGGGGGTAAGATGTTGCAGTAAGAAATCTGTTTTATTTAGCTCCCTGGGCATTCAGAGACCTTGCGTCCTAACCCCCTTCACCTTGGTTGTGTTGACATGTCCTGTCATTGATAAACTCAGACCTGCATTATAACAACGGCTGAAGGCTGAATCAGATGATATTAGAAAAAAAATGTCACTCACTGGCTTCTAACCTTTTCAACCCTTATTTCTATTTCCATCCTAGGAATATTCTCACTGCTTGTACAAAAAAAGATGATGATAAATAAGAGGAATCTGTCCACTTATAAAGACATGCTTAAGAGTGAAAACAGGTAAGTAAGTATTGAACTTTTGTTGAGAAGGCTGCTGACAAAGCCCCCAAAACAAGGTCATTTAAGAAAGACCTAAGTTGAGGAACTGTGCCTGAGCAGGAAGAAAATAAAATGAAAATTCTTGGTACCAGAACCCTACACTGTTTTAAGTTAAGAGAGAAAATGTGCTGTATACATGAAATGTATCTCTAGTGTGATTATAAGGGTCCTCTTTATTAAATCAGAAAAGAAATAACAGATTTGAAAATTAAAGTAAAAGGCCCAGAGAGAAGAAACACATGTTTAAGTTTTTAGACATCTACTTGAATTTGAATGCTCTCTAAACACATTCATTAAATTTCAATTAAATTGAATTTGGCATGGAAAATAAACTAATAAAATGGTTAGTGTTGTCCAAAAAGACACTAAAAGGGAGACATGAATTCATGATCAACCTAATCAGATTACATCTCTTTTCATTTTCCCTTTGAAGGAGCCTGGCTCTGGGGACCTTACACAACCAGGCAGACAACTAACCCTGACGTGCTTTCAGACAATCTACGGAACAAAGCATAGAGTAAATGAGAGGTAGTGAGCAGCTCACTCCTGGCCCTTAAGGTTTTCCAGTACCTACCACCCTGGCATATGCAGATGATGTGGGACTTACCGCATTAAAATTGGGGAAGAGGTTGACTGCGGCCGCAGTGTCAAGAGGAAAGGGAAGAAACGGTTTAATATCCAGCGATGGTTGCAAAGGAGGGGCTGGTGGACGGACCAGGGCTGGGAGAGCGGGGCTCTGGCATGTACCACCTGCACAGAGGAGAACAAAGGGAGCGATCAGGGACATGGTGCATATTAAACACACAACACACAAACACCAAGGTCTCTTTTGAGACCAAAAGGCCAGCTTTATGGGTCACTGGAAAAAACAAGACATGGAGTGTATTGACCTCAACTGGAAACCGGCCAACGAGCAGATGTGCCATTAAGCAGAGAAAACCAGTTGAGCTGCTCCTTTTTCCCTCTTGGATTAAAACTATCTGGTTACATAAGGAATTGTTAACATTTCAAACATTTCATACTCCCCAATCCATCCTTCTTTTCCTGCCTACAACCCGGGACTAAGTCAGCTACAAATCTATAAGCAACATCCCTTGATTCAAAGGGAAAACCCCTCCAATGCTCCCCCATCCCTCTTTGAAAACTAACTCCTGCTCAAAATATACATGCAGTCTGAGGGATTCTTTTACAGAGCTGCTCTTTTCCACCGCATCTAAAACTCTGGCAGCAAGATGACATGAACCTGGCACAGAAAAGAAACTTAACGCAAACGCAGGCAGCTGTACCTTACTTCCCTGGCAACTGGAGGGTTAAAACCAGCAAATCCAGCTACATATCATGTGATCCCTGAGCTATTTAGCACCCCTGTGGCTTTAAACATTCAAGACTAGCTGCCCCCTTCCTTCCCAGTCATAAGTAGGTGGAATTTAGAAGGTCACCAATGAGCAGGCAATGGAATATTATGGCAACACAGACAGCTCCCTTGCATACCAGTGGGCAAAGGCTGTTTGCAAGGGACTCCTACCTCTGCCCCCTGTTCTAGGATTCCACTGCATTCAGAAGCTGAAAGGAGCCCATCTCCCTGTTATGTCTCTCATACTTTGGTAACATTCCAAAGCATCAATTGGCTGTTAATTAAAGGCTGTTTGAATCCTAGGAAACTGTTAAAATATGCCAGCGTTCTTCTAATCTGAGAGGCAAGCAATGGACTGTAAAAACCTGCTGGTGAGAATCCAAGAAGCATGAGGAAAACAAAATGCACTAGAATTATTCCTTTCTCATGGAAAAGAATTCCAGGAGACAGAAAAGAGAAGATGGCAGAGTAGGAGGATGCGAAGTTTGCATCTCCTGACAACTAGGGCACCTACCAGGCACTGGTGCAGGACCTCAGACACCTAAGGGGACAGGGGGAACCCCCGAGTGAGTGGGTAGGATGTGGAGTGGAGTGAGAGGGGAGGAGAAGTAGAGGCGGGAGGGGACCAACACACCTAAGGGGCAGTTGGGGGAGGGGAGGGGCCCACTCACTACGAGGGGATCAGGGGGACATGGAGAGATGTTCGGGGGATCAGAGGATCAGAAGGGAACATGGCCAGCATCTCCTCTGCCCACTCGGGTCCTGGACTAAACCTCCGCACACCAAGGCCCCCTCCAGCTGTGTGGTGCTGAGCCTAAGCCCTGCCCCCCACACCCCTAGGGCCTTTTCTGGCTGTTTGGGTCCTGAGCCTAGGTCTGCCCCCACCTAAGCCCTGCCACCCCGCCTAAGCCCTGCCCCTCGCCTAAGCCCCGCCCCACCTAAGCCCCACCCTGCCTAGGCCCTGCCCCCCGCCTAAACTCCACTTCCCACAGCCACGGCCTTTTCCGGCCTTTTTTTAGTTGTTTTTTTCTTGCTATTGTGGTTCTCTTTTACCTTGTTGTTGTTTCATTTATACGTTTATTTTTTATAACATATTTTTTATTTTTCTAATTTTATTTTACTTTTATTCTTTGTTATTGTTCTATTCCTTTTTGTCTTTGGCTGTGCCACCTGGCTTGCGTGATCTTGGTTCCCAGGCCGGGGGTTGGGCCCGAGCTCCTGTGGTGGGAGCTCTGAGTCCAAACCGCTGGACTAACAGAGAACCTCAGACCCCAGGGAATATTAATCGGAGTGAGGCCTCCCAGAGGTCTTCATCTCAGCAACAAGACCCAGCTCTACCCACCTGCCTGCAAACTCCAATGCTGGAAGACTCAGGCCAAACAACCAGCAAGACAGGAACACAGCCCCACCCATCAAAAAAAAAAATGAGATGGCAAAAAAATATATTACAGACAAAGGAACAAGGTAAAAACCTACAAGACCAAATAAATGAAGAGGAAATAGGCAACCTACCTGAAAAAGAATTCAGAGTAATGATAGGAAGGATGATACAAAATCTCAGAAACAGAATGGAGAAAATAAAAGAAATTTTTAACAAGGACCTAGAATTTAAGAACAAGCAAACAGTGATGAACAACACAATAACTGAAATTAAAAATACTCTAGAAGGAATCAATAGCAGAATAACTGAGGCAGAAGAATGGTAAAGTGACCTGGAAGATAAAATAGTGGAAATAACTGCCGTGGAGCAGAATAAAGAAAAAAGAATGAAAAGAATTGAGGACAGTCTCAGAGACCTCTGGGAAAACATTAAACACACCAACATTCGAATTATAGGGGTGCCAAAGAATAAGAGAAAGAGAAAGTGTCTGAGAAAATATTTGAAGAGATTATAGTCGAAAACTTCCCTAACATGGGAAAGGAAACAGCCACCCAAGTCCAGGAAGCACAGAGAGTCCCATACAGGATAAACCTTAGTAGAAACACACCAGGACACATATTACTCAAACTAACAAAAAGTAAATTCAAAGGAAAAATATTAAAAGCAGCAAGGGAAAAGCAACAAATAATATACAAGGGAATTCCCATAAGGTTTTCAGATGACTTTTCAGCAGAAACTCTGCAGGTCAGAAGGCAGTGGCAGGATATATTTAAAGTGATGAAAGGGGAAAACCTACAACCAAGATTACTCTACCTAGCAGGATCTCATTAAGATTCAATGGAGAAATCAAAAGCTTCACAGACAAGCAAAAGCTAAGAGAATTCAGCACCACCAAACCAGCTTTACAACAAATGCTAAAGGAACTTCTCTAGGTGGGAAATACAAGAGAAGAAAAAGACCCACAGAAAAATACCCAAAACAATTAAGAAAATGGTAATAGGAACACACACATCGATAACTGCCTTGAATGTAAATGGATTAAATGCTCCAACCAAAACACATAGACTGGCTGAATGCATATAAAAACAAGACCTGTATATACGCTGCCCACAAAAGACACACTTCAGACCTAGGGACACATGCAGACGGAAGGTGAGGGGATGGAAAAAGATATTCCATGCAAATGGAAATCAAAAAAAAGCTGGAGTTGCAATTCTCATATCAGACAAAATAGACTTTAAAATAAAGACTATTACAAGAGACAAGGAACAACATTACATAATGGTCAAGGGATCAATCCAAGAGGAAGATATAAGAATTGTAAATATTTATGCACCCAACATAAGAGCACCTCAATACATAAGGCAAATGCTAAAAGTCATAAAAGGGGAAATTGACAGTAACACAATAATAGTGGGGGGTCTTTAACACTCCACTTACACCAATGGACAGACCATCCTGACAGAAAATAAATAAGGAAACACAAGCTTTAAATTACACAACAGACCAAACACACTTAACTGATATTTATAAGACATTCCACCAGAAAATGGCACAAAACACTTTCTTCTCAAGTGCACATGGAACATTCTCCAGGACAGATCACATCTTGGGTCACAAATCAAGCCTTGGAAAATTTAAGAAAATTGAAATCATATCGAGCATCATTTCCAACCACAACGCTATGAGATTAGAAATCAATTATGGGAAAAAAACTATAAAAAGCACAAACCCATGGAGGCTAAACAGTGCACTGCTAAATAGCCAAGAGATCACTGAAGAAACCAAAGAAGAAATTTTAAAAAACCTAGAAACAAATGACAATGAAAACACAATAACCCAAAACCTATGGGATGCAGCAAAAGCAGTTCTAAGATGGAAGTTTATAGCAATTCAATCTCACATCAAGAACAAGAAAAATCTCAAATAAACAATCTAACCTTACACCTAAGGGAACTAGAGAAAGAAGAACAACAACAACAACAAAAAACCCAAAGTTAGTTATTAGGAAAGAAATCATGAAGATCAGAGCAGAAATAACTGACATAGAAATGAAGACAACAAAAGAAAAGATCAATAAAACTAAAAGTTGATTCTTTGAAAAGATAAACAAAATTGATAAACCTTTAGCCAGACTCATCAAGAAAAAAAGGGAGAGGACTGAAATCAATAAAATTAAAAATGAAAAAGGAGAAAAGGAGAAATTACAACTGACACCGCAAAAATACAAAGGATCATAAGAGACTACTACAAGCAACTATATGCCAATAAAATGGACAACCTGGAAGAAATGGACAAATTCTTGGAAAGGTACAACTTTCCAAGACTGAACCAGGAAGAATTAGAAAATAGAAACAGAAAAATCACAAGTAATGAAAGTGAAACTAATTAAAAAATTTCCAACAAACAAAAGTACAAGACCAGATGGCTTCACAGGCGAATTCTATCAAACATTTAGAGAAGAGCTAACACCTATCCTTCTCAAACTCTTCCAAAAAATTGCAGAGGAAGGAACACTCCCAACCTCATTCTATGAGGCCACCATCATCCTGATACCAAAACCAGACAAAGATATCACAAAAAAGAGAAAATTATAGACCAATATAACTGATGAACATAAACGCAAAAATCTCAACAAAATACTAACAAACAGAATCCAACGGCACATTAAAAGGAGCATGTACCATGGGATTTATCCCAGGTATGCAAGGATTCTTCAATATACACAAATCAATCAATGTGATACACCAATATTAACAAATTAAAGAATAAAAAACATGATCATCTCAATAGATGCAGAAAAAAGTTTTGACAAAATTCAACACCCAGTTATGATAAAAAACTCTCCAGAAAGTGGGCATAGAGGGAATCTACCTCAATATAATAAAGGCCATATACGACAGACACACAGCAAACATTATTCTCAATATTATTCTCAATGGTGAAAAACAGAAAGCATTTCCTTTAAGATCAGGAACAAGACAAGGAGGTCCACTCTCACCACTACTATTCAACAAAGTATTGGAAGTCCTAACCATGGCAATCAGAGAAGAAAAAGGAATAAAAGGCATATAAATTGGAAAAGAAGAAGTAAATCTGTCGTTGTTTGCAGATGACATGATACTATACATAGAAAATCCTAAAAATGCCACCAAAAACTAATAGATTTAATCAATGTATTTGAAATAGTTGCATTCCTATACACTAACAACAAAATATCAGAAAGAGAAATTAAGGAAACAATCCCATTTGCCAATGCAACAAAAAGAATAAAATACCTAGGAATAAACCTACCTAAGGAGGCAAAAGACTCGTATTCCGAAAACCATAAAACACTGATGAAAGAACTCAAAGATGACACAAACAGATGGAGAAATATACCATGTTCTTGGATTGGATGAATCAATATTGTGAAAATGACTATACTACCCAAAGCATTCTACAGATTCAATGCAATCCCTATCAAATTACCAATGGCGTTCTTCACAGAATTACAACTAAAATTTTTACAATTTGTATGGAAACACAAAAGACCCTGAATAGCCAAAGCAATCTTGAGAAAGGAAAATGGATCTGGAGGCTCCCTCACTTCAGATTATACTACAAAGCTACAGATATCAAGACAGGATGGTACTGGCACAAAAACAGAAATATAGATCAATGGAACAGGATAGAAAGCCCAGAGATAAACCGACACACTTATAGTCACCTGATCTATGACAAAGGAGGTAAGGATATACAATGGAGAAAAGACAGTCTCTTCAATAAGTGGTGCTGGGAAAACTGGACAGCTACATGTAAAAGAATGAAATTAGAACACTCCCTAACGCCATATATAAAAATAAACTCAAAATGTATTAGAGACCTAAATGTAAGACCGGACACTATAAAACTCTTAGAGGAAAACATAGGAAGAACACTCTTTGACACAAATCACAGCAAGATCTTTTTTGATCCACCTTGTAGAGTAATGGAAATAAAAACAAAAATAAGCAAATGGGACCTAATGAAACTTCAAAGCTTTTGCACAGCAAAGGAAACCATAAACAAGATGAAAAGACAACCCTCAGAATGGGAAAAAATATTTGTAAAGGAAGCAATGGACAAAGGATTAATCCCCCAAAATATACAAACAGCTCATGGAGCTTAATATCAAACAAACAAACAACCCAATCCAAAAATGGGCAGAAGACATAAATAGACATTTCTCCAAAGAAGACATACAGATGGCCAAGAGGCACATGAAAAGATGCTCAACATCACAAATTATTAGAGGAATGAAAATCAAAACTACAATGAGGTATCACCTCACACCAGTCAGAATGGCCATCATCAAAAAATCTACAAAAAATAAATGCTGCAGAGGGTGTGGAGAAAAGGGAACCCTCCTGCACTGTTGGTGGGAATGTAAATTGATACAGCCATTTTACATTCCTTAAAAAACTAAAAATAGAGCTACCATATAACACAGCAATCCCACTACTGGGCATATACCAGGAGAAAAACCATAATTCAAAAAGACCCATGTACCTCAGTGTTCATTGCAGCACTATTTACAATAGCCAGGACATGGAAGCAACCTAAATGTCCATCAACAGATGAGTGGATAAAGAAGATGTGGTACATATATACAATGTTATATTACTCAGCCCTAAAAAGGAATGAAACTGGTTCATTTGTAGAGATGTGGATGGACCTAGAGTGTGTCACACAGAGTGCAGTAAGTCAGAAAGAGAGAAACAAATATCGTATATTAACGCATATATGTGGAATCTAGAAAAATGGTACAGATGAACCTATTTGCAGGGCAGGAATAGAAACGGAGACATAGATATGATGCGTTTCTGATGAGAACAGATATGATATCTGATGAGAACAGATATGTGGACACAGGGGGGAAAGGGGAGGGTGGGAACATTGGGAGTTTAGGATTGACTTATATACACTACCATGTGTAAAGTAGATAGCTAGTGGGAACCTGCTATATAGCACAGGGAGCTCAGCTCAGTGCTGTGTGATGACCTAGATGGGATGGTGGGGGTGGAAGGGAGGTCCAAGAGGGAGGGGATATATCTATACATGGAGCTGATTCACTTCGTTGCGCATCAGAAACTAACAGAACATTGTGAAGCAATTATACTCCAATAAAAGAATAATCATAGTTTTTAAAAAGGAAAAGTGAAGAAAGGCTCCTGTCTGTGTCACGTCCTTGCCTGCCATCTTGCTTTTAAAACACAGTAGAGGGAGATTCCGTACAAATTATCTTTAGAAATCTCATGATCAGTTCTCGTCAATTGCACACAGACCATCATCTTGCCCTTCATCAGTTACCCGAACAAAGGTTCAACATTTAAAAAATGATTCTGCAATGCTAAATCCAATGCTATTGGAGCAGAGTATCTACTAACAAGGTGGGTGACTTAATACCTAAAACAGAAGCCATCAGCACAGGATTTAATTAACCATACCAAAAAAACCATTAGCTCTCCTGGCCCTCCTGATTGGCTAAGCATCTGTAGCCAAATTAACAAAAACAGTATTTTTTTCCCCACTTTTTACTTCTCTCTTGAAATGTTCTTCACCAGCTACAAGGCCAACAACAGCCACTTTGAAACAGCAAACCAATTAAATAAAAAGTAGTATGAGTCAGGAAATAGAGGGTCAATGTTAAAACAGAGATAAGAGCAAAATATAATAATTCTCCATTCGCCAGAGGACACCATAAACTTATTTTATTGTCCACCTGGTGGTATACTTTCTTAGAGAGGGCATTCATAAAACTTTGGTGATAGACCTGTCATGAATTTAGTATTGCTACCAATTTCTCTCTCTCTCTCTTTTGTTTTTTTCCAATTTCTCTTTTGATAAAAAGTTAAAGAACCAAAATAAAATGTTGGTTGGCGCCTCTTTTTTTTTTTTTAACATCTTTATTGGGGTATAATTGCTTTACAATGGTGCGTTAGTTTCTGCTTTATAACAAAGTGAATCAGTCATACATAAACATATGTTCCCATATGTCTTCCCTCTTGGTTGGCGCCTCTTTAGAAAACTCAGAAGTCAACTAAGTTGTGGTTGAAATCAGTGGTGCGGTTTAACCTGTCCACAAGTAACAGTGAGCTTTAAATAAATCATTTTAAATATTTATTATCTGTGTCACAGGTCATGTTTTGCAAAAGATAGTCATTCATATATATCCATTACCTTGTTTGACCCTAAAATCTCAGAAATCAGCTAATGGCTAACATAATATCATGGAGAGAAAAAACAAGTTGATAAACTCTTTAGCTGTTTATGTTGCTTCCACAGAGACATTCCATTCTTATAATTACAAGAATGCAATTTAGCAGGAACATATTCTGGAATTATTTCATTTCTAAGTCCCCTCTGGTTCAGAACAGCCAAAGAGGTTCTGGAAAAGCTCAACCTTCTTTTTTTTTAATCCACCACAATGAGAGGAACAAAGAATTAAAAATACATTGATTCTATTGCCAGGGAAAGTTAATTCCTACCTCTCTTCCTCTGAGATATGTATTTCATTTACATTTCATTATACACACAGTTCAGGGCCCTCTCTCAGTGTTACAACTGGGGTTCCCTACCTAAGGGATTAAAAACATCAAAGAAGAGTCATAAAGCTGGGGGGAAGCTGGGGATACTATTTGAGTTCATCCTTTCCTACCTATTTGAAGAGAGAAATGTAAAAGATAGTTGGAAAAGAGAGAACATGTTGACCACAAAGTCTTTGGCCACTGGCTAGGCAAACCCAGGTGTACTGGATGCTGCGGTGTGCTCCCCACAGCCCCCTTCTGAACTGAGGCACACCCTCCCCCACCTGCTGGGGGACCCCCTATGGAAGACTCTCACGAGATCCTCCTCAAGCATTGCAGAGGTCAAAGGGAGCTACCTCACCCAAGGTCAAACTTCCTCCCCAGTGGAGGGGCTGGTAGCCCCATACAATGACGGATTCATGCAAGGTTTCATTAGTGGCTCCTTCCCCTTGCCTCAAGGCAGGGAGACTCTGAAGCTCTATTTCAGCTCTAAAGTTCCTCACAGAATCTAGGATAGACTGAGGCCTCTGTTGTGACTTCATCACAGTTCAACTTTTCCCTTCCCTGTATCTCTCACTCCTCACAGGAGATGTTCCCCAAGAAAGAATCCACTGCTGGAAGAACTTGACCTATAACATCAGAGTATAACCATTCTTTTTTTTTTTTTTTTTTTTTTTTTTTTTTAGAGTATAACCAGTCTTGAGTCTGAGTGAAATGCTGACTTGCTTTATTCTAAAATAGGTAATTGCCTACAGATCTATAGAGAGGCACAAGACTGAGCCTGTCTCTCAAAAATTACCTGTGACTAATATTTCTGCTTTTAAAATGAGTATAAGTTCTGAAATATTTTACTTGTCTCAATCTGTATATGCTCAGCAGTAAGAATACTATTGGCAAATAGTGTAAAATCAAAACTGGCAAACATAACATGTTTCATCTGTAAAGCAGACTAAAATATGCTCCTTGAAAAAATAGCTATTTCATTCTTTCATTTTTATTAGAATGTATTACATTTAGGACATCAATTTTTGTTTATTTCCTTTACTTTAAAATTATCCTGAACATAATTAACTTCAAAATACATAATGAATTTGTAGACAGGACTATAGGTAAAAAAGAGTTGTTTCGTTGTTACCATTTACCGACAATGTTGCTTCACTCATCGGAATGTCACACTTCTGGAAATATTGCTGTTATCAATTTGAGGAAAGCATTTTGAAGCTTCCATAGGGTAGTAACAGAAAAAATACAAATTCATGCCCTTTGTATGTGAAACTCGGCCTACATCTAGTACTATGTATTTCAAACCCTATGCAGTTTTAATTTACGCAGGTTTTAAAAATTAAACCTTAATAAATTATTCAGATTTCAGAGCAGTTAATATCTCTCTATACCAAATTTCTTCTATGCCATTAAAGTTAAACTAAAAAAACAGTCATTAAGTAGAGATTAGTTATGATAGCTATATTGAGTAAGGTATTGAATAATGAAGGGAAATAAGGTAAATACGATGAAGTAAGCGATCTAAACTCATGAAACTCCTCTCCGTCCCTTTTTGAAGTTTGGTTTTGTTAGTTTATATTCATATTTAGAATTCTGAATTGAACTATAGAGCAAACATATTAAATATTACTTTGGTTTTTTCACAAGACAGCTGTGTATTCACAAAAGCGTGAATTTGTGAATTTGAAAAAAATACCGGAATAACCTATTTGTTCATGAATATTTGTTAATACTATCTGAGAAAATAAGACACATTCACTTCAGAAGTTTGCATTTTTGAAATGCAAATCTAATTAAAATGTAAATTTGGAAATGTTTGTTTTAATAATTTATACAGATAAACAGGAATTCTAAACCAGTGATTGTCAGTTGAAGCTACTGTATTAGAGATAATGTATATAAAGTGCCTAGCAGAGTGTCTGGCCAGTTGATGCTAAGTGAGGAGTGTTTTTTGTTTCAACGAATTCAGTAAATTCCAGAGGAGCTGTTCAGGTTGGTCCAGACACAAATCCGGGCTCCCTGAAAGAGGTCAATCAAGATAATTTTAAAAGCACCTGCCTATTCTTCACTTTTATTTTGACCCCTGCAGAAGGAGAGACTTCACAATAAGAGGCTACTTTGTAAGTCAATATTTTGAAATATTCCTTGAGAGTGGAGTAGTATTCTTTCCATAATACAACATTTTAACCTTGAACTTCTGCACTTGATCCATTCAGGTTTCATCAAATAGTCACAGATGTCCTGTCTGACAGCTTAACCAACTACTTAATCATTCATTTCCCCAAGTGACAAAACCAACATTCAAAATGATCAAGGGTTGTTGCTGTTCAGTATTCATGACAGTGTATGCTTTAAAACTGTGAATCATTGAAAAACAATATACATAATACATATTTATTGTTAAAATATATTATCATTACATAGTATATATATATATGTATATATATATATATATATATATATATATATATATATATATATATATATATATACACATTTATAGAAAGCAGAAGAAATCCCTGATTTCCTGATGGGAGAAATCATTTCTATCATATCTCTTTTTTCACCATCAATTTAATTATATATATGTATATATTTGCTTATCTATACTGAAATACATACATATATTTCGAGAGTGTCAACAGTGAGCCGTAGTTAAACTGTTAAACTGCTCAGAATATTTATACTTATTAGGAGAACATCAAGAACATTTTATGTAACATCAAGTCCTAAGTAGTTACCTGCAAAGCAACTAATTTGATAGACGTGGAACATTATTCACATCCAATCCCAACTATTTTGGTTAGAATTTGCCATGTGCACTGGGGGAGGGAGGGGCACGAGGGGATTTCTGGAGTCTATGTGATAGAGGACATAAAAGAATTAGATCTGATAGTATGAATAAGAAATAGAAAAGAAATGATGGATTTGGGGCATAAAGGCAAAACTTGATGTAACACAAACAGAACAATGGCCATGGGATGCTGTTGGTGAAATTGGCCAGCCAGGGTGGATGGGAGCAAACGTTGAGAAAAAAACTAAACTTTATAAATCTATTGAGTAATTGGTATGAACTAGGCCCTGTTTTACCCTTAATTCCTTTAAAATGCACAAAAATTCTGTCAGGTATCTATTATATTACCCAATTTACAAACTCAAAAGCCAAAGCTATTACCTAAATTACATCTCACCTCCAATTACACAGGTAAAAAAATGGCATTCGATGTAAACCTGAGTAACCTTAACAAGTTTCAACACACTGATGCCAATAGCATTTAAATTAAATCAGCAAAAACAAACAAAATGACAACAAAAAAGAACACTCTAAGAAGTCGGTTTTGTCATACAAGGCAAGCCAGCTCCCTTGAAGCCAGAATGGAAAGCACTAAATCAGAGATCTTGTGAGAAAATTTCACCACTGCTCAAAAAAAAAAAAGAGAAAGAAAAGAAAAAGGAATAGACACATTCCTTGTACAGGAGAAGATAAAGGAATATTCAGTATTTATTACCAATACTTATCTGCATGGGAAGATGCTGGTTCTGCCCTATATTTGAGAATGTATCCAGAAAGACACGAATATCATATCAAATGTTTGAAAAGTCCTCTGGTTTACATTCTTTAACATCTACTTGCCAAATAAGAAAAGCAAACAGGTATTTGTGGTATTCCCTTGTGCAGCTGTCTCTATAAAACTCAAGGTTAGGGATTACAATGGGCAGTTTGTCGTTGAGATTATTTTTTATTCCTTAGCTAGGAGAACTGTATGTTTATCCTGTTTCCTTCAACCTCAAGTGATCCAAACTCCCATTCAGTTCCTATCTTTGTTTAAATGTTGTTCCCAACTGAAAGATACAACTAGAAACAAATTTTGAGATAAAATTTGAATTTACTGTGACTTGGTCACCATTTTTCTTTTATTGCTTTCAGTTTTCCTCTGTTTTAGATTGTCGATTCACTTACTAAGGTGTGGAAAATTGATCCAGCACCTTCTACCTGAGCTGAAGGTCCTCATTGGCCTAAAGTGACCAGCACTTGGCGGGTCAATTCAAATATTAAAGCAGGGTCTGGTCCACAAGGGCAGTTGCCAGCACTAAGCCACACAGGGTGGTGACTGCTGCCTCATCCATCCTGTCCTTGACCACAAAGAGGAATGAGGTGAGAATGGGAGTGAGTCAGGGCAACTGGAACACTGATCTGGAAACAGTGACACAGAAACGTTTGCCGAGTCAACTGTCTGACTCATACTTTACCCATGAAAGAAAGCCCATGTGAGGGATCCATTCTCCCTTGTTTAAACCCTTTATTTATTCATTTTAAGTTGTAGTATTTAAATATTCCAGTAAATCCAATGGAATATTACTCAGCCTTAAAAAAAGGGTGAAATAATCCTTTTCATTTGCAGTCACATAGATGGACCTAGAGATTATCATACTAAGTGAAGTAAGCCAGAGAAAGACAAATACCATAGGATATCACCTATATGTGGAATCTAAAATACGACACAAATTAACATATGTACAAAACAGAAACAGACTCACAGACATAGAGAACAGACTTGCGGATGACAAATGGGACGGGGGCAAGGGAGGGATGGAGTGGGAGTTTGGGATGCAAACTATTATATATAGAATGGATAAACAACAAGGTCCTGTTTTATAGCAACTATATTCAATATCCTGTGATAAACCTTAATGGAAAGGAATATGAAAAAAATATAAACAAACAAACAAACAATAAATGATGCAGTAAATCACTTGAAAACTCATTTCGGAAGGAAGCTATAAAAAAGGACTAACTAATGTTTTCTCTGTTAGTTATTGAATACTGGGACCAAAATCAAAATACCGCTATTATCTAGTTGCCAATATCCTGAGTCAAGTCTTCACTAGAAGAAAAGTGGAATCTTTCACTTATTTACCTAACTTTCATGACAATCTCTGGTGCCTGGGAGATTCTGTCAAGAGTACCAGAGTAAGGAGTTTTAGACATTTAATCCTATATATCCCTCTGCACTTCAGCCCCTCTGTCAAACACTGCATAAGTCAGGACAAGGACCTCCTCACAGGCGATCAAAAGATTTTGCCTGGAAACTTCCTCTCATGTCTGCACCAGTAAGCATAAAAATGTAAAACTTTCCTCAAGAGGAATTTCCCAAGATTTCATTCCACAAAATCACTTGTAACTAATAAAAAACAGTGCTCTGGTGCTGAGCTGTCCCATGTGGTAGGCTTTAGCCATGTGCGGTTCTTTTAAATTGGAATTAAGTAAAATTAAACATTCAGTTTCTCAGTCACACCAACCACATTTCAAGGGCTTGACAGCCATGTGCGGACAAAGGCTACTTCGCTGTATACTGCAGTTAAAAAAAAAAATTTCCATCACTATAGAAGGTTCTATTAGACTTTGAGGCTTCAATGCAAAACCAACAATCTCCAGTGAGGAGTAATTTGCAGATAAGGTGCCTGATACAGTCTGTTCTAGAATGCACTGCCGATAGAAGAGAAGTCTTGCTTTCTCCTGGGTCCATCTCCTTTTGGGGTTGAGGAGGAGAGCTTTCCCAGAGCCAAACATAGCCACTGTCAGAAGGCAGACCCTGCTGGGATTGTGCCAGAAAGAATTAATTCCTTCTCAAGGACTTCTCCATTCCTCGAGAGGACAATGGCCAGTCTATGAATCTTCACATGTGATCAATGATGATAATCCTCAAAGGGCGACCTAATTTTAAAAAATTGATGCTGAAATCAATATTGAGTAAGGAGTGCTTTGGTTAAAAAGATACCAGGGTTTCCCTGGTGGCACAGTGGTTGAGAGTCCGCCTGCCGATGCAGGGGACGCGGGTTCGTGCCCCGGTCCGGGAAGATCCCACATGCCGCGGAGCGGCTGGGCCCGTGAGCCATGGCCACTGAGCCTGTGCGTCCGGAGTCTGTGCTCCGCAACGGGAGAGGCCACAGCAGTGAGAGGCCCGCGTACCACAAAAAAAAAAAAAAAAAGATACCATATCTTCAAACCAAAGATGGAAAAAGGGCCAGACCTGGGGCAAATGGATGTTTATTAATATCTGATAATTCTTGAGAGTGCTACCACAAAGCTTTTATTTCACCAAAGTGTGTTACAATCTAGTCTCACTAAAAAACCAAGTGTTCAAAGGCAGCTAATGTAGGCAGTTAAACCTGCCTAGCTACATCTGAATTACCCTGAGGGGTAATTCTGTTCATAACATCCAGGCGTTAGTCATCTCACTATTAAAAGAGAAAAAAAAAAGATGCTGTCATCGTGTGATATGGTCTTGTTTTTTCCATGATCTGTGCCTTTCAGTTGGGACTTGCCCACATGAGTTTCTCTATGCCAGCACATCTGGGTGTACAGTTCACTGTTCCTCCAAAGCCTGATCAATATCTTTCTTTCCCCATGTTTTTTCCACACGATATTACTGTGATATATTCTTTGCTTCCTCTCCAAGCACTCACCAATCTGTGTAGACCTTCAATGTGACCCAAGGTGTTAATGAAACATCTCCTGAGCTTAAATGGTTTAGTGTGGTTTTCCCAGTACCATCAAGGTGAGTTAGGCGAGCATCACACAACTTAGGGAACACCTCTGTTTATCTCCCTAAAGCGTCCTCAAGATGTAGAGGGTGAGGATGTCAGCTGAGGGAGAGAACAGCTGAGGAAGGGCAAGTCTAAGAGAAGAAGACAAGCTAAGTTTCTGACATCCTGAGGTTGAGGTGTAAGTGCGAAGGTAGCCATTGGGTAAGTGGTACTAGCACTTAGAAGACAGCTCTGGGCAGACTTCATTCTGAGCAAAGAGTGGAGACTCATCAGGTAGGAACTCAAATCATGGACATGAAAAAGATTTCCTCGGGAAAGTGTGGAACAAAGAGCCCAGGGCCTAAGCCTCAATCTGGAGGCTTGTTAGCCCAGTGAAGAAGACTGAGCAGGACTGGAAAAAGAACAAGATGGAGGTGGAGAGAATGATTTTCCAGAGACAAGAGGGAGAGGTTGTTTATAAGAGGAAGAAGTGGTCAGCACTGTCTAAGGCCGCCCACGGAGGCAGCAAGTAAGATGGCAACTTCTATGAGATTTAATGTCGAGAGTTTTGGTGACCTTTATGAGCTATTTAGTGGGTAACAACAAAAAGAAGTCACTTTCTCACAGGGGATTGCTTCCAGGACCCCTGGATACCAAAATCTGAGGATGCTCACGTCCCTTATATAAAATAGCACAGTATTTGCATATAACCTACACACATCCTCCCATATACTGTAAATCATCTCTAGATTACTTATAATACCTAATACAATGTAAATGCTATGTAAATAGTCTCCTGTGCCCAGCAAATTCAAATTTTGCTTTTTGGAACTTCCCAGAATTTTTTTCAATATTTTCCACCTGCAGTTGGTTGAATCTGCAGACACAAAACCTGTAAATAGAGAGGGCTGAATGTATATTAAAATTAAAGCTTCCTACTCTTTGAAAGACAGTATTAAAAAAAAAATAAAGAAAGGGCAAGCTATTGACAAGAAAAATAAATAATGCAAAACATATATCTAACAAAAAGCTTGTATTTGGAATATATAAAGAACTCTTATAGCTCAATACTGAGATATTAACTCAATTAAAAATAGGCAGAACTTTTGAACAGACATTTCACAAACAAAGAAATCAAAATGGCAAATATGCGAAAGAAAACATGCTCAACATCACTGGGGAAATACAAGTTAAAACCACAAGATATTATTATCACCTACTAGGACAGCTAAAATTAAAAAGAAAAACAATACCAAGTGTTGGCAAGGATGCCGAACAACTGGAAATTTCATATTTGGTGGTAGAAATGCAAAATAATATAGCACTTTGGAAAAATTTGGCAAATTCTTATGAAGTTAAATATTCACTTACTATATGACCCTGTGATCCCCTAGGTATTTACACAAAAAAAATAAAAATACCTGTGTCCAAAAAAAAAAAAGTGAAGTCACTTTTTAGGAGGGTCAGGGATGGAAGAGGGGTTCAGAATGGAGTCTAGCGGGGAAAATTATTTTGAACAACTTGGCTGGGAAGGGAAAGTAAAGTAGGACCCTATAAATGTGGGTAAATATGTTTTCAAGGTATGGAAAGGAATTGATTCAATCTAGAATATTTAGTGTAACTCACTTTTGGAAAGGCAAGTTTCCACTACCAATTAAGCCTAGAAAATATGAAGCCATGGCAGCATATTATGCATTGTAACTTGTATCTATCTCGGTTACATCCCCCTCCACATATACTCTAAACCTACATCAAAGTATAGCAAATAACGACTCATAGTCCTGGTTCAGAACACAGTTCAAGGATGACTTCCTCTGCGGGGTATCTTATAGATGTCCGGGTAGAAAGAGCACTCCCTTGGCACTCTACCCTGCACTCCTCTGTCTGCACATACATCGCTGCATTTACTTGCTCTGGGTCTGCCTCCCAACATGAGGATGTGGGGTCTTGAGGAGAATGTCTAGTGTAATCCTCCTTGACTTCTATGCATTAGGGGGTTCCTAGTACCTACTTGGTGACTTGTTTTTCTTTTTCCTGGAATGGATGGATGGATATATAGGCAGATGAGCAAACAGATGACTGAGTGAAATTGAATCACAGCCTGCTGAGATATTGTACCCTTTCTTCTGTTGTGCCCAAACTAACAATCTTATCCATTTCAAAACCCAGTAACCTCCCTGAAGAACTAGAAAAGGGGACAATCAGAGAACTTATTGAAGTGCGTTGCTAAAAGGTGAGGAACATTTTATCATAGATTTTGAAGACAATGAAGCCCCCATGATTGACTTTTTTTTCTTTAAAATAATAAATAAGTGGTTCAATCAAAATTCTAATCTTTCTAGATTAGAATTTTATTAACATTTTTTTCTTGGCACTATATAAATTTCTTAAACATCTTTCACTTTTAGGTATGAATTTATTCTATCTCGTAAACAACTCTCCTTTCCTCCACAGGTATAAAGGCAGTAACATTTCAGCTCCTGTGTGCTGGGTAATCCATGGAGTGTATCTCCTTTGCGCTCTCACAGCCTTAAGGAAATGGAGCCATGGTGAAGTGAAGATAATTCTTCAAGGCCACACAATAAGTTGTAGAGACAGGATTTGTAGCCCAACATTCTACCTCCAAAGTCTAAGCTCTTATATTTACATTTTATTCAGAGATGGCCATATTTTTTTGGATGACCTGTGATAGAGAAAAAAATAATTCCATAAATAATAGCTGGTTTCATTTAAACTAGGCCAAAGCCAATCAAATCAATTATCTAAGATTCATTCATTTGTAAGGCACTAGGTTATTTAAGGAACAATTTCATGTTTCTTGCCTTTATTGAGGTTTATAATCCAGTATAATGCATATTATGCACGTGTTGAGTCTACCAGATACCATAATGTTATAGACTGAATGTTCGTGTCCTCCCCACCCAAATTAATACGTTGAAACTTATAACCCCCAATGTGATGGTATTTGGAGGCGGGGCCTTTGGGGGTGATTAGGTCATGAGGGTGGAGTCTTCAAGAATGGACCTAGTGCCCTATTAAAGAGGCCCCAGAATGATCCCTTGCCCTTTCCATTACGTGAGGGGGTCATCTATGAACCAGGAAGCAGGCTCTCACCAGATACCAAATCTGCCGGTGCCTTGATCTTGGACTTCACAGCCTCCAGAACTGTGAGAAATAAATGTCTGTTGATCAGAAGGCATCCAGTCTATGGTGTTCTGTTACAGCAGCCCAAATAGACTAGGACACATGTGTTAATCCAAAGGTAACAGATTTTTATTCTACTTGAATGAACCTGTTATTTGTTCAGTTCTCCCTTTCACTTTACATATTCCAGAAGGGCAATGTAGAAACTCAATTTATATTCATCATAATTAACTCTATTGAGCTTAATGGTAATATCTCCTAGAGCATTCACTTACTGTGAATATTTTCACTTGGTGTTTCACTGTGATTTCTTTTTTTTTTTTTTTCTCATCTTCAAATTGAATTTTCTTTCAAAGAGCCTTGTTACAAAATTTCTAGGGAACACCCCTGGAGTTAGCACTGGGTGACACTGAGAAATAACCATGGAAGAAAAGACTATGTCGCCATTACTATCATCAAATTAAATAAAATCTATTAATAACAAGGAAGATCACATTTTTGATATCTTAAGAGGCCTATACTTAGCACATCCCATTTGTAGCATCCATTAACTTCTGAGATTTAGGAACCGTGAGTTCTGGTTTCTATCTCTTTGGTGAACATTCTTACAAAGTCTATAATAGCAAAAAGAAATTCTGATTTCAATTTCCTCAAGAATATCCCCTGTGGAGCTAACATGTGCTCTGTTTAGTCTGGGCCTCAATGTGATTGTTTCTTCTGGCAGGTTTTGCATAAAACAAACCTAACTTTATATTTTCTTTTAATTCTGAAACATTTGGTCCTTGGAAAAGATGTAAAATCAGTCACTAATGGAACTCTAGTAATTGTGGTATGCTGAAAATGACTGGTTTTAAAATAGAAGAGAAATAAAATGCTTCTAAGTGATTGTAAGCAAGAAGATACACATAACCATATTTTATTTTTATAAGGAGTTCTGTCATTGTGAGCATTTATTATAGCCTATGTTCTGTGCTAGATGGCTTTACATAGATATTTACGTAAACAATGAAGGTATCCTTGTTCTCATTTTACAGGTAAAGAAATGGAGGCTTAGTGAGGTCATTTTTCCAAAGATAAACTGACTTGTTAAGGGGTAGAGCTAAGAAGAATTAGAAACCAGAGATATCTGATGCCAAAGCCCATATTCTTTGATTATATTACACCCCTCAAATACCTACCAAGTTGTGAGTCCCACCAATCTGAAAGAGGAATTGATGAAAGTGGTAATTGTCTCTGAGGAAAGGACTTAAGTTTCCACATTCAAATAGCCTGGAGTCAGCAGACAGAGGATTTACAAATGCAGGAAGAAAACAGAAATTGTTTATAGCCTCAGGAAGGAGAAAGTCATCATACCAAGGTTATAGGACCATCCCTAAAATGTAACACATGATGAAAAGGGACATCTATATTGTGTTAAATCAAAAACATCATAAAATACTGCAGTTAGTACAAGGATTAAGTGAATCTAAAATGAAGGAGAAACAAATAATCAGTGGGAGCTGTCCCTGCTGGGAGCCATGTTGATAGAGATGACTAGCATTAAAACTTAAATCTGAGACACCCGTCTGGAGGGTCCCGGAGCTCAGAGAATACAAGGCACCAACCAGAAGGTGAAGATCAGAGGCCAAGGTACATAAGAGAACACAGGTTCTTCTGGTTGCCGTGATCAAGTTCTCACCTTCCTGTGAATTGCTGCCTAAAATATAGAGTTCTTGACTTGCCGTGAGGCACATGCACATCTTGACTTGTGCTACTAATTCCCATCCATTTTACTCCACTCAGACTGAGCCAGAATTAACTGACTGATGTAGGACATCACAGAAATTGTCTCCAATGTTTCTTTGACTGCAAATTGACTAGAAGCTCATTCTCTTAGTATTCCTTAGAATTGGAGTGTCCAGAATAGTACAGGCCTAAATAAGTTTCTAAGAGAAAAATTTAATTTAGAAATAAGAGTAAAATATTCCGGTAATTAAATTGTACACTGCTGGTACATAGTGGACCATATAGACTGAATTATTCAAATAGCTCTAATTTCAAATAATAATGGTAACTACTAAAATAATAATAACAATCACTATCAATGTTTGAGCACTTCATATATATATATATATATGATTTTAATTTTCACAATTGTATTAGTTCTTAATAATTTAGTTTAATGGTGGAAACTGAAGCTGTAGAAGATTAAGTACTTTATAGCAGCAGATTCAAAGTAGGGATGCAAACAAAGGTTGACTGATTTCAATACTCCTGCTCTTTGTAAAACATCATATTCCATCCATTGTCCCTATGAGCCAAGGATAGAAAGCCATGATATTGCTTTCCTTTGTAGTACTCAGGGCCTATTTTAGCAATCAACCATATTTGTAGTTGGTCTCAAAATCCTTGTATAACACACCATACCAGTGGTATCTAATCCAGTTCATCAGAGTTTGCCATCCCCAACATACAAACTCAAAATAACTTAAACATGGCACCATTAGGGCATCCTAAACTCCACCTTTATGCTCATCAATCAGGTTAGAAGATGCATGGAAATCCTTTGTCAAAAATGGAAGGTGGAGAGTGAAATAATCCTCCTGGCTTCTTATACCAAGTCATTGGGAAAACTGCTCTGTCTTCTTTTGGTTGAAATCTGGTGAGAGGACTTTTCTGCCAAAGCTTGCCCAGATTGTGAGGATACTTGGAGAACTGCACTTGCTCCTCAGTAAGTAGGAGGCCTCCATTCCTTAGCTTTCTGAATCAGTGAGTGTTGACACAGTTAACATATTTTGTGAGATCCCCTCATGACTCTTATGTGATGACCCTGGCATGACTGACCATCTTGAGAACATACAGCCCCCTTATCGCCATTCTTCCTCATAGATCTGTCTTAGAGAGTAAAAGCCTGAGGACTGACCTGACCCATGTAAACCCAAAAAGTCCAGTGGAAAACAACTGACCTTAAAAAGAAACCTGAGAAGGGGCTCTGATCACAGGTACAAAGAATTCGAGTTAGTCCTTTCAAACTCATGGGCTAGTTTGCCTTACATTGTAAAGATTATTGTTGTGCTTTTGAAAGGACGTTAATCCCAAAGGAAGAACAAAACAGAATGAGTCAAATTGCTTTCAGCAGGAAAACCTGCTGAGAGAGAAGAGAAAGTCTATAAGGAGCGACTTTTCTGAAATTGACCCTGCATTTTCCTGAATGATTCTTATCTGTCTTGACTTTTCGAAAGTCATTACGCCTTCCAAGAGCTCACTATTCGCTTCCATGTCATCAATGTCATTATGACCTTGTCTTGCCTACTCATACTATTTAGCGGCATCCTCATATACCTAAGCTAAGGAAAATACTTTTAACATTTTTACGTTTGTGTTATTTCTTTAACTCCTCCCTGTCTTTCAAGGTTTAGCGGAAATGTCACTTCTCCCAGTTCCCTACCCCGCCCCGGTCCATTCAGCACCATAATCAATTTTCTCTTTTGCAAACTTCCACAGAATGTTTTAAGTGGTGATGAGAACAACAGTTTCTGTTATCAGAAATCTGAATCCAAATTCCAACATTTTCATGTTCTAAGGAAATTCACACCTTTTTAGTTTCTTTTTCTGTACATTAAGGAAAATAACACCCAAATTACAGGATTTCTGTAAGGATTACTTGGAGAAATATTTAACAGAGGACATACTAAATTATAGTAACTATTCTTATTGCCTTTTTTATTATTTTATTTAAATGATAGGAAATAAATTGATATGTGATATTTTCTTAAATTTGATTTTATTAAAGTCATTATTATTTAAATCATTAATCATTATATCTCTCATGGGTCTTACCTTTTGTTTAGTAATAAAGTTATTTGGTTCAGCCTTAAAAGTTTTTGAAGGGGAGTATCCATGTCTGTATTACCTTAATTTTTTTTTTCATGATGGCTAACAAAGGAACTCAAGTGTTCTTTTTCTCTTTTTATTGAAGTATAGTTGATTTACTATGTTGTGTTCATTTCTGCTGTACATCAAAGTGATTCAGTTATACATACATATATATATATATATATATTCTTTTTTTTTAATATTCTTTTCCACGGCACTCAAGTGTTCTTCAGTGAATGAATGAATGGGTAAAAAAGACATTGTCTGAAGGCTAATCAAAACAGAATAAGTGGAAATGGCAAACTATAATTTCATGAACACTATTGGTTGAGTCCTATTAAGAACGTGAAATATTCATTCTGCCCATTTTCAATGCACGAGCATTGTGATGGTAGGGAAAGGAAACAATATTTAAAAGAGAGAGAAAGATAAAAAGGAAGGTAATAAGGAAGGAATGGTGCGGGGGCAATAATCTAGGGAAATGGTCATATCCAAATCAGATATGCACATGATTCACTGGACCTAGACAAATCTGTTACTGAAACAGCCTCTAAACAACAGGGAAATGGCCCCCAAAAGATATCCTACTTGGAAATACTTACCGTTAAAAGAGCTCATGGTAACTCACAGAAGCATTTCTAGCTTTTCAATTGGAAAATAACCAATCAAGTACATGATATTATCTGACAAAGTATCGTATGGAACAGAGACTAGCTCAGTGTCTAATTCATAGCGGATATACGAAACATAATAGCTGACTCAGAATCTGTGACGGAAACGTTTATTATTATTTTTGGTCAGTGGGAAAATGGACACACTAATTCACATGCGTCCATTTTTCCTTGTTCTCAGTTGCTCACCTGTTCACAGCCACCTCTTCTCTTTTACTGCCCCTCACTTCTCCCTCTCAGATTTACTTCTTTGCTCATTCATTCTCTCTCACAAGCATATTTATTGGTTGCTCACTCTCTTGAATGCACTGGGTAAGTTTCAATAAAAGTAAATATGATGCCAAGCCCTTTAAATAAGCATAAGTACAAAAGCAACAGCAAGGGAGTAAGCAAAACCTTGTTTTCCATTCCTATTCTCTTCAGCATCCCCTTTGGAATAATGGTTTTCTCTTGTTGAACGAAATGAAATCTTTTCCTGAACCATGCAGTAAAAATGAATGCAATTTGTTCATATTAGCATATGTTAACAAAAGCAAATGAGCTTCGAACTGGACATTGGCTGGCCTCAATTTGGTCTTTCCTCCAGATTTTCACATACTTTGAAACCCACTTCCTTTCATAAAGAGACATATGTGATGTTTAATTAACAGTATCAGATAAGATGACTGACCTGTTTGTCAAAGTGTGATACGTTCTGTCATTCGCACGGACTAGAGTCAAGCCCACTCAATTTTATGAGTGGATTTCTCGTCCGTTTGCTCCGTTTTTACCCACTACTTCAGGCAGACAAAGTTTAAGACAGCATATTGACACTGGGGACTACTTGATAATAATTGTTTATGGCAGTCTTGCCTGTAGCTGAAGAATTCAATTAGTCCAGCCAAAATTTTAGTTGGATCTTTTTTTCAAATATCTCTCGCCAAATCATGAGTGCTACACAGTTCTACACAAAAATATCCTTTCTTCTCTCTCCATATACACCAGCTCATAAGCTTACATTCCCTCTTCCTCACAGACAGCCAGTTTCTATTTTTAATTTTGTCTTCCATTTTCAATTGCACTTGGTTACATTTTTGTTTAGCTAGTCTGGGTTGGGTCTCAACTGACTGATAAATTCTATGCTTATAGATATGAGCATAGTAACATTGTTTGCAAAGAACTCAGACTCTCCCATCACATTTCAGAGTATTATACTGTTATGAAATAACTGAAGTTCTTCCCTGATAGCATGGAAGAATATGGTAAGGTAAATCTCCTCACAAAGCATGTTATTTTTATATTAAGTAAGTCGTATGTTCAGAAATCTCACGTGAATATTTTCTATGAGTAAAACATTTTTGGCACATGGGATGCAAATTTGATTGGCGTGGAGCAAATTATGTTACTCATTATGTTTCTGGAAAGGTAAAGGCTGCACAACTGGTAAATTAAAAGTGATTATTGTGGTAATGAGATATTTCAAATAAGCAGGCTTTAATCTGCTCAAGGAAATAGCAGGGCATACCTCAAGGGGCGAGCTTAGGAAAACTGGCTCTTCCTCAAAGAAGTCCATGATGCCAAGAGCACAGAGGTACATCACAGATAAATTGGGTAGAAAGGAAACCCAAGGGGATAGAACAACAACTCTGCATGTATTTGGAAGACACACACAAAAATATGTTTTCTGGAAGAATGCAGACCAAGAATGTCAAAACTTGAAACAAAGCAACCAAACAAAAAACAATCAGGTATATTATTAGCGTCACAAATCAGAAAATATCAAGACTAAATCAAACTTAATGTGATTAAAGGAAAGAAAGAGAAAGCAGAGACTTCACTGATGATTGATAGATTTTCTAAAACAGAAATGAGCAAAGGATTATAAAATTAGAGTTGCATACTTGGAGTATGTTGAACCAATCGGTTGACCAATTAAAAATATCAGATACCAGTGAAAACCTCCATTGAGCCAAATGTTCGACATCATCAAGTCCGGGCTCAGAAAATAAGAATTAAATGCATTAAAGTCTGATTGTTGGACCGATTTTGGAGAGAAAGGGATGTAAAGTAAGGGATGCCGGCCACATTTAATGAACTTCAAGCAAAGGTAAGGGCAGGAGATATACAATTACACAGAACTCTTAACAGAATAAAGAGCTGAAACCTGGACTTTTGAAGGGTTTGTTTAATTGTTGTTTCATTTTAATAGAAGCCAGAAAGAGTAGCTACGTATGTTCAGAGTCTAATAACTTCTAGAAGATATACACAGCCTGTAAATATCCAAAGTAGAGAAACAGACATGATTAAAGGGCAGGCAAATAGGAAAAGGTAAGGGATGGGGAAAGCAAAAGGTATTGGTGATGTTTGCCTGAAGGGAAGAGACTCAGTGTGACTTAAGAGCCTTCAACTCTTTGAAAAGGAATATAAGAAGGATGGTGAACAGATGTTCTCCATTTTCACCTAAGACATAAAAAGCAGACAGAGGACTAAAAGTGCAGAGGAAGGAGAAAAGAGTTATTTTTTAGTTGCAATCATGTCTGGAGGAAATGCCACACTTTCAGGCCCTCTAATAGGAATGACTGTTAAGGGTTAACCTTTTTTAGAAGAAGGAGTCCCTAAATCTCATGAAATTTTGTGAATTCCTATGGGAAGATGTACAAAATCAGAACAAGTTAGAACTGGATGGGACTCAAGCAATCCAGTCATCTACTTCCTGAGCAGGGGTAGGCAAACTTTTTAAAGGAAAGGGTCACAGAATAAATATTTCAGGCTTCGTGGGGCATATGGTCTGAACTGCAATTCCACCACTGTAGTGTGAAAGCAGCCACAGGCAATATGTAAACAAAGGGGCATGACTATGTTTCAATAATTACTAAAACAGTCAGCAAGCCAGATTTAGCTGTCTGGCACCAGCTCTTTCCTGACCCTGGTCGGAAATGTTGGTTCTCAAACTTTAGTGAGCACCAGAAATACCTAGAGGACTTGTTAAACACTGACTGCTGAGGCCTACTTCCACCTACAGTTTCTGACTGAGTTTTGACCAAGGCCTGCTCATTTGCATTTATTACTAATTGCCAGGTAACACTGATGCTGTTGGTCCAGAGACCACACATTGAGAACCCAGAGGCCAGAGCACAGAAATGAGATGCCTAAGGGCCAGGTGAGCAGAATTCTAAGATGGTCCCTAAGATTTCCTTCCTCCCCATTTACATACCAGGTATCATCCCCAAGACTGTGAATTTGGTGGTTATTACTCCTGTGATTAGATTATGCTATGTGATAATGACCTCAAAATTGGGAGATTATTAAAATGGACCTGAGGTAATCACATGTGGGCTTTAAAAGCAAAGAACATTCTCCGGCTGGTCACAAAAGCAACAAAAGGATTCAGTGTGCTGTTGGAGGACAGGTGTTGAGGAGCTAAGAGCAACCCCAGGCTGACAGTGACTAGGAAATTGGGACGGCAGTCCTACAACCACAGGACTGAATTCTGCTAACAAGGATGAGCTTGGAAACAGATTTTTTTCCCCCAGAGTCTCCAGATGAGAACTCAGTCCAGCCAACACCTTGATTTCAGCCTTATGATGCCCTGAGCAAAGGACACGGCCATACCAGTGCTGGACTTCAGACCAACAGACCTGTGAACTAATATATGTGGGCTAATGAAATACATACATGTTTTCAGCCCCCTAGTTTCTGGTAAATGTATTATACAGTAATAGAAATCTACCACTGTGTGTGGTGTGTGTCCCTCCCTAGACCTAAACCTCCCCAGTCGAACAGGAGGTATCCACTGGCCGACATCATTAATTCCCACAACCCCCCAGTGCTCTGCCTACCCGCTGCCCCCTCCACATGCATGCATGTGTTTCGGAAGCACCTCCCTCTGGATTAAAACATTCTCTGAGTTCTCACTCTCCTCTTCTGGTCAGGGGTACAAAGAAACTGAGGTAAGAAGTAGCTTCAATGTTTGGCAAGCGTAGTCATACTAAACCTAAAAATAGTTAATAGTTTCTTCTTTCCAAGGAGCTTTACATTCTTTAGTATCTAATTTGAGCCAACCCCAAATATTTCAATGGCAGAGACCCTTTAAGATTCTTTAATAAGCCCCCAATTCATAAAAAGTTCAAAAATACCCTCAACAGGTATAAAATATTATAAAATCCTATTAATTTAAAAGCATTACATTTTCTGACATTTAAAAAGTTTCTGACATGGCGTATCCATGGTTTGATTTTTCTAATGTTCTTATAAAGGTCATGTTTATGGTACAATAAACACACATTTGCAAGAGTTATTAATCAGAGCAAAGCTAGGTCGCAAACAGATTTCCAAAGAATTTCCTCTTTTTTATTCTGAACATCTTAGCTACTTAAGTCTGTCACATTTTTCAAGAGCCTACTTGGAAAAAAAATTAACGATTAATTTCGTTTAAGGGGATGTCTTCATTTTAAACGAAGGGGGAGTGCAGCTTAGGAAATAAATGACAGAGATGCATTCTGCTAGTTCAGCAAAGTTGCATGGCCATTGGGAAAATTCTAATTTTTAAGCTCATGCTTTAGAGCAGGTACAACTGCCAGTTAGCAAGGAAACCGATGGGGTCTAAAAGCTTCGCAAAGAATTCAGTGGATATTGGCAATAAGTTTTTTAATGTGTTTATGATGGAAGGGACATCTCCTATTAATGCTAAGCAATACTGCAAAATAAAAAGGTGTTAAACTTTATTTTCTTACACAATTACCTTTCCATTTTTTCTTAGCAAGAGAGATATTAGATAGTTCCCTTCTTGTTGAGTGTTAAAAATAAAATAGACTTATTGGGCTTCCCTGGTGGCGCAGTGGTTGAGAGTACGCCTGCCGATGCAGGGGACACGGGTTCGTGTCCCGGTCCGGGAAGATCCCACATGACGCGGAGCGGCTGGGCCTGTAAACCATGGCCGCTAAACCTGCGCGTCTGGAGCCTGTGCTCCGCAACGGGAGAGGCCACAACAGTGAGAGGCCCGTGTACCGCAAAAATAATAATAATAATAAAATAAAATAGACTTCTTTTGTTTTAATATTCAAGAAATGCTAAGGAGAGGAGTGTCGCTGAAGATTTTGTGCCTACTGGCTATTTGGAAACGTTATTTGCCTTGGTAACAAGAATTCAACCCACTCTTGAAATCTAAGCACACTTTCAAAATATTTAAGCTTAACAAAAAGAAACACACACACAATACAGCATAGACTAGCGGTTCATAAAAGACGACAGAAGTGGCAGACAGCATCCGATCTTCCAATTTCTGTATCTCTCTTCAGTTTTTCCAGCTGAATTTCTCTAACCTTGTGTGTGATGGACTTTACAAACCCAACAGACGAGCTGGCACACGCAATTTTGCTCCAACAAGAGGACGTATTGGCTCCAAAGAGCTGTTTCACCTGATGTTTAAATCAAACATCCCAGCCAGATTTCAAGGGCTCCAAATAGCACAGCTCAGAAAAAGACCCAGTAGAAACACATTAAACGATGAAATTGGTCATTGGCATCACCGAATTACTCATGACACAAGATTTCTGGAAAAGCATGAAAACAACACATCTTGCCTCTCTTGATTTAGAAAATGAAGTGCTAAAGGTACAAATGATCAGGCACCCTGAGGTTCTGGCCAAGGGACCAGTAAAGCAATAAGCCAAGCATGGCAGCAAGACAGGTGGATTCCTGGGGCAGTAGTTCCTCAACTGAGACAATCAGAGCAGGGAGAATGGGTCAACCAAGAAAGGCGAAAGAGGACAACTGTGAAAACTGGCAGGCGGGCGCCCTGGCTGGCACAGATGTACAGTTTGGGTTTCCACGCAGATAAAGGACAAAAAGGCAAATCAATACATTCTTGCCTTTCCTGTGATCCACATAAGAATAATTAAAGATAAATAATACAGAAAAAGGAAATGGAAACACAAGGAAAATGAAGAAAGTAACTTTTCTTTAAATGCCAAGAAATTTGGTAGTGGTAAATATTATGTGCAGAAACGTGTACTCAGTTTGTAATAGCTTATTTCAAAGTCTCTTCAGTAATGTAACATCAAATTATTGTTGCGTCTGGCTTTTAAGGTTGCTCTGATTATTTGGGGCAAGTGCAGATTACACATTGGTATAAAGAGATTGAAATAGTGCACTTTCAAATTACGTATGGTTTCTAGCCATGTAATTGTAAAACTCAGGATTGGGACGTGCTATGAGAAACTATGAAAAGCATCAGTATACACCAACTAGCACCTACCATACGGCACAGGGAACTCTGCTCAGTATTCTGTAATAACTTAAATTGTGGACTTCCCTGGTGGTCCAGTGGTTAAGACTCCGCGCTCCCAATGCAGCAGGCCCAGGCTCGATCCCTGGTCAGGGAACTAGATCCCACATGCCACAACTAAAGAGCCTGTATGCTGCAACTAAAGATCCTGCACACAGCAACGAAGATCCCATGTGCTGCAACTAAGACCCAGTGCAGCCAAATAAATAAATATTTAACAAAATAACCTAAATGGGAAAAGAGTTTGAAAAAAGAAGAGATACATGTATATGTATAACTGAATCACTTTGCTGTACACCTGAAACGAACACAACCTTGTAAATCAACCATACTCCAGTATAAAATAAAAACTAAAAAAGTAAAGCATCAGTGTATAAAGCGACACTGGCTAAATGCAGTATGATGTGACCTCAGACGTGAGTCACACGTGTAATTTTAAAGTTCCTAGCAGCCACATGAAAAAACTAAAAAGAAACAGGTGAAATTAATTTAATAATTTTATTTCATTCTTTATCCATAAAAGAGCATTTCAACATATGAGCCATCTGAAACAATGAGCTAGTTTACACTCTTGTTTTCTCTACTAAGTCTTCATAAACCAGTGTATATTTTAAACTCATAGCACATCTCAATTTAGCCTAGCCAGTGTTAAGTCTTCAATACCCACACGGGGCCAGTGACCACGTTTGGCAGCCTGGGCACAGAAATTAAGAAATCAAGGCTTTGGTGTCAGACTCTGAACTTCCACCCTCTCCCCACCATTAACTAGCTGTGACCTAGGCAGCACGATTAGTATTTCTTAACCGAAAATGGGAAAAGTAATAATACTACCATTAGAGTTACTCTGTTGATTAAATAATTCCTATAAAAATAAATACTGACTTGATACTTACCTGAACATTTAATAGTCTTTAGTTTTAATAATAATGTTTTAATATAACACTGGAATTACTTATAGTCTCAAGATGTGAGAGCCATAAAACCCTTCTGATCGATAACTGTGGGATTCTGCCTTCGGCATTTTGGTCATCCCTTGTGGCAAATTAAATGTGGTCACTAATACTTTGTGGGTCCTCCCATCATGAAGAGGAGACTGTTGTCTTGCCCCATGAGTTACTGATGGCCCGATGGTCTGCTTTCCCAATAGAACATGGCAGAAGTGATGCCACGTGCATTCCGGGGTCTGGGCCTCAAAAGGCCTTCCTCTCTTGCCCCTTGCTCTCTGGTAAGCTTGTCCAGAGACCAGTAGGAAAGGAAGTGGGTCTAGTCCAATGAAGAAAGAGGTGCCATAAAGAGGAGAACCAGGGTCCACAGTCAACAGTCAGTACCAACCTCCAGAAAAGTCATCTTGGACTTTCCAGCCCAGGAGACTCTCCAGATAAAGGCTGCTAGATGAAAAACAAAACAAACAGAGGTGGGACTTCCCTGGTGGCGCAGTGGTTGAGAATCTGCCTGCTAATGCAGGGGACACAGGTTCGAGCCCTGGTCCAGGAAGATCCCACGTGCCACGGAACAACTAAGCCCGTGCGCCACAGCTACTGAGCCTGTGCTCTAGAGCCCGTGAGCCACAACTACTGAGCCCATGAGCCACAACTACTGAAGCCCGCGTGCCTAGAGCCCATGCTCCTCAACAAGAGAAGCCACCGCAATGGGAAGCCTGCACACCGCAACAAAGAGTAGCCCCTGCTCGCCGCAACTAAAGAAAGCCCCCGTGCAGCAACGAAGACCCAACACAGCCAAAAATAAGTAAATAAATAAATAAATGTATTTTTTAAAAAAACAAGCAGAGGCAGTATCCAAACACAAAGTATCATGAGACATACTGTTATTGTTGTGGCCAGTTAGTTTTGGAGTTGGTTTGTCATGCAGCAACAGATAACAAAACCATCATGACAAAACTATTCTAACAACAATGACCTGTGATATGTTTTTTTGAATAAAGCATAAGGTACTTTGACATTCACAGGAATTCAACACAAAAAGGCAAAACAATGGTTCATCAATGATGACCATGCACAATTTTGATTTGTTCCCCTTGAGAAATAGATAAACAGCTTAATGAAGCCTCATGTTCCTTGTAAAAAAGTGAGACGATATAAAGAAGCAAAGAACAGAAAAAAATTTAAAAATCTCTATAATCTCACTACCAGAAGTCACCTCTGTTATCTGGGCATCTCTACTATTTTGCTCCTTTTAAAAATGTATTCTTTGAGGGGATCAAACACATTCGTTTACAAAAACCAGAATCATTTCAAACTGCCTTTGCTCTATTGAGAATAATTGCACATTTTAGTAAATATACTCCTAAAATCTCATTTTAAATTCTGAGGATGACGTTCTTTTAGGGATATACCATAACTGATTTAACCAAGGCCTCATCACTGGGCATTTACATACGTACCCGATTTTTTCCATTATAAATGAAGCTGACATAAAAGATGTTTATAATCATAAATAAGTTATTTCCAATGAAACAAGATAAAAAGGCAATCAGTAAATTGGGGGGAGGAGACAAGGCGTACCATGAAACACATAATGGCATAATTCATTAATTATCTTTCTATACTAAAACTTGCAAAACAAGTGTTTATCACAGCTAGACATCAATTGCATTCTCTCCAAGTCTCAGCTGATTTAAGGGTCTTTAGCAATGTCTCTTCTTCCATAGGGCATCTGTATCAATAAACTGCTTTTAAAATCCATGAATTCTGCCGTAACTCTTGTCATCTGATGACATTCTAATATTCAATTAATATCTTAATATTCCATGAATAACTCTAGATATGTAACATGAAAACTAAAAACCAAGTCACGTAATTTTTAAAATGACAAAGAGAAGTTTCTCATTTCCCACTCAACAGCTTTATACTGTAACCATATGTTTAGAAAATCAATTAAGAACACACCAGGGTATCTGAAAACAGTATGTGTACGCTATGAAGTTATTATTATATAATGTGCTTGTTTTCCCAACAACGCACTTCAGTACCCATAGAGAGACGTCCTTAGCCAAGAAGATTATTGTCTTCTTAAACTAGTAAGCTAAGAAAAGTATTCTCCATGACAATGAAAGGGAGCTTAGATGCACAAATCTTACCTACTCCCATGGCTGAGACTGCAATCTCCACACGGGGAGATTTTTCGGGTGTCCAAATATTTACAATCATCTGGCCTGCCTCGCATTCTTGAAGCACAAATATCCTATCACAGTTAAAGACTGAACAGCTGAATCTCAAAGGAGTTATGACAAACTGACCGTGTTCTAATACCATACTATCTACAAAAGTAGAGTCCCCGGAGAGAGACTTTGGCCGTGTTGGTCTAACTCTGTCCAGAGGACAACAGCGCCCAATTCAATGAATCACTAATATTCCTTCTCTGGAGAGATGTGTTCTGTCGTGGGGTAGCGTAAACCCCACTGAACTTACAATTCGAAAAGCAGCCATAAATAGAACAGTCACGGGAAATTCAGTGTGGGCTCAACTACACATTAGTAGTTAGATACGTAGTTTAGATTCCATATGCATTGAGTTCGTAGGTGTCAGTCTTCGAGAACCTGCCTGCTGCTTCCTGTAGCAGTTTCTGATTAAGGGGAGGACAGTCACGTAGCGTCAATTGATAAGAAGCTCTAACGCAGCGATTCTCATACTAGATCAGCAACACCTGGAGGGCTTAAAACCCAGAAATTTCTGGGCCCCATCACCTGGGAATTTGAATCTCTAAGAACTTCTTAGGTGATGCTGTTGCTACTGATTTGGAGACCTTAGTTTGTGAGCCACTACCCTAAGGTATCTTCCGATTACATTGGGAATGTTATAGCAGTTTATACTGGATGTGTAGGGCAGGAACAGAGATGTAGGTGTAGAGAACGGACAAGTGGACACAGTGGGGAAAGGGGAGGGTGGGACAAACTGGGAGATTAGGTTTGATATAAATACCACGTGCAAAATAGCTAGTGGGAACCTGCTGTATAGCACAGGTAGCTTACTCGGTGCTCTGTGAAGACCTAGATGGGTGGGATGGGGGGGAAGAGAGGTTCAAGAGGGAGAGGATATAGGTATACATATGGCTGATTCACTTCACTGTACAGCAGAAACTAACACAACACTGTAAGGCAATTTTACTCCAATAAAATATATATATATACTGGATTCCAAATAGGACTGTTCACAGATGCAATGAAAAGTAAGTGCGCTCGAGTGATGTTTCAGACCTGGTTCCTTAGGAAACAGAGCCTAAGATAAGAGTTAGGTGTTATTGCTTTATTTGGGAGATGTCCAGCCAGGGCAGTGAGGGTGAGGAAAAGGGACATGAGGAGGGCCGAAGGACAAGCCATGTGAGGTGGTGTATGGCCACTGCTTCGTGATAAGCTGTGAAGAGACACCGCCCGTTCCACTGGGCCATGTGTGATGTCTCCTGACATGCTATTCAGAGAAACTGCACCTTGGAGGAGCCCATGAGACAGAGGGGGCAGAAAGGGAGTTTGGTTGCCTTCGTTCTCCTTTTCTCTAAGTTCTAAGTGTGCCCACTGGAAGTTAACTCCCTGCCCCCCCAGGGGCATCTTCTGACCTCCTTGGGGGGAACCACGTTCCACTTTTCAAGAAGTGCAGCACTTCAACCCTAGGCTAGAAGTCTCAGGAAAAGCCAGAAACCCAGAGCTTAGCACTGGCTACACTAGCCATTTATCCTTAGCCTAGAAGGAGGATCTGGCCATCCTAGACTGGCCACTGGACCCACCAGGTAGAGAACGTGAGGACCCAGGCAGACTTTGTTCCTTGACTCTGATAGTGGGTGACACAGCGCACGAACCTGAGGGTCTAGAAAATGGGGGTACTGAGTAATTCCAAGGAAGCCCAGAACATCTGTCTACTGCCTATAGAATTTGAAAACACTACCCTCATTCTCACTAACTTATCTCCAATGAATAAGGGTCACATACGCACCATCTAAGTCTGAAATGACAGATCTTGTCACCAATTCTGGGATCAGTGAGCTCACAGCTTCCCGAAAGTGCTAGAAATCATTAGCTGAAATTCTAAGGCTGAAGAATGCGTGTTGACTGGGGAAGAGGGGATTATTTTCATAATTAAAAAAATCTGAATGTGAAAGCCTTTAACAGGCCTTCCAAAAAGTTGGCTAAGTCAAAAAAATTGCAAAAAACAAAAAGGAAGAAAAAGAAGTGTTCATTTTAGTGGAAAATATTTACCAACATGAAAGAATTGAATAAGAGAACGTTTACACATATTTTGAAAGAGACTTTACAACTGTCTTAATGAGGATGATCCAGTAAACATTTCTGAATGATAGAAAGATTGAAAATTAAATATACCGAATATATAAAGTGCCTGCAAAAAATCCTTTATTCTAGACATAAAATTTGTGGGCAATTTGTATACAAATGAAATTTTAATTTTTTAGTAGAAAGATCAGTTTAAAAAATGTTCACTAAATAACATAGTTTTAATATAAAATAAATACATATGGATATATTTATGGATATATTTATTTATGTCTTTATAAATATACATGGATATATATACATTTATTTATGTATTTATAAATGTATATGATATATACATATACATCTGTATACCCAAAAGTCAAAGGCTATTGATTTGAAAGGGTGCTAAACCATTAAACCGTCCGGGATGTACACATAACTCAGTATAGCCTTGTCTAGGGGTCCTTAGGGTACGTAAGCTGGCAGACTCAGTGCCACACCAAGGTGGGGACACTATGTAAGGTCCTATGGATGGTAAACTGGTCAACCTAGCAGAGATCTCAGGCTTACCCCTCACCCTGCTTACATTCTTAATTTTATATTCTCCTGATTATCACCTTCAGAGCCCCAGGTCATCTCCTCATGTTCTCTGGAAACTTCAGCACCTGAACAGAGCATCCCTCCTTCACCCTCTGCCACGTATAACACCTGCACTGGAAAAATCCCACCCTACCCCCAGCCATAGATTCTTCTCTGCACTCTACTCCGGTGGTTCTCAAAGTGTGGTCTCCAGGCCAGCAGTATCACCATCAAATGGGAACTTACAAGAAATGAAGTCACTGGCCTCACCCCAGACCCTTGGAATCAGAAAGTCTGGCTGTTGGGACCAGCAAAGCATGTTTTAAAGAACCTCAGGTAAATAAATTCATCTGTATCTTTTTTGTTTTTTTAGATTCTATATGTAAGTGATATCATATGGTATTTGTTTTCTCTTTCTGACTTACTTCACTCAGTATGATAATCTCTAGGCCCATCCGTGTTGCTGCAAATGGCATTATTTCATTCTTTTTTATGACTGAGTAATATTCCATTGTATATATGTACCACATCTTCTTTATCCGTTCATCTGTCAATGGACATTTAGGTTCCTTCCATGTCTTGGCTATTGTAAATAGTGCTGCTATGAATATTGGGGGGGGGTGTCTTTTAAAATTATGAATAGAACCACAGACATAGAAAACAAACTTGTTACCAAAGCAGAAAAGGGGGGGGGAGGTATAAATTAAGAGTTTGGGATTAACATATACACACTACTATGTATAAAACAGATAACCAACAGGGACCTACTGTAGAGCACAGGGAACTCTACTCAATATTCTTCAATAACCTATATGGGAAAAGAATCTGAAAAAGAATATGTATGTATAGATAGATATATAATTGAATCACTTTGCTGTACACCTGAAACTAACACACCATTGTAAATCAACCATACTTCAATAAAAAATAAATTAATAAAATAAGATAAAATTGGAAATGAAAAAAAAAAGAAAGCACCTCAGGTAACTCTGACGCACCTCACATCTGAGAACCACGGCTCTACTTCATTCACACCCACCTGCCTTCAGCCTGAACACGTACCTGGTCAATACCTGAAACTACTCTTGAACCCTGGCACTCTGACCTCTGATCACAATCCACGTCACTTTCCCTTTTTTAAAATCTCTGGTCCCTTGAATGCTTCCAAGACACCTCTCAGCCTGCCACCCCCTCCCTCTTTGCCGTCTCTCCTCCCCAGACTGAACCACATGGGCAACCAATTAAACTGTGTTCTCAAGGGCATCCTCAAATCCCTCACCTCTTTAACTCTCGACCACAGCTGTCCTGCCGAGGCCGTACCCTAAACCGGTCCAACTCCCTGTTTCTCCAGGTTGTTTCTGGGTTGCCAAGCACTGCTTGAAAAACTGACACAGCTATGTTCACTGGCTCCATTACAACTGTATTCTACCCAACCTCAGCTGCCTGCTCTCTGTGACTTGGCAATTCTTTCATGCTTCCCCAGTCTGCTTCCTTTCCCACCCACAGCAGCTGGTCCACAGCTTTGTAACTTTCCCAGTGGCTCCAACCTCACCTTCAACCTTCACACTCCTTCACCAAGAAAGGAGACTCACTGTGAGGCAGGAGTTCCTTACACCCCCCTCCACCTCTGCCTCAAAATGGACTCAAATAGGTGTGCCCACCCTTTCCTCCTTTCTTTCCTCTGAGAAGAGCTGTCTTGCCCTCCCCAGGTCATCCCGCCATCTCCCTTCTCTCCTATCCTACACTCTCCGAGATCTTAATGCCTATCGATAATTCTGACCGTCATTGCTATGAAACTATGTTATTCTTATGGACTGTCCACCTTAATTTTCACAGCTCTTGAATTTTTTTTTATTGTGGTAAAATATACATAACACGAAATTTACCACGTTAACCACCTTTAAGTGTAAAACTCGTTGGCATTAAGCACATTCATACTGTCATGCAACCATCACCACGATCCATCCCGAGAACTTTTCATCCTCCCGAACAGAAACTCCATAGATGTGAAATGATTAACTCACCGTTTCCCCCTCTTGCCCCAGCCCGTGGTAACTACTGTTCTACTTTCTGTTGCCATGAAACTGACGATTCTAGGCATCTCGTATGAGTGGAATCACACAATAGTTATACTTTTATGTCCAGCCTATTTCACTTAGCATCATGTTTTCCAGATTCAGCCGTGTTGTAGCAGGTATCAGAATTTCATTCCTTCTCAAGGCCGAAGAGTAATCCATTGTATGGATATACCACACTTTGTTCATTCATTCGTCCATCAATGGACATGTGGGTTGTTTCCTCTCATAAAACTTATGTGTGGGGCTTCCCTGGTGGCGCAGTGGTTGAGAATCTGCCTGCTAATGCAGGGGACACGGGTTCGAGCCCCGGTCTGGGAGGATCCCACATGCCGCGGAGCAACTAGGCCCGTGAGCCACAACTACTGAGCCTGCGCGTCCGGAGCTTGTGCTCTGCAGCAAGAGAGGCCGCGATAGTGAGAGGCCCGCGCACCGCGATGAAGAGTGGCCCCCGCTCGCCGCAACTAGAGAAAGCCCTCGCACAGAAACGAGACTCAACACAGCAAAAATAAATAAATTAATTAATAAACTCCTACCCCAACATCTTCATTAAAAAAAAAAAAACTTATGTGTGGTGTCAATTTTTAACCTCACTTTTAGATGAAGATCCTGAGGTTTAAAGAGGTTAACACAGCTGCTAAGCAGGTGGACCTCGACCTTCATATCTCCGGCTTTCCCCACGATATCCCTCCGGCTCTATCTCATATACGTCCACTTCTCTGGAGATTATACTCCATCAGTTTTCCACCCTCAGTCAAGCTGCCTTTCTCTGTGCCCACCCACTCCTTTCTAAAATCATATTCAATTCCGTTCAACCCTAAAAACAATTGACTTCTCTCTTTCAATTTACTTCCCAAATTCTCCCAAATGTGGCCATTAAAGGTCGTGAATGTCTTTCTCTGTCTGACTTACTTCACTCAGTCTGATCACCTCTAGGTCCATCCATGTTGCTGCAAATGGCATTACTTTCTTCTTTTCTATGGCTGAGTAATATTCCACTGTATATATGTACCACATCTTCTTCATCCATTCATCTGTCTATGGACATTTAGATAACTAATAAGGACCTACTGTATAGCACAGGGAACTCTACTCAGTACTCTGTAATGATCTATATAGGAAAAGAATCTAAAAAAGAGTGGATACATATATATGTATAACTGAATCACTCTGCTGTACCCCTGAAACTAACACAACCCTGTAAATCAACTATACTCCAATACAAGTTTTAAGAGGTCCTGAATGATGTCTTAAGTGTCTCTTCCCCTGCTCTCCTACTCAGTGCCAGTCATTCTGTGCCTTCACAGTCCAGCACCAATGTACTTTTCCAGCCTCATCCGCCAATGACACCCCTCACTTCACTCCGCACAGAATGCCACAAGCTACAGGATATCCATCTTCCTGCAGAGTGAATGCCTCCATTCTTCCCCCCAACATTTTCCTTAGAAGGTCCTTCTTTCCACTGCTCCTTCTGACAAACTCATGCTCAGCCCATCCTAAATTACCTTTTTGCTGGCGACTCCCAGGCCACCTCAAGTCCCATCTACCTCAGAGTAACCATGTCTTTCTCTGAGCTACTGTTATGGATGCTACTGCCCCAGAATTTTAGTATCATTCATTATCTGAACATCTGCCTTCCTCTTCCAAGATACTGTCAACATCTTGAAGGCAATCGTTACTTTTTAAATCTTTTTAAATTTTATTTTTTTTTAATTTTTAAATTTTTATTTTTTTTCCAGTACGCGGGTCTCTCACTGTTGTGGCCGCTCCCGTTGTGGAGCACAGGCTCCAGACGCGCAGGCTCAGCGGCCACGGCTCACAGGCCCAGCCACTCTGCGGCATGTGGGATCTTCCCGGACCAGGGCACGAACCCGCATCCCCTGCATCGGCAGGCGGACTCCCAACCACTGTGTCATCAGGGAAGCCCTAAATTTATTATTTATGTTCGAATTATTCTTTATTAAATTTATTTTATTGAAGTATAGTTGATTTACAATATTGTGTTAATTTCTGCTGTAGAGCAAAGTGACTCAGTTATACATATATACACATACTTTTTCATATTCTTTTCCATTATGGTTTATCACAGGATATCGAATATAGTTCCCTGTGCTATACAGTAGGATCTTGTGGTTTATCCATTCTACATATAATAGTTTGCATCTGCTAATCCCAAACTCCCAATTCATCCTTCCCTCCCTCACTCCCCCTCCCCCTTGGCAACCACATGTCTGTTCTCTATGCCTGTGAGACTTTCTGTTTCATAGGTAAGTTCATCTGTGTCATATTTTAGATTCCACATATAAGGGATAGCATATGATATTTATCTTTCTCTTTCTGACTCACTTCACTTAGTATGATAATCTCTAGGTCCATCTACGTTGCTGCAAATGGCATTTTCATTCTTTTTTATGGCTGAGTAATATTCCACTGTACATATGTATCACATCTTCTTTATCCATTCATCTGTTGATAGACATTTAGGTTGTTTCTGTGTCTTGGCTATTGTGAATTGTGCTGCTATGAACATAGGGGTATATTAAATAGAGTAAAAAACATATATAGTGGATTTTTCTCGTGACCGCCTCTTAACCTTCAAAAAATTTTCTTCTCTGGCTGTAGTTGTGGCAACCAGCTTCACACAGCTGTAACCAGATAACTCTTTGCTTCAGTGACAATAGGTATCTCTTGCTTTCTTCCCCAGAGTTTTTCTGATACCTCAATGAGGGATGCCTTATGGGAGCCTGAGTTCACACAAACATGAAGATTTGATTTATGCGAGAATTCTCCCATGTTGCCACCCAAAGGGAAATGAGAGCTGGTGGACTGTCTCCTTCTTTCAGTCTCTTGAGTGGAAATTTCTGAGGCTACCACATACAGGCACTCAGAGGGTCCCAGTATGATTCAGCCTGGTTGCCCATAGCAGTGATCAGTTTGATAACCTGCCTTTGTTTCACTTTTCCCAGTCCTCTGCTCTTGTTCGCTGGGATCCCTTCTCAAAATAAACTACTTGCAGTGCAGACTATTGTCTCAGGCTCTGCTTTCTGGGGTATCTCAAACTTACAGTCAGAATACTATGTCATAAGCGTGGCTTTGTCATTTACAAGCTCAGAAACCTTGGGCAAGTCACTTGACCTCCCTAGGATTCAGTTTTCCTCATCTGTAAAGAAGAGATACCAAGAAGAATTAGGCTAAAACTCATAAGCTAAAAAAAAGTATATGTCCTGTGTAATATAGAGCAGGTTTTAGAAATATTAGAACTAATGATCTCCATAATAATATTTTTTAAGTTTTTAAAAATATTTCTCACAGATTGGTGCCAATCGACAAAAGCCAATAAACACTTTATGAATTTAAAACATAAGAGAGGGCTTCCCTGGTGGCGCAGTGGTTGAGAGTCCGCCTGCCGATGCAGGGGACGCGGGTTTGTGCCCCGGTCCGGGAAGATCCCACATGCCGCGGAGGGGCTGGGCCCGTGAGCCATGGCCGCTGAGCCTGCGCGTCCGGAGCCTGTGCTCCGCAACGGGAGAGGCCACAGCAGTGAGAGGCCCGCATAACGCAAAAAAAACAAAACAAAAAAGAGAGAAAATGATGTATCATCTAGCCAAAGAGAAGTAGGAGCTACAGAGTCAAAATTATTGATAATATAAAACTTTAGGAAATCTTTTCCGTAGCATCTTTAAGGAGTGCCTTCTGAGAGAATCAGGACTCATGGGGGAAACCCTGCAACTTGGATACATACTCAAGAGCAAAGTAGAACTAGCTCCGATTAGGAGGCTTCACTTCTCCATGTGGCCTGAATCTGCTTTCTCTCAGCCCTTCCAGAACGTTAACTGGTCTTAACAACCAGATCTGGGCACTAGGGGAGAATTCTTGGGCCTTGGAACACCCTACACTTGACAGAGGAAGATAATTTGGAAAAAAAAAAAAGAGAGAGAAGTCATAACTATGGTGAGTTGAGTACTCATTTGTGTACGTCTAGAAAAAGATCGACTCTTGGGTATTTAAACGTACAATGATGAAAGAGGGTAACTCAGAAAGCTTCTTGTGATGGAGCTCAGTGAAGCCACTTGAGATCTACATCTCACTAACTGTGCAGGGTCAAGCTGGGTATTTAACTTCACTGAGTCTAATTAAAACAAACAAGCAAAAAAAGAGAGACAATTTTTCAAAGGGAAGGAAAGGGAAAGAAAATAAGGAGAAAGGGAAGAAGAGAAAAAAGGAGGAAGGATAGAAGGATAAGCTTGGCTTTTAAAGTGAGGCTGATTTGCGCTTGGATCCTAGCTCCACCAAAGAATTGCTTTTGTGTTTAATAAATCATTTAACTTCTCTATAAAAGGAGTACATTATCTTGAAGATTAGATATGGGGCATATAAAGTGCCTGGAACATAGGAGTTATGCATAAATGGACCTGATATTCATCATCATCATCGTCACCATCGTTACAAGTATTGGCATCACATCACTTCCCAGAATACAGAAGTCGATGCTAAAGCCGAGAGCTGGGAGTCCAAAAGACATCAGAAGAAAAGCAGTGTAATGGAGTTATTTTTCTCTTCTAAAGCAGCTTTCGGAAATTGCTTTTCTTTTCCCTTTTAAATTAATCTTCAAATGCCTCTGGAGACAGGTGATTCTCAAGAGCTGAGCAAAAGGGAAGCTGATCAATAGTGGATGGTGATAGCTAAGGGAAACAGTCTAGGCTGCAGAATGTGTGCTATCCCCAAGAGACCGCCCTGTGCAGCACTTTTTAGTTCAAAGGTTGCAGCCACATGTGATTTTAAGCAAGCATCGCTGCAGGACACAATACGTATCACAGCTTAAGTAGAACCACCCAACAGCCCATCCAGTTAATGCTAGACCTCATTCTCAAATACTGCCGGACCCTTCCATGGGAAAGTGTAAAAACCTTCAAATATTCCTCACCACGTTCTACATCACCATAGAGAGGGGTGCTTCTTGACCTCGGCCAGTCATCAAGCTATGCCCAGAAGCATGAGACCTGACAGCCCTCCTCGTAATTTCCGCCTTGTAGTCAAACTGCAGATGCTGTTATAGATACGTTGTACCCAGAGAGAGTCCATGGAGATGCTCCACTTTATTCCTTTAAAATGCCCTCCCTTCTAATTCTAATCACTGCTACCTCTTGTTGGGGTGAAAATATGTGGTGCACACAAGAACAGCATCTTATTCTCCTGAAATACTTTGTAATTAGAGACATAATTGCCGTTATGGCATCTTGTCAACACCAGACCCTGCGCTAAACAACTTAGATATACAACTTTTCATCATACTAGTGCTAATGGTATCATAGTCCCATTTTACAAATAAAGGAAGTGAGGTTCTCAGTGGGTAAATCATTTTGCCCAATTTCTTACAGTAATAAGTAGGAAACTGGTCTTAACAGCCAGATCTGGGCACTAGGGGAGCATTTTTGGGTCCTGGAACACCCCACACTTGACAGAGGAAGATAATTTGGGGGGAAAAAAAAAAGAGAGAGAAGTCATAACTATGGTGAGTTGAGTGCTCATTTGAGTACGTCTAGAAACAGATGGACTCTTGGGTGTTTGAACATACGGCAATGAAAGAGGGTAACTTAGAAAGCTTCTTGTGGTGGATCTCAGTGAAGCCACTTGAGATCTACATCTTACTAACTGTGCAGGGTCACGCTGGTTATTTAACTTCACTGAGTCTAATTAAAACAAATAAGCAGAAAAGGACTTCAATGGGGATGAACCTGGTTCTGTCTGGCTCCAAGGCCACCAGAGAGCACCTCCTTTGATGTGCCTTCCCAGAGTAGAGAGGCAGAAGTCTGGATGCTTCAAATGTAGGGGGTGGGCAGGCAGCAAGGTTGGCCACAGGCTCTGGATTCAGATCCTGTTAAGTCAGAGCTCTGACACATAGAGCTGTGTGACCTTGGGGGATCATGGGATGTCTCCTGGCCTCAGTTCCTTTATCTGTGGAATGGAGACTGTAAACTCTCCTACCTGAGCATGCTTGAGATAATCCCTGGCCCCTCCGGCACGGGAAACACAACACGTATTTGTTGTTGTTACAATATTCATTGTGTTGTGACAACAGATAGCCACTATACAGTGGCACGTAGAAGCTGGCCCATGTGAGTGAAACCGAGACATTAAATTCAGTCACCATTCAGTGCATTTAAACATTTCTCTCTTAAGCCACTACATCAATTAATAATAGGCTTTCTGATCTAATCAGCATAACCGTGGGTCCACATAACCTGCCCACATCCATCAAACTCAGCTCTTGAAACAATTGATCATTGCCTATCAAGCCCATGCAATGCATTTCCAGAGAATTATCCCACAAGATCATGAGAACTCAGCTTCTGCCAAACAATGCTTTATCCTGGGAAAAAATCTACTCCTTAGTCAACCTCCCTGTAAATCAGCAGAGTGTGAACTACCTGAACCGGAAGGGAACCAGTCCTCTCTGGATAGCTCTAAAGGACCCAAAGTTATCATTTTGTTCATCAGCTTGTGTCTTGTTAATATTCTTTGTTTAAGTATGATTTGAAACAAAGTAAAATTATTGGAAATGCCTTAGAAAGTGACAGTATAGCATTCTCATGAATGTGTTTGTGTGTGTTTTCAGGTCAGAAGAACAGCTGACACTAAGCATGTGCTCTGGAAGAGCTGCCCGCCTAGGTGGAAACCCTCCCACTGGCCACGTGGCCTGGGGAGAGGACGTCTCCGTGTGCCGTTGCTTCTCCTCCTCTTGTAAATAGGGGAGACCAAAGCTGAACCTGCTGCATAAGATTGCTATTCGCCCCCAAAAGATCTGAGTGCTCACCTTGGGTGAGATACCACTCTACACATTTTCATGCCCTTAAAAAGTTTATAATCACATAAAGAAAGACAGTAAATCAATATATAATATGCCAAGGGGATAAGCTGAGCCCCATCTTTGCTCTGAGAGTAGTAAGTTTTGTGATCTGTTCCAAGAAACTCATTTGGTCTTGCTGAACCTGATAAGAATAGGGAAAAAAAAGAAAGAAAGAAAGAAAGAAAAGTAAAGTGGAGTAAAGGGCATAGAGCTGCACTGTCCAGTATGGTAGCCACTAATCCCATGTGGTTACTGAGCCCTTACAATGTGGCCGGTCCAATTTGGGCTGTGCTCCAAGTGTAAATACAGTGCATTTACCAGAAGTACCCTAAACGTAAGTACCAGATTTTGAACACTTAATATGAAAAAGGGAATATAAAATATCTCATGAATCTTTTATATTAATTACATGTTGAAATGATACTATTTGGGGTATATAAATTAAGTAAAAGTATTATATAAATTAAATTTTACTTGTTTCTTGTTGCTTTTTAAAAAATGTGACTACCTAAAAATTTAAATTAATTTTATTAAATTTTTAAATTATTAAATTCAATAAAATTAAAATTTTAGAAAATTTTAAATTACCTATGTGGCTTGCATCTGTGGCTCATGTGATAATTCTGTGTCTTCTGGGCTAGAGAGGGATGGGAGCCAGATTGGCGGCTGAGGGGGCATAAAGTAGTCAGGGAAGACCTCTCTTAATAGCATGACGTGGGGGCAGGACCACAAGGCAATGAGGGAGGGCACCATGTGGGTTCTCGGGAGGAAGCACTCCAGACTGTGGGCAAAGTCGGAAATAAAGGAAATAATTGATGCTACACAACTAAAAAGAGCCTGACACCTAGTAAAGCAGTAAACTTTAGCTCTGATGATTCCTCAGACCCAAAAGCCTGGACTGATATATAAAGATCTGAATTTATACCATCTGATTAATTTTAAAAACTAGTAATCTTTTAAGTAATCTTTTTCCAAGAGGGAACAGCCAGGATTAAGCATCTTTAGGGATTATGGAAAACCAGCTGGACTAACAGATCTGAGTGCACTCTGGCTCTGACAAGCTTTGTGACCTTGTGACCTTCATTACCTCACTTGGCCTTTCTGAGTTTCATTTACTGGTATGTATTGATAAAATGGAGGGAAAAGGTGAATAAGAATTTTGGCTCTGTCTTCTGTAGAGAATTGATGTGAAGCTTTAGAAAGTTATTTAAATTATATAATGCAAGAAAAATCACATTGGAATTCTCAAGTGATATACACATGCTAATTTTATCATTGAAATGTACAGGGGAGAAATCCAACACAATTCTAGTTCACATCTGTTGCAACTGCCTGTAATGCTTTATGTTGAAAAGGATGTCCTTCAGTTTTTTTTTAATTTTTGTATTTTATTTTACTTTTTTATACAGCAGGTTCTTATTAGTCATCAATTTTATACACATCAGTGTATACATGTCAATCCCAATCGCCCAATTCATCCCACCACCACCATCCCCCCGCCGCTTTCCCCGCTTGGTGTCCATACATTTGTTCTCTACATCTGTGTCTCAATTTCTGCCCTGAAAACCGGTTCATCTGTACCATTTTTCTAGGTTCCCCATATATGGGTTAATATACGATATTTGTTTTTCTCTTTCTGACTTACTTCACTGTGTATGACAGTCTCTAGATCCATCCACGTCTCAACAAATGACCCAATATCGTTCCTTTTGATGGCTGAGTGATATTCCATTGTATATATGTACCACATCCTCTTTATCCATTCGTCTGTCGATGGGCATTTAGGTTGCTTCCATGACCTGGCTATTGTAGAGTGCTGCAATGAACACTGGGGTGCATGTGTCTTCTTGAATTATGGTTTTCTCTGGGTATATGCCCAGTAGTGGGACTGCTGGATCATACGGTAATTCTATTTTTAGTTTTTTAAAGAACCTCCATACTGTTCTCCACAATGGCTGTATCAATTCACATTCCCACCAACAGTGCAAGAGGCTTCCCTTTTCTCCACACCCTCTCCAGCATTTGTTGTTTGTAGATTTTCTGATGATGCCCATTTTAACTGGTGTGAGGTGATGTCTTATTGTAGTTTTGATGTGCATTTTTCTAATAATTAGTAATGTTGAACATCTTTTCACGTGCCTGTTGGCCATCTGTATGTCTTCTTTGGAGAAATGTCTGTTTAGGTCTTCTGCCCATTTTTGGATTGGGTTGTTTGTTTTCTTAATATTGAGCTGCATGAACTGTTTATATATTTCGGAGATTAATCCTTTGTCTGTTGATTCCTTTGCAAATATTTTCTCCCATTCTAAGGATTGTCTTTTCATCTTGTTTATGGTTTCCTTTGCTGTGCAAAAGCTTTGAAGTTTCATTAGGTCCCATTTGCTTATTTTTGTTTTTATTTCCATTTCTCTAGGAGGTGGATCAGAAAAGATCTTGCTGTGATTTATTTCAAAGAGTGTTCTTCCTATGTTCTCCTCTAAGAGTTTTATAGTGTCTGGTCTTACATTTAGGTCTCTAATCCATTTTAAGTTTATTTGTGTGTATGGTGTTAGGGAGTGTTCTAATTTCATTCTTTTACAGGTAGCTGTCCAGTTTTCCCAGCACCACTTATTGAAGAGGCTGCCTTTTCTCCATTGTATATCCTTGCCTCCTTTGTCATAGATTAGTTGACCATAGGTGCGTGGCTGTCCTTCAGATTTAAAGAAAAAATATCTGAACCGGTCTGAACGTTCTCTCTTTGCCCCTCACGTGTCCTCTTTAGCACTCTCCAGGCTTTGCTAAGCCCTGAAACACTAACCTATGTGGACTGTATCCATGGACTCCTTTGCCATGTAGCTTCTGGTGGCTTTGGTCATTGGGAAGTAACAAGTGATCGATGTCAGAATGAATTTAAGTTTGGGGGTTTTATTCCCTGATGGGTCTCCATTGCTTGTCCGTGTCCTTCTATCAAACCTCCTATGAGGCACCACTCTCCACACAGTTCAAAGATGCCCATGCTTCTCCTTGCTCAGGGCACTGCACAGCTTTGTTGGTTTCCTTAAATCCTACCCAACCTTTGTAAATAGTCCTCATGTTAACTTCTTCTCAAGGACACAGTTTTGGTGTGCCATCTGTTTCTTGTTGAATCCCTGACTGTCAGTAACTAAGTACGTGTAAAATAAACTATTTAAATGAGAAAGCAGTTATTGCAACCTTATATAAGTAGCTCATGCTGTGTACCCTCGCATGAAAAACACCACTGTAGATAGTTCTTTCTCCTGTTGGTCCATGACGCTGACCTCAAGGCTGGTGACTTGGCTAAATCTGTTATTTGTGTCTCCTCCTCTTTCTGACCTTTGGCCTTGAAATGAACCCCGCCACTTTCATAGTAATTAACCGCTACTCCTGCCAACTCGCACCACTTCCTTCCCTAAACCATACACTCCCGTGCTGTGAAGGTGCACCTTTCAGGTCACTGCACATGCCAAACTCCTGCAGACTTTGTGCCCTGCATACCGTACCACCGGTCATTGGTGCCCACACCTGCTATCCCATGACTCTACCTGCTGAGGTCCCTTACCAGCCACAAACACTGAAAAGAAACTGTGTGCCCCTTCTCTATATGCAGTTAAAATAAAAACAATACTCAGCTGTAAAAGACAAATTAGAAATAGCATTTCCTAGTGTTTCTGATCCCACATAAGTTCCCTGGGGCCAAACTTTTCTTATTTTTGAGGTGATGTTGCACAACTTTTAAAATGCACTTTGTGGTTGGTTTGCCTACTCAGTCACACATCAATGTTCCCCTCTTTTCCATGAGATTCTACTCAGGTGCAATTTCCTACTAAAAGCCAGCACTGAAGCCTCGACTCTGGATTAAGAGCCCTACTTCATGTGTACCTGGCACACACTGTGTACCTCCCGCAGAGTCCTGAGCTCACCTTGAGCTCACCTGTCATCACTGGGTCTACCTGTCTTCCTCCCAAGTGTCACTCTTCACTCTTTATCCTCTTTCCCTACTTTATTTTATTTCATAGTCTTTATCGACATCTAATAGTATTTATTTGCTTCATTATTCATTATCCTTTTCTTTCTCTAAAGTATAACCCATGAAATCATATCTTGTTAATCACAGTATCCCTAGTACCTAGAATAGTCCCTGATACAAAGAAAGCCCTCAATAAATATCTGTTGCATTAATGAATGAACAAATAATCTCATGTTTTTCACACAGTATGGGACAGAGTAGGTGCTTAATAAGTGCTTATTTGAATGCAGAATGGCTTCATTCTAGTACCCGACCACAGTGGCCACTACAGTGGCGTGCTGATCAGTTCACGCATTTCCAAGAAGAGGTCTTCTAGAGTGTGGAGGAAACATGGTTACCTCAGCGTCTGAGCCATCTAGAAGGGGCAGCTGGTTCTCAACCCCAGACAGTATCATCATTTGAGAACGCAGGCTCAGTTCCGCCAGAGATTCCCATATCTCAAGAAAAGCCAAAATTCTTGATTCTCCTATGTTAAAACTTCTCCATTTTAAAGGTGGCAATGAATTTAAAATATAAAATATGGTGGGACCCAAGCGAAACGTCTGCAAGCGGGATGCAGCCAGTGGGCTATCAGTGTGAGAACTCTACCCCCATCCCTGCCCTGTAGAATGCCTCCATAAAAGAGGGTAAACTTTAACAAACACCAGCATCTGGACTCGGGAACTCAAAGACATCTAAAGTAATTTCTTAATATAGATTAAAAAGGAACAGCAAAGGCTCCTATATTTATATTTTTTCAAGTTCTCTCTTAGAAGACACAAAGAGTATGAAACCAAACCACTAATTAAAACTTCACCTGAAAATTAATCAAGAGAGAATTTTCCTGTGCTAAAAACTCAGTGATTTCCAGGATCCCACAACCTTCGATCTGTTTGTAATGTGGTTCTCCTTCCTAAGTGGGCAAGGGAGGGCGTAGTACTTGAGAGTCAGGAGTCATTTTGCCAATATCTCCATTGTACAGCTGAGGAAATTAGGGTGGGGGAATCGGAGACTAGCCAGAGGTCCTGTGAGGAAGGGCAGAGCTGGAAGCAGAACCCACTCTGTCTACTATCCCCCACAGATCCACCTGCTCCATCGCGCCTCTCCTGTAGTCCAGACCATTTGCACTAGATGCAGACCTGGCTCTTCCACTCCCATGACTGGGTTTGACTCTCTAGACTGTCCTGTGTTTCCCGCCCCGCAGTACTCAACGGTTCAGTTTCTGCCACTCCCACACCAAGTCCCGGTTGCCAAAGCCTCAGCCTGGGACCTGTGCCCAGATGAGCTCAGTCACCAGTGATGGCGGAGGTGGAGGCGGGAAGGGGAAATTTACCATCCTGCACCCCGCAGAACCTCTGATGCACTGCTTCGCATCCTGCAAGGGTCTACCTCACTTCCACATGACTTGCCCATATTAAAATAGTTGCTCAGTGGTGACAGGACCAGCAGTGACTGAAACATCACCTTACTTTCCCCACAGGACAAAAACAGAACAGATATCCACAAGGCCATGCAACCTTACACGATCACACCTTGACTTATCACAAAGTTCCTTGTCATGCAATCAGCTATTTTCCTTTTTTTTTTTTTCTCCAACAGTTTGATCGAGATATAGAGTTCACACACCATACAATGCATCCCTTTAAAGACAACCAACTTCTGATAGCTCACCTATAACTTCTTACACTGGGGTCAGTGAAAGACCACATATTCCTACAAAGAAGGTGTATTTTTCCTAGGAATTATAGTGAGGCCAGGGATTCATTTTGCATGAGTCACAGCATATTTATGACTTGAGAATATACAAAAGAAAACTTTATGACTCTCTTCTAAGCCACTGTTGGCACCTTGACTAGAGGCAGATATTGGGGCTTGAGGGGCATGTTTTCAAATGGATGTCTATATTAGATTTATAATCTTATCATCAGAAGTGATCATGGACCAGTAGGGTTTATTCCAGTTTCTAACCTCTTCAGATGTCAGAGTTAATTATAATTTGGCCAATACCCAGAAACCTATTGTTTTGCACGTACCGTGTGTCATGAAGGCAGTTGCTAGGGTAACAGAGGGTCACATCCGCAATTCCACTTCCGGGGGAGGGGCATTTAAATAGGTAGATGATAGATAGATAGCTAGGTAGATAGGTAGATGATAGATAGATATTAACATAGATTCTAACACCAGAGACAAAAATCTGGTTTAGAGAGCTGACAGTTTATTTTTTAACCCTCCTCCTTCAAGTGGCTGCCTCAGCCTGTATTCCTCAGTACGTGTAGACGTATCCAGAGATAATTTGGAAAGTCTGATAACGTTGAAGTTCAAAGGCTTTCAGTAACTTTCCTATAATAAAACACAAATGTGATTCAAACTTGAGTGGGCCTTACTCGCTAAGAGGGTTTTTTATTATTTAAAGAAAAATGGAGCGAGTTGATGATCTGGATCACACTCCCGGGGGAGAGAGATGCTTGGTTAAATGGTTATTATTCTTTTTAATAACTCCTGTTTAGATTGGCTTCATTATGCGACTCACAAATCACATCACCTTTATTAAAGTCGCTTAAAACATTCAACATGAAACAAACTTCGGAATGCTTGACTTACTCACAGGTGTGGGACTGTTGACAGTCCTCAGGTATAGCAGGAAGTCAAGCTTTCATTTATATTTCATGGTGCAGTAAGTACCATTTAATTCTGAAATGTTAGGATCATTACAAGGAGTCTTTAAATTTGAAGCAATTGGGCTTCCCTGGTGGCGCAGCGGTTGAGAGCCCGCCTGCCGATGCAGGGGACACGGGTTCGTGCCCCGGTCCGGGAAGATCCCACGTGCCGTGGAGCAGCTGGGCCCGTGAGCCATGGCCGCTGAGCCTGCGCGTCCGGAGCCTGTGCTCCGCAACGGGAGAGGCGACAACAGTGAGAGGCTCGCGTACCACAAAAAAAAAAAAAAAAAAATTGAAGCAATTGTCAATGCAGATCAACTTTAAGACTCCACCACCATCATGATGCCACCTTAAGGACACTACAAGCGCTTCTTTGTTAAAATCTTGAAAGGGAAAGATCTCTACGCATAGAAAACATTTAATCCCCTAAATGCTCTAGGGGGGGAAAAAGCTGCAGATTAGGGGAGTGCATGCTAATATGGGCAAAACCTGCTATGGGCTCCCTTGGGAAAGTAGCGTTTGGAAAGGGCAAGGCCTAGCTGAGTACTGCTACAAATTTCTTCTGAAGGTGAGATCATTTGAGAATATACTGGTCTCTTTAACTGCGTCTTAGTTAAACGTTTCCAATTAGTAATCCCTGGTCCCTAATCAGCCCTCAGAGACTGGAAAAAACACAAATTGTAGAAGATGACAGATCCGCTCTTTAAAATGTTAAACGATGAGAAATGAGTAAGTTGGATTATACATGTGTGTGTCTGGACTTAAATGACCTAAACTCACTTATTTCATGGTGACGTAGAGGAGCTTTGGGCTGGGAACAGACAGCTGGGTTTTAGCACTGGCTCTGGTGCTGCTAAACACATATGGAACCTTGGAAAGTAACAACCCTTCTGTGATTCAGTTTCCACATCTGCCAAAGGAACAGCTGGACTTTACCTAAGCTCCAAAACTCCATGACCAGTTCTAATATGAGGCCAAAGCCCCAGAGGATCAGCTTAAAATTACTGGTGATTATAAGGAAAAAAGGAAAAAAAAACAAAAGCAAAGGCACTTTGGGTTAATCTTGGTTACTGTCAGCGACATGGGCAGCAGCAGGAAACAGAAAACTACCATGTTCTAGGTACTGAGCTAAGAGCTTGGCAAGCTCACGTCATTAGCTTACAACAGCCCTACGAGGAAGCAGTGATTCCTCTAGGGATAACTTACCCAAGATGGCACATCATCCTAAGTGGCAGAAATAGGATTGAAACCTAGGGAAACTCAGGTTTCTCGGGCTTAATGCTATCGCTCTTAACGACGATCACCTCCCCCTGTAATTTGGGATTCCTGAATGTCCCAACCAATCCCATAGCTTCCTCCCACCCATGGGCATTTAAGCTGCCTTCATATTTTACCAATTTTCTTTAAGAAATGGCTCACCTCAAGTCCCAGAGTAGGGAAATAAATTTGATATTATTATTTTCCATTACTGGGAATCAAAAAGATGCTTTTAATCCTGCCTTTTCATTTCATTTTTAAAAATTTTTTCATTGACTTTTTTTGGTATTAAATGTTCAAAATTATTTTAATAGAGTGTGGTCTGAGTCCCTTCAATCCTAACATTTAAATTTCATCACCAGCTATGACCAAAAAAATACATTTAACTGTCTAAGAATTTCAACTGATTTGTCTCGATAATAGGTCATATTGGTTTTTTGTTCTTTTTACAATCAACCTGTTTAATTAAGCCAAGGATTAAAACATCTGGGGTGTGTTACACTCACACACATACACACACATACACGTACACCCACAGAGCAATATTTGATCACAATGGCCTTACCAGGACGTACACATTATAAAGCAATTTTTCCTAGAAGGCAAGGTCTGTTTCTAAAGCTTCTGTGGTAGAAAAATCCATAGTCAGAGACTTGAGACCAGATGCGTAGACTGGGATTAAAGCTGTGATTGAATCTCTTGCAGGCGCAATGCTTCCTTTCATATTTCTTAAAATATGCACAGACCACAGATACAATGTGTGTCAGTGACACAGGACGCATTTTACATTATGGTAATGGCTACCCAACTGTTTAATTCCATTTCCAGTCTCCTTCAGGATCTCACACACCTTAAGTAAGGATGCACATAAATTTGTTTTACTCTGACGAAGCAATACACTAAAAGGCAGGTATATTGTTCATTGTCTGTGACCTACCAAATGTTCAATGCCTTTATGATTTTATGACCCAGAGTCGTCTGCACCTCCTTCTCACTAGTACCTCGGTCCCCATGAGTTTCCAGAAAGGCCCTCTAACCCTCAGCTTACTTACCATCCTCTAAGAAGCAGGGGCTGTCTACAGGGGCTGTAGACAACTATTACACCCCTCCCTAGGCTTGCTTGAAACAAATCTCACCTCTTTCTTTAGCCTCTTTGTTTATTCCCGAAACATCAGTTTCTCATTTCCTAATTTTTTTTCAACAGAAGTTCCTCTTGGGCTTCCCTGGTGGCGCAGTGGTTGGGAGTCCGCCTGCCGATGCAGGGGACACGCGTTCGTGCCCCGGTCCGGGAAGATCCCACATGCCGTGGAGCGGCTGGGCCCGTGAGCCATAGCCGCTGAGCTTGCGCGTCCGGATCCTGTGCTCCGCAGCGGGAGAGGCCACAACAGTGAGAGGCCCGCGTACCGCAAAAAAAAAAAAAAGTGCCCCTTGCACAATAAAAACTCAAGGTTGTATAAAGCGAAAACTTTCGCTTACGAAATTTAACGAAACTCACGGATGGGAGAAACTACTGTACGTATTTTTTAAATAATTATTTTTAAAGTAAACATTTTTTCCCCAGTTTCTTATAAAGTTAAGTATACACTTACCATGTGACCCAGCTCTCCCACTCCTAAGTGTTTTCCCACTATTTCTGAATGTATACAGCGGAGTTGTTTGTAATCATCAAAAACTGGAAACAAAACTGTCCTTCAATAAGTGACTAGATTGACAAACTGTAGCACAGCCATACATGCAATACTATAGGTAAAATAAGAGTTAAATAAAAATAAATAAACCAGAGCAAGTTACTGGTACACAAAACCACATGGACGACTCTCAAAGGCTTTAGGCTGAGTGAAAGGAGTCTGTCTCAAAAGACTACATACCCTACTGTTCCATTTACATGATATTCCAGGAGAGACAAAACTACAGGGACAGAAATCCAGGAGTGCTTCCAGGATCTGGGCATGGAAGTAGGCATTTCCTATTAAGAGGCATGGAGACATTGGGGGAGAAAATAGAATAGCTCTCTATTTTGATTGTTGTGGTGGTCACATGATTACATGCATTTTCTAAACCTACAGAACTCTAGACTAAAGGGATAAATGAAATCTTAATAAAAATAAATAGATAATAATACTTTTTTTTAAAAAAAGTAAATTGGGTCTGCCAGACCCAATGATTGGTGAAACAGATGTGTGTCTTAGAGCCAAGCAGTAAATGCCTACATACTTGTCCCCAGCTAGCGATGGTTCTATTCTTTAGATCAGTATATCACCTTGATAGCTTGTCAAAGGGGCAGGGAGGGGCGTGTCCCTCTGCTGCTTTCCTTGGTAACTGATGAGCCAACCAGACATCAATTCCCCCTGTAACTGGTAAACCCCCCCTCCCCCAGGGAGCAAAGACTGTTGCAATCTCCTGCCCCACTGTCCACCGCACACGGCGGGCTGTCGCTCCAGGACCTTGCTTCAGACGTGTAAGCTCCCTCTTGCATGAGACCATTGATGTCTCTGTCCCTGACTCCAGGCTCTTTCTTTGGTCCCCAGGCTTGGCAAGTACAGGTCTTCCATGGCTGCAGGGTGCAGCCCAGCAACAAGGTCCAGCTGGATGCCTTTTTTGAGTTCCTAGGAGATGCCTTGACCATCTTCTATCTCCTGACTCTTTGTCCTAAGCTTCCATTCTCTGATGATTGGACCTTCAGCCCCACAGTGCATATTGGTGGGCAGAGACTAAAAGGCACTGCATTTTTGTTGTTGTTGGTTGTTTTTTTTTTTTTTTTTTTGGGCTGCACCACGGAGAATGTGGGATCTTAGTTACCCAACCAGGGATCAAACCTGTGCCCCTTGCATTGGAAGCACAGGGATCGCCACTGGATCGCCAGGGAAGTCCCAGGCACTGCATTTTTGAATTGCCATTGCACAGTCCTTACATTTTCCCAGTTTGAACATCATTTTTACCTACACCCAGGAACGTTTGTGGCAGGACTTATTAAATAACAGCCTGAGTAAAGAAGGGATTGTGCTATTTCTGCAGACTCTCAGTGTTGGCAGTGACGCTGAAAGTCTGTGGACCACGATGCTTGACCATCTCCTCTATGATAGTTCCTCCAAGGACTGATTTAACCTCACCTGGAGGGTGGAGAAACTCATTGCTCCCTGAGCAAGGCTGCGTAATTCTTTCACAGCCTGATGTTAAGACATCCTCCTAAAATTCACTCATTCCTCATGAACCAAAATGCTCAAATTGTATTTGCTAATCTAAAGCGTCTCTGATTTTCCCTTATTCAGTCCTCTACCATAACTATGTGACCTTTGTCCTTGGGAAATTGAACCCTCCTGGGCCTAACTTTCCCATCCCTCCAGTTTTTCTAGAAATCAAATATATAATTCTCTTCCTCTACAACGATTTCATAGTTTCTTACGTTCTATTAATAACTTTGGAAAGATGGGAGAAATGGTTAAGATATTTGGAAAGAATTCACCTGTAACTCATTTCAACACTTTTTTTTTTTTTTACAACAGTAATTATAGGACAATTCTGTTATCAGTAATCCAGTTCTGACAGCCCCGGAGCCCATACACCACCAACGTGCTATCATATGTAGCTGTCATATGGAGAAAAGGAATAGAAATCTTCCTTAAAAAAAACCCTCATTCATTCTGCCTTTTCAAATTGTAAAACACATCCAAGTAATCTGGGTGTTTACATGTAGCTTTAAGGACATATGAATTTCCAAAGATCTTAAAAGGGAAATAAATAGCAAACTTCAAGGCCCATCCCCATCTCCTCCAAGAGCTGGGAGAGAGAACTGAAACTCCGAGAAATGGACAGCAGCCCTGGGACTGGAATTCCATCTGGAAAACCCATTTTTCTACCTTTCCCGTATCACTGGGAATGAAAAAACACATAGAATTATAGACCAAATAACTGATGCCGAAAACGCAGCCTCTGTGCACCAGTGCTGATCAAATCTCAGAGACAGAGTTTGTGGTGAAGGAGAAAAGAACAGCTTTATTGCTTTGCCAGGCAAAGGGGGACACAGCAGGCTCATGCCCTCAACACTGTGTGTCCCAGCACCGGGGGAGTCTGGTGAGGGGTTTTATAGCCGTGGTTCAAGGGCGGAGCTGCTGATAAGGATCAGGGTGTGTGCAGGGCCTGGGCTCCTATAATCTGGTCTCAGGGGGTCTCCTGATGAGCTTCTGTGGTTCTCGAGGTTATCAAACTGTGACCTTGTCTCTGGAACAAAGAATGCTTCATCAAGTAGTTAACATCTTCCCTTTGTTGGGGTTTTAGTTCTGCAGAAGAGCTCAAAGATATTATGTATATCCCTTGAGGGGGAACCAGGACCCTGCCCCCAGGCTGCACTAGTGTTTCTTGACTGTTCCTCCCTTGTCTCTGCATCCCCTCCAATCTGTGTTCCACCCTTTGCCTGGCAAAGCAATGAAGCTATTCTCTTCTACCTCACCCAAAGCTCTGTCTCCAGGATTGGATTCAGCACCAGGGTACAGAAGCTGAGTTTTTGGCATTATAACTACCATCTTAAAAACCTACAGTGACATATATGAATGTCATTTTGCTAATTAAAACCCTTCCATAATTCCCTATAACATATGATGATGATGCTATAGAAAACTTCAATTGATGGAGCATTTGAGGCCTTTTTTAAAGGCCCTGCCACCATTTCTGGCCTCTCTGCCACCACCTATCACACTGTCACTCCTGTCCAGGGCAATGGACGAGTACCGTCTCCCTGAACTTGCTATGTTCTTTCACATCTTTGCACCTCTGTTCACTCTGCCCTAGGATGCCCTTCCCTCTTGCAAATCACTATGGATCTCTGCAATCCTGCCCTCTCTCCCCTGGCCATGCTTGCTTCCAGGGCATCAGTGCAGGAATCGGACGCCCACGTTATGGAACAGGATCTCTGTCCCTTCAGGCTGGGTGTCCTCCCGTGAGAACCTCCCCTACTGGCCCAGCACAGCCCTTTGGCCAGCTGAGCTCACCATCTCTTCCTTTCTTACTTCTTTATGTGGAAGATCACTCTCCTCCCCGTATTTCTTTTTTTTTTTTCTTTTCCGGTACGCGGGCCTCTCACTGTTGTGGCCTCTCCCGTTGCAGGGCACAGACTCTGGACGTGCAGGCTCAGCGGCCATGGCTCACGGGCCCAGCCGCTCCGTGGCATGTGGGATCTTCCCGGACCGGGGCACGAACCCGTGTCCCCTGCATCAGCAGGCGGACCCCCAACCACTGCGCCACCAGGGAAGCTCTCCTCCCCGTATTTCAAACTATAGTTTCTACAGTCTGTGACATCTTCATATTTGCTTGGTTTCAACCACCAGGAAACAATGTTATTTTAAGTAATAGAAAAGTACAGATTAGAGGAAAAGATTTCTCAATAATTTGTACACCCTTGCAAAATTCTATTAAATAAAACTCTGATTTTGAGGAACACCTATGCACATGGGTATCCAATGTGCAAATTTCATGCAGAAGGAAATGAAAATAGTGCATATGAAAATTATTCAGGTTTGCAAATATATAAGCTCTTGAAAACATGGATTTTACTATTGTCTAAATACATAAAACCTGTTAGCTGCCTTTATCTACTCTGAACAAATACAGTTTTCTTTACTCAATCAGGATTAATTTATTTCTTGAATCCATCATATTCTCTCAGCCTCTACTGGCAGTGAATTAATTCAGTCTCTATTTGTCTCCTGAAACACTGCAACGAACTCCTAAAGGGCTTTGAGGCTTTCAGTCTCAACCCACCACACACACAAATACATATGCACATACTCTGCTTTCCACTTACCAGGGATGCCAGCTTTCTGAAACATAAGGATCACTTTTCAAGATAAAAGGAATTTCCTTTCCCTTCCCCACCATGCCAACTTGACCAACCTTGGGGCCTCTAATGGAGAGAGCCAAGAGAGTAGCCAGGGGCATCAAGTAAGATGGCGTCTCTATCCCACTGCCAGGCGCCAAGGGCAAATCTACATATGTGGAGGAATAATCCCTTTCCAAAGGCCCCAAGGGTGTCCCTCAGCAGAGAACGAGGAAGTCCCATTCTAGAAAAAAGCTGGCCCCTCTGAGACCTCCACTTGTCCATACCCTGGAGTCTAGTGGCAACCCCCAAACTCTGTGCTCCTGAAGACCTCTTTTGTAACATTGCCCTTCGTGGTCTTGGCACTGAGGGCGCCCCTTCCCCTGCGCCCTCACATGTGGTGGGTGTTTTCTCCTCTCCCTTCCTTGTACCCATAGGCGTGGAGGCAGGGGACATGTTCTCCTTATCGCCATCCCCAGGGCATTCCCCCTCTGCACCCCCAGCTTCAAAGTGTCGCAACCATTCGGAGCAATCACTGTCACAGCCATTGTTGCCATTATCCCTGACCACAGGGCATGCCTCTGATGCCAAAAACTCAGCCTCTGTGCACAGGTGTTGAATCAAATCTCAGAGATAGAGTTTTGGGTGAAGTAGAAAAGAATAGCATTATTGCTTTGCCAAGCAAAGGGGGACACAGTGCACTCATGCCCTCAAAACTGTGTGTCCCAACCCGGGGGAATCTGGTGAGGAGTTTTATAGCAATGGTTCAAGGGTGGGGTTGCTGATAAGGAAGGATCAGGGTGTGTGGACTCCTTTAATCTGGCCTCAGGTGGCCTCCTGATGAGCTTCTCTGGTTCTTGAGGTTATCAAACTGGGACCTTCTCTCTGGAATGAAGAATGCTTCATCAAGTAGTTAACGTTTAGTTCTGCAGAAGAGCTCAAAGATATTGATATGCGTATCCCTTGAGGTGGAACCAGGACCCTGCCCCAAGGTTGCACTACTGTTTCTTGACTGCTTCTCCCTTGTCTCTGCATCTCTTCCCTTCCCTGATTAGCAACTGTTTGAACCTGCCTTTTGGAACTCAGGGACGGTCACGGTGGCTGAAGCCTATACCCTAAAAACAAGAAACAGGGGACACAGAAAGGCTTCTGTGCCCCGGAGCCCCACAGGCTTCTGCTCAGTTTCATCTCTTCTTTCCTTGACGGTTTCAGCACTTGTTTCCCTACCACTGTCCCCTGCACTATTTTTGACAGACCTTGTGATGATTTTAAGATACCCACAGCCAATATTTCCACTTCCCTGGAGGTTCTTCTCTTTGGCCTCCTCTTCTCCAGTAATCCTGTTTTCCACCCTTCCTCAGCCACTCCTTCCCACAGTCATAGGCTAGACCTTGTCATTTGCAATAACTGCAACGTCACCATAATCTCAGTTTCAAGTATCCTGTCCTCCAAACACCGTCTTCCTTATTTGCTGGTCACTCTTATTACACCAGCTCAATCTTTCATCCCATGAGTGCCTAGAATCTGCTGATCTTTTCACCTTTTCAGTCCTTTACCCTGTTCATGCTTTTCTGTCTTTACTCAGCTTAATCATTATAACCTTCTTGCCTGCATCCTCAACTACCTAGCCCTTTCTAGCTTCTTTATCCCCTTGACTAAATGAAGCCCTGCTTAAATTTAAATCTTTGCCTACATGTGCGTCTGTGCTCATGTAGCTGAATTGGACAGGAGAAGAAATGAAATGTGCCATTACGACGTCCCTCAATTTAAACCCAGGATCATTTCAGTATCAAGAGGGCCCTTCATGCTGCCCAGTAAACAAATGGCCTTTCCCAAATCCAGTCCCTCACTCTCCCTCTCTCCTAGACAAGTGTTGTATTTTTTCTCCTTCTTGAAACTTCCAATACCTCTTCCCCAACCTACCTCTGAGCCAGTGGCCTTGTTTCACACTTCACTGAGAAAATGGAAGCAACAAGGGACAAGTACCATACGTCGTCATAATCTCATCTGAGCCCACATCTTGTACCACCCCTGCCTTCTAGGAATGAACGGTATCTCATCTAAGGACAATCCCTCTTCTTGATCCCTGCCCTGAAGTCTGCACACAGACATCACTCCTTCACCATCGCTTTCTCTTCCACATCATCAAACTTCCCTCCCTACTCTATATCAGTCCACTTAATTTTCACATGTGTTATTATTTCTTCTGTCTTTAAAAACAAAACAAAACAAATAAAAAGCAAACTAACACAATTCTCCCCTTCCCTTTACAGCAAAGCTCCTTGAGATGGTTGTCTATAATGGCTGTCTCCAAAATCCCTGTTCCTATTCTCTATTAATCCCACTCCAACCAAGCCTTTGCTCACACCATGCCATGGAAACTTCTCCTACTAAGACCATTAAAGAGAATGTCTAGTCCTCGTATCACTTGACCTATGGAACACTCCTCTTAGGATTTTAGGTATTGGTGTTCTTCCCATGGCTCTGACCTTTTCTTCTTATTCTCCTTTGTTGGTTCTGCCTCATCTCCATGGCCTCAGAGTCTGGTCCTTATAACTTACTGAATTTCCATTTATATGGTATTTACTGGCAACCTCTTTCAGTCTCATGTTTTAAACATCATCTGTATGTTGACAACTCCACATTCACATGTCTAGCTCAGACCTTAACACTAGACTTTGCACTCAATATATCCAGCTGCCTTCTCCATGTTTCCACTGAATAGCTCACAGACATCTCAAGCCTTCCATGTCCAAAACCAAACCCCCGCTATTTTCCCTTCAAATCTGCTCCTGTCAACACTGTGTCCATCTCAGGAAACAGAAGCTTCATCCTTCTGTTACTCAAGCCCCCAAACTTTCAATCACCCTCAATATCCCACACCCAACCCTCAGCGAATCCTGTCAACTCGAGCTTTAAATACACACTTCCCACCACCTCTGCTGCCACCACCCTTGCCCATCGACTGAAATATTTTGATAGCTTCCTAATGGATTTTCTTGCTTCCATCCTTGTCCACGTTCAAGTTATTCCCAACACAGCAGCCAGAATGATACTATTTAAACATACATCCCCTCCTCAGAAACTGTCAATACCTTCCCATCTCAGAGTGAAATCAAGGGTCTTATAATATCCTAAAGTCCCCTGTATTCACATGATTATCTCCCTATGTGATTCCCACCATGACCACCCTCACCACTGGAAGTCCAACCCCTACAACCCTGTACCCCTCTCATACCACTCCAGCCACACTTGCCTCCATGTTATGCCTCTTACATGTCAGGGGAAGTTCTCCCTCAGGCCTCTTACATTCGCTGTTCCCTGTGCCTGGGATGATTTTTGCCCATATATCTGCCTGGCTTGATTTCTCAGCTTCATAAATACATTACTCAAAGTTCACCTTTTCATTGAAATCTTCCCTGATCCCCCAACATGTCCCTTCACTCTTCCTTCCTTTATGGTTCTACTTAAAAATTTATTCCTAAAAAAGAATGAAATAATGCCATGTGCAGCAATATGGATGTTCCTAAAAAGAATGAAATAATGCCACATGCAGCAACATGGATAGACCTAGAGATTATCATATTGAGTGAAGTAAGTCAGACAGAGGAAGACAAATACCATATGATATCACTTATATGTGGAATCTAAAATACGACACAAATGAACATACCTATGAAACAAAAACAGACTCACAGACACAGAGAACAGACTTGTGCTTGCCAAGGGGGAGGGCGTGGGGGAGGGAAAGATTGGGAGTTTGGGGTTAGCTGATGCAAACTATTATATATAGAAAGGATAAACAACAAGGTCGTACTGTAGAGCACAGGGAACTATATTTAACAACCTGTGATAAACCATAATGGAAAGGAATATGAAAAAGAATATATATATGTATAACTGAATCACTTTGCTGTACAGCAGAAATTATCACAACATTGTAAGTCAACTATACTTCAACATTAAAAAATAATATTCCTATATAGCATAGGAAACATTTTCCTTATTTAACTTACTATATCTCTATATCCCCACTAGAATGTAAGTTCCACCAGCGTAGGGAATCTTATTTCTTTTTTTCATTGTTCTGCCTCCAGTGCCTAGAAAAGTTTCCAGTGCATAGCAAATCCTTATTAAATATTGAACGAATAAATGTTTTATCTGAAGCTATTATTTGATTGAGGCAATACATGGCAAAAAGTCCACATAAATGCAATTATGCCGTTAAATGGATTTTGCCTTTTTTTAACCATAAAATCACTTGGGACCTTCAAAGGAGGGTAGAATGGATATGTACAAGAGAATATTTGGAGCCCCTCTGGAATTTTCAGACTCACAGATGATATGTGGAGCCCTGTGAGATTGTCAAATCCCTTGTGACAACTTCCAGGGTCTCTCTGCAGTCCTGATGCAGAGATTAGAACCAATGCTCCATTATTCTGCCAAAGTAATCGTTCCAAACTATAATGCTCCATCACAACACACCTCTGGTTAAAGTCCTTTAAGGTTGCTTATGCCCACAACAGTGCTTCACAAATTTTCACCTGCCTTAGAAGCACCTGGAAGACTCCTTAAGCCACAGATGGTTGAGTCTCACGCTAGAGTTGCAAATTCAGTACATCTCAGCTAGAGGCAGAAAATCTGCATTTCCAACAACTTCTCAGGAGATTCACTTACTCTTGGTGTTAGAACCACATCTTTAGTATCACTGGGCTGAAAAGTGAACACGTTTGTTCACCCTATGACGTCCCCCACAGATGAACCCACGTGATATCCTCCAGAACAAGGCAGTCTGGGGCCAGTCCACAGGGAGGTTTCCTGGAATGCTCGTCCAAGTTTGCTCCTGAGCAACTCTTCCGGGGCTCCTCTGCAATTGGACCCCCTAGGGTTAATATGAATACAATTCTTGTCTGGTCTTCTGAGAAACCTTTCCGGGGAAATTCCTGACAGCCAAGTCAGAGGACTGAGTCCTGGGAACCACTGGTGTCCATATCCATCAGCCAGCTTGTGGCCACCAGCCAACAAGGTAGAATCTCAATGAAAACCAGTATTTATCTAAGCGTTTACCAAGTGCCTGGATATTTGCTAAGAACGTTCTACGTACCGTATGTTCCCTACATATGAACCTTCAAGTTGTGAACTTTCAAAGATGCGAACGTGGAGCTTACTAATGAAGACCTGATGGAATTGGAGGCCCACAGAAAGGACAAAAAGAGACAAGGAGAAGAAGAAATAACTGAAGAACAAAGAGATTCACAACGCAGGAAAAGGCCAAGGGGTTTTCTTTATTTGAGGAGGCACTGTTAGTTTTTGAGGCACAGGACCTGAACGTAGAAGGGTACACAAAGGTTGCAGCAGCCGTTCAGAATGCAACCCACTGCTACCATGTAACCTATGATGAGGAAAAAAAGAGCTACTACCCAGACATCACTGGATCGTTTTTTCAAGAGGGTGGATAGAATTGAATCCAGCAAGGAACCAGAACCTACGCCATCAGCGTCAGGCGTGAGTGAAACTGCAGCTGGCCCTCCGTCCCCTATTGCCCTATTGCTGACGATCCTTCAGCTCTGCCATCTCCCACCTCCCCTCCCTCCTCCAGTCAGTAACTCTTCTTGCCTGTTCCCTCGATGCCAGCCCCTGGATGCCAGCTGCTGTACTGCACTACTGTACTTTTCAAGGGACTGTTCTGTAAGATTAAAAATGTTTTCTTGATTTTTTGTGTTTGTTCTCTATATATTATCTGTGTGAAAAGTATTATAAACCTATTACAGTACAGTACTATATAGCCGATTATGTTAGTTGGGTACCTAGGCTAATTTTGCTGGACTTACTAACAAATTGGACTTAATGTGCTTTCAGAACAGAACTTGTTCGTAGGTAGGGGACTTACAGTAATGCCTTATTAGATCCTCTCAAAAACTCTGTGAGGCAGGTACCATTATTATCTCCATTTTACATATGACAAACCTCATCAAGATTAAGTATCACGCTCACAGCTTAGCATTTTAGTGGCAAAGTCTGGTTATGAACCCACATATCCTGATTCCAGAGGCCAGAATTGTAACCAGGATGCTACAATATCTTCTCCTAAATATGACATCAGAAAAGAGAAAACTAAAACAGTTAAATAATTTCCTTCCCAACATGACTGGAAAATGTTCAGACAGAACTGGAAAATATAATTGAATCAATTTTAAAACAATTAGCATTGTGGACTTAGGTTGTCTCCAAATCTCTCAATTTTTATTTTTCCTTCACTTTAACCTCAATTTTGGCAGAAAGTTAAAAAATACTTTTAAAGTATTAAAATTCTAGGTTGTAGGCTTTTCCCTTTCAACACTTTAAATATGTCTGGCCACTTACCTCAACATAAAAAAGGCCGTATATGACAAACCCACAGCCAACATCGTCCTCAATGGTGAAAAACTGAAACCATTTCCACTAAGATCAGGAAGAAGACAAGGTTGCCCACTCTCACCACTCTTATTCAAAATAGTTTTGGAAGTTTTAGCCACAGCAATCAGAGAAGAAAAAGAAATAAAAGGAATCCAAATTAGAAAAGAAGAGGTAAAGCTGTCACTGTTTGCAGATGACATGGTACTATACATAGAGAATCCTAAAGATGCTACCAGAAAACTACTAGAGCTAATCAATGAATTTGGTAAAGTAGCAGGATACAAAATTAATCCACAGAAATCTCTTGCATTCCTATACACTAATGATGAAAAATCTGAAAGTGAAATTAAGAAAACACTCCCATTTACCACTGCAACAAAAAGAATAAAATATCTAGGAATAAACCAACCTAAGAGACAAAAGACCTGTATGCAGAAAATTATAAGACAGTGATGAAAGAAGTTAAAGATAATACAAATAGATGGAGAGATATACCATATTCTTGGATTGGAAGAATCAATATTGTGAAAATGACTCTACTACCCAAAGCAATCTACAGATTCAATGCAATCCCTATCAAACTACCAATGGCATTTTTCACAGAACTAGAACAAAAAATATCACAATTTGTATGGAAACACAAAAGACCCCGAATAGCCAAAGCAATTTGTGAAAGAAAAACGGAGCTGGAGGAATCAGGCTCCCGGACTTCAGACTATACTACAAAGCTACAGTAATCAAGACAGTATTGTACTGGCACAAAACAGAAATATAGACCTTTGGAACAGGATAGAAAGCCCAGAGATAAACCCACACACATATGGTTACCTTATCTTTGATAAAGGAGTCAAGAATATACAGTGGAGAAAAGACAGCCTCTTCAATAAGTGGTGCTGGGAAAACTGGACAGCTACATGTAAAAGAAGGAAATTTGAACACTCCCTAATGCCATACACAAAAATAAACTCAAAGTGGATTAAAGACCTAAATGTAAGGCCAGAAACTATCAAACTCTTATAGGAAAACATAGGCAGAACACTCTATGACATAAATCAGAGCAAGATCCTTTTTGACCCACCTCCTAGAGAAATGGAAATAAAAACAAAAATAAACAAATGGGACCTAATGAAACTTCAAAGCTTTTGCACAGCAAAGCAAACCATAAACAAGATGAAAAGACAATCCTCAGAATGGAAGAAAATATTTGCCAACAAAGCAACTGACAAAGGATTAATCTCCAAAATTTACAAGCAGTTCATGCAGCTCAATATCAAAAAAACAAACAAGTCAATCCAAAAATGGACAGAAGACCTAAACAGACATTTCTCCAAAGAAGATATATACAGATTGCCAACAAACACATGAAAGAATGCTCGACATCATTAATCATTAGAGAAATGCAAATCAAAACTACAATGAGGTATCACCTCACACCGGTAAGAATGGCCATCATCAAAAAATCTACAAACAATAAAAGCTGGGGAGGGTGTGGAGAAAAGAGAACCCTCCTACACTATTGGTGGGAATGTAAATTGATACAGCCACTGTGGAGAACAGTATGGAGGTTCCTTAAAAAACTAAAAATAGAACTATGATACGACCCAGCAATCCCAGTACTGGGCATATACCCTAAGAAAACCATAATTCAAAGAGTCATGTACCACAATGTTCATTGCAGCCCTATTTACAATAGCCAGGACATGGAAGCAACCTAAGTGTCCATCGACAGATGAATGGATAAAGAAGATGTGGCACATATATACAATGGAATATTACTCAGCCATAAAAAGAAATGAAATTGAGTTATTCATAAGGAGGTGGATGGACCTAGAGTATGTAATACAGAGTGAAGTAAGTCAGAAAGAGAAAAACAAATACTGTATGCTAACACATATATATGGAATCTAAAAAAGAAAAAAAAAAAGGTCATGAAGAACCTAGGGGCAAGACGGGAATAAAGACACAGACCTACTAGAGAATGGACTTGAGTATAGGGGGAGGGGGAAGGTTAAGCTGGGACAAAGTGAGAGAGTGGCATGGACATATATACACTACCGAACGTAAGGTAGATAGCTAGTGGCAAGCAGCCGCATAGTACGGGGAGATCAGCTCGGTGGTTTGTGACCACCTAGAGGGGTTGGATAGGGAGGGTGGGAGGGAGGGAGACGCAAGAGGGAAGAGATATGGGAACATATGTATATGTATAACTGATTCACTTTGTTATAAAGCAGAAACTAACACACCATTGTAAAGCAATTATACCCCAATAAAAACGTTAAATAAATAAATAACAAATAAATAAAGTATTAAAATTCTAGCCCAGGAAATGAAGGAAAAAACATTACTCCAAAGCCTCTCAAATTTTAAATGGCTGTAATTTGGTCTAGTAGAGTTGCCTACGATATGCCAATTTTCCTTGTAATAGCTATAACCTTGTATTTGGGGTCATGATTTTTATTACGTTTGTATTAGAAATGCTGCTAAAGCCCAGGCAGAGGTATATTTCAACCTCACGACTCAAAGTGTACTCTGTGAACCAGCTGTATGGACCAAACCCGGGGATCACTATAAATGCAGACTCTCAGACTCCACCCCAGACCTGCTGAGTCAGAATCCGCATTTTAACAAGATCCCAGGAGACTCTTACGTTCTTGATCCTAAATTTTAATTCCAGACATATCAATAAAGAAGTGTCCCGTAGTAAAAGTGCCCTGGTCCAGACATCAAGAAAACCATCTCTCCTAACTGGCTAGATGACCCTGAATGATTTCACTGCTCTCGGCCTGCATTTCTTCATTGGAAAAATAAGGAGAAAGAAAGATGGACCTAGAATAGTGGTTTTCAAACTTAGCTGCACACTGGGATCATCTGGGGATCTTGAGAAAAAAGACTGAAGTCTAGTTCTTACCTCTAGAGAATCTAATTTAATTTAAATTGGTCAGGGGTGTGGCTTGAGTATTGGGATTTTAAACACTGTCCCCAAGGATTCATATGTGCAGCTAAGGTTGAGAACCACTGGCCTAGAATGGAGGTTTAAAGCATTTCTCCTAAACCAGCAGCATCAGAATCACCTGGGCACAAGTGAGCAAGGCATATTCTTGGATCCTACCTCAGATGTGCTGAATGCGCAGCTCAGGGGGCGGGGCTCAGTGGTCTGCAGTTCACGAGACCTCTGAGTCTGCAGAGCTTCTGGGCTCCGCTGTATACCCCAGCTCCAGAACACTGACCTGGAGAAATCATCACGGTCCTTTTCCTTCAGCATAGCTGGAATTTTAGCGCTTTCTGGTGGGATATGTCAACTGTATGTTTGCCCCGTGAGTCCCATGACATCTCATTTCAAGACTTTCTATTTGGGGGTGGGGGAGAGGAAAGAAGTCGAGATCTTCAGGAAGGTTTCCAAGTGGTGACAAAAGATCCCTGATAGCAATCAGGCAGTTACGTGTACCTTTTTCCTGTAAGAAGACCTTCACCATTGAGGTGGCATGAAGAGCACGTGTCCATCTGCTGAAGGGCACGCTTTGCTTAGAATTCCTTCTTTTGTTTTTCAACACATCTCTCGTTTTCAAGAGAAAGCTGTAATAGAATCTTTTCTAATGAGCAGAGTTGAAGAGTAAATAAAACCCTATGGTCTTTATTCCTGGAAAGGGGCATATCTACCTTCCCTTCTTCTTTACTTGCCTAGAAGCTCCTTACAGGTCTCAGCCTTGGGCACACTCTGCCTGTTCCAAGACCAGGCCCAATCAAAGAATTTAAGGTTCCCATCATCAACCAGAGAGTTGAAGCCAAGTGGGTGAGATCTGAACATAGTTGGATATTCCATTGCATAGGAAGAAATCCTTTAGACAGACTCTGTCTCTCAGTGGTATGAAGCATCCTTCCCATGGTTATAAAAAGAAATCATCCGGAGAAGAGAGTACCAAACATTGGCATAGCCTAAAAAAGACTTCACAAAAACAGGAAAATCTCCCATCTTTAAATATAAAGAAATAATTTTCTTGGGCCTTGAGTTTCTTTGAGGTTTTATAACCAAAATGAGGACAAGAAAATCCTATTTTGGAGAATACCTAACTTATTTGAAAATACTTTTTTTTTTTTTTTTTTTTTTTTTTGCAGTACGCGGGCCTCTCACTGTTGTGGCCTCTCCCGTTGCGGAGCACAGGCTCCGGACGCGCAGGCTCAGCGGCCATGGCTCACGGGCTCAGCCGCTCTGCGGCATGTGGGATCTTCCCGGACCGGGGCACGAACCCGTGTCCCCTGCATCGGAAGGCGGACTCTCAACCACTGCGCCACCAGGGAAGCCCTGAAAATACTTTTGATCCTTAAATCCCTTAGCAATTATAGTAATATTAATTCAGACCATTTTAAATTATGCAAGCGAACTGTTACACTTTATGGAAGAGATGCGTTTCTAGGTACACAAAGTCTCTCAACTGTATTTTATAAAGATCAGCGTGGAATCTGGAGGCCAGCTTGGCATTTTATGTCTGAACCGTAAAAGTGTCCCATCTTCTAGAGATATTTGCAAACAAATAGCAGGGCAGCAGGGGTGGTATCTGGTCCCCAAAGGGGAGAAGCAATGTAAGTCAGTGGCAGCCCCCAGCAAAGGTAATGTTTCTAGCAGACCCTGTGGTCCAGCAAAGCAACTCCGGATGCAAAATCTTCCTTAGACACCACAGTGTGTATACAATTAGATATTTCTGTGATATCTTCTGATATCCTCTTTCTCCCTCTCCCCTTTACCCTTGAAAATCAATGCTTTCAGCTACCTGATACTTAGGCCCTCTCTGTTCATCTTGCCTTTTCTTTTCTGTTTCTTCCCAACAGAAAATGCAACAGCAAACAGGGCTACCTGACAGACCAGAGCCTGGGCTCTGAAGCCCCTGGGCCCCTCCTGCTGGAGGAATTTAGGATTCTGTCTTGCTCTCAGTTAACCCGGAGAGAGGCCTGGGGCCACTGTGGCCTCTGAGATGCAGCTTTGATTTTCCACCCTCTCCTGGGGCCCAGCGGAGTTCCAGGTCTCACACTTCAAACTCCCTCTGCCTCATGTTCCCTGATGTGACCTAGATTCTCTGGCCAACCTCCATATCAAGGAGACTAGATCATTTTCTCCAGGTTTCAAACCAATTTGGAAGCCTGCTGGCACTCAACAAAGGTCTTAAAGCCTGTAAGTAACCCTAACTGCTTCCAAATCTACAGTGTTGCTGTCCTCGTTCATCAGATTTTTCCATCTTCCTCTTGGCCATCCACACACTTTTGTGAACCTGCTGTCCCTTCGGACAGTGGTCCCTTGACCTGGCTGTCCTGGGTTAGTTTCCCAGGCCCATGCAGTCCTGGCTCACCCTTCTGCCCGCCCAGCTATGTGTCGCCTTCTGGTCCTGATGCCTCACATGAGCCTGCCCAGGTCAGAACCCAGGTGGCTTCCCCAATACTATGTAAGGTGAAAGAAAGACAAACCCAGGTGCCCTCCCAACCAGTATGCTGGCATTTTCTTTCCCAGGCTGAGTTTACAGACAAAAAAAAAAAAAAATCCAAGGTTTTATCAGGTCACAGTACCTCAAGGCCTGTGTGACACCATCCCCCAGGACATGTATCCTCTTAAAAAAAATACATTCAATTTAAACACTATTTTACTCACCTTTTTTAAACAGAAGTTTAGACTACCTGAATGTGTAATCATAAAACAAGTGAGAAAAACCCTACAGCTTTCTAAGGACCTACTCTAGGTCTGTTGCTTTATCCAGGTTTGTCCCTTTAATTCTCAACAGTAAGTTATAAATTTCTGCCACTTCACAGGTGAGGAAACGCAGCCCCAGTGTGCTCAGGGGTCCTGCCCAACTGACTCAGCTAGCTGGTAGTAGAGGAGAGCTCCGACTCATTCAGACGTTGGCCTGGATATGACCTTCACCACACCCCCTGGAACAGCACGCTAGCCCACCCCTCTCCTCCCATGCTTTGCCAAATCCCTCTGAACTGCACTTCCTACCCATAGTGTTTACTATATTTTACCTTATTATACACTTTATTTATTTTGTTGTTTATTTAATGTCTGTCTCTTCCCAAGAAAATGGACATGCTTCAAGGGCAAGGATTTTGCTTTGTTCACTGATTTATCCACAGTGTCTAGAACAGTGCCTGGGACATGGCAGCCCTCCAGCATATAGGGGAGGGACCTTCTAATAAAGCAGTGATGCCTCCACTGCCTACGCCCATCACTAGCCCTCTGCACCCTCCCTGTTCTGTGTGTAGACATGGAAATTCCACCCCCCCCCCCCAACACAGGGTCACCTTCCTGGTCATAATTCACCTTCTGGTCTCACTGACACCAAAAATCCAAGTAATAAGTATTCAAGTATGCCTTCCACCTAGAGGTACAAAGATTTGGAAACAATGAGACTTTAAAAGCAATAAAACCCTAAACATGAACTTCTCATTAAGGCTTAATTTTTTTCTTTTATTTAAAAAAAATTTTAGTTTATATTGGAGTATAGCCGAGTTACAATGTTGTGTTAGCTTCGGGTGTACAGCAAAGTGATTCAGTTATACATATACATGTATCTAATCTTTTTCAAATTCTTTTCCCATATAAATTATTACAGAGTACTGAGTAGAGTTCCCTGTGCTCTACAGTTCCCTGTCCTTGCTGTTTATCTATTTCATATATAGTAGTGTGTGTATATTATTTCCAAAATCCTGATTTATTCCTCCCCTGACCGTTCCCCTTTGATAACCTTTAAGTCTGTGTAATTATTTAAATAATGGTTTCCTAGTCATTGGCTAACAGGCCTTCATTGAAGCTATTTTAAGATGAAGAAGAGGCAGCACTTACTTTATAACCCTCAGTGAAAACGGATTATCTTCCCAGTGCACCATCTTTGAAGATAAAACTGTCATTTCCACCAGCAGTGGAAGGCGCTATGATTTAGGGCGCCCGAGATCTTGTCACTTCTGAGAACTCCAGTGGGATGGAGGCTTCTATCTCCCCATGAGACTTTTAGAGATAAGGTCTTGGGCTCTCCCAGTGGCCTTTCCAGGCTGGGTTCTGTAATCTCTCAGAACTTGCTCCTGAATCGGGCTGTCAATTGACTGGGTGGGAAATCCGGCATCCAGTGAAAGCCAAGGGGGTTTTGGAAGGACAGCAACAGTTCAGAAAGCCAGGGCTATAAAGGGGAAATGTCTTCATGAGCTCGAGAGATGACAGGCACCCATGACCCCTGCAAAGACCCAGACCTTCTGTACCAGGGGATGGGGCTAAGGACAACATATCGAGCCCAAGAGCTCCTTGTAGCAAAAGGGGATCGGTTATATATCCAGTTTGGAGTAAATCACCAGGTGAAGTTTCGTTAGATTCTCCCCAGAGCTACTGAGATGCAGGCACAGCCTTTCCATGGCCCCCTTTCACAAGGCAGGAGCTCCAAGCACTCACTTGTCCCTTCTTCATTCACTCAGTCATCAGTTACTGGGTGTATCACTTCTGCCGCTATCATGGAGTATCAAGAAGATTGCATTATGCACAGCACACACGTTATCTCATTAAAGAACCACCCTGTGAGGAAGTTGAGACGCATACATGGAGTTTCGGCCGGAGTCACTCTGCTAACAGACACAAGGGGCAACCTGACCACAGAACATGGGATTAAATCACTTCCCCGCACTACGCCAGAGACGCCTCTACTTACAGAGGCCTTAAAACAGAGGATTCCAGCCACACACACAGTCCTGTCATGAGAAAGGGATGCCCCCCAGGGGCAGATCATGCATGACAGTGGTCCCCAGCTCTGACTGAGCATAGCACCGGCCGGGGAGATTTCACATGAAATTCACAATCATTTTAAATTAATACAGGTCCTATCTTTATCGGTGCAGAGGAATACAAGCAAGAGAACCCAAAAAAAGCAGCTCACAGGACAATGAAACACAACCCTTGATGAGAAAAGCAAAGCAGGGCTTCCCTGGTGGCACAGTGGTTAAGAATCGGCCTGCCAATGCAGGGGACACGGGTTCGAGCCCTGGTCTGAGAAGACACCACATGCCGCGGAGCAACTAAGCCTGTGTGCCACAACTACTGAGCCCACGTGCCACAACTACTGAAGCCCGCATGCCTAGAGCCTGTGCTCTGCAACAAGAGAAGCCACCGCAATGAGAAGCCCGCGCACCGCAACGAAGAGTAGCCCCCTGCTCACCGCAACTAGAGAAAGCCCGTGCACAGCAACAAAGACCCAACACAGTCAAATAAATAAATAAATTTATTTTTACAAAAAGCAAATCAAACCAGTCACCCCATGTACAGCTGTGGAGCACCTCTGATTGCTGGGCACAGAACAGTGCACAAGACAGACATCTATCCCTGGCCTAGTGGATCTTTTTTTTTTTATTGTAAATTTTTAAAAAAATTTTTAATGTTTGAATTTTATTTTATTTATTTTTTATATAGCAGGTTCTTATTAGTTATCATTTTATATATATTAGTGTATACATGTCAATCCCAATCTCCCAATTCATCACACCACGACCACCCCCCGCCACTTTCCCCCCTTGGTGTCCATACGTTTGTTCTCTACATCTGTGTCTCTATTTCTGCCCTGCAAACAGGTTCATCTGTACCTAGTGGAACATTTTATCTGCACAAAGTGACTTAAAAAACCCAAGACCCTCCCAAAGATAACAACTGCTAATGATTTCTTATGTTTATTTTTGGAAATGAATGTGGTTACATCAGGATAGCTATCAAAGAACCCTCATATTCTCACTCCCAAAGGGATTTCTTTGGGGATTTCTCTTTACCCTTGAGCCTTGCTTTCACTGCTGTGATATTCGAGACTTTTTTTTCCCACATCACAACATAAAGATATACTTATTTTTTCATGGCTGTACTCCCTTCCAACATTTTGAATGTACCATAATTTTATCTAATGGATCCCCTACTGATGTTCACTTTTGTTGTTTCCAGTTTGAGTTTTAAAAATCAACACTGCATTTAACAACCTTATTTATATGTGTGAGTGACCTTATACAGTGTATTCCTAGTAACAAGCTTGTTAGGGCTAAGAGTACCTGCTATAAAAAAACAAGCATATATAAGTATCATCAAAGCACCTTGTACAGAGTTCACAAAAAATGTATTTCCTTGCACACAACTGTGTGTAAGAGTGGCTTTTGCCATACTCAACTTTTAAAAATTTACTAATCTCCTAAGTGAATGACTATATATCCCATTATTTTTACTTATATGTTGTTAATTATGAGTGAAAATAAGTGTAGTTTTATATTTTTACTGGCAATATATTTTTCTTTATTTGTAATGTGTCTGTTCATATTCTTCATTTTTCTTTTGAGTTGTTTGTGTTTTCTTATTGATTCTTATAAGCTCTTTGTTAATTAAAGAAATTGGCCATTTATCTGCCAATGGTGTTTAAATATTGTTTTCCAAATGTCATTTGTTTTTTTACTTAGTTTTTGAATTGTTTTTCCCAAACACAAGTTATTAATTTTATGTAGTTAGATTTATCATTTCTCTCCTGTATAGTTTGGGTTTGTGTCCTGACTACAGAGGCCCTTTCCATTACAGGAGTATAAATTTATTCACCTGGGCTTCCTTCCATAAATTTATGGCTTAAGTTTTTATGTTTGAACCTTTGTTCAATCTGTAATTTATTTTGGTACAAAGAGTGGAATAGGAATTTACTTTATTTGTCTAAATGTTTACCCAGTGGTACCCAACCCATGGATTTAATAATTCCTGTTTTCAACAATGAATTGAAATGTTACTTTTATCATAACTTACACCCCCCATATACGTAAGTACTGAGGTTTACTTCTAGATGTTCTCATCTGTATTTTATTACCTATTATTCAGGACCAAATTATTTAATTATTATGGTTTTACGATACAATTTAGGATAAGTATCTCCTGTCAGATCCCTCCTTTTTCATAATTTCCTGGAGTGTTTGCTGATGTTTCTTCTTTCAGATAAATTATTGTATCATTTTGTCTAGTTCACAATTAACTCCTATTAGTATCTTTTGCGCTATTGCATCACATTTTTGGGTTTATCTATGAAGAGCCAACAATCTTATGATATTAAATTGTTGGGGGTGGGGAGTTGAAAATACTGATTTCTGGGTTATTTCCTTGGATTGTCTGACTCAGTAAATCTAGAGTGGGAAATAGGAAACTTAGGAAATAGGAAACCTTTCAAACTCTCCAAGTGTTTGTTCAGACAACTTTGGGAAATACCATCCATGGAAATTCAGAGAAAGGATGTTTATTCCTCTTATGAAGAATTAGGTGGTCTTCAAGAAAAGGTGGTACATTGAGAGTAGACCTTCTGGAAGAATTAGTAAGATTATGTTTTCACATAAAATGTTTAAAGGACAGAAAAAATAAGAGTGAAAAAACAATGGATGGTTAAATTTTCAGAGACACAGAGGCAAAAAAAAAAAAAAAAAAATACATGTCAGGTAAGAAGGAAAACTTGAAGCCAAGTCTCAGAAGGGTTAGGAAACTAGGCGCGGTTCTGCAGAGCCAGAACTTGGGATGAGAGAAGAGGAGTTTTGTAAACATGAAAGTGCAAGGTAAATTGGGGCCAGAACCTGGATCATCCTGACCACGTGAATAAGAAGTTTGGAAGCTCTGCATGAGGAAATAAGAATTGCTACGGGCATCTGAATATGTGTGTGCACGTGTGTGTGCGTGTGTGCACATATGCGCACGTGTGTGTGTGTGTGTGTGTGTGTGTGTGTGTGTGTGTGTGTTGGGGGCTATTGGGTCTGCAGCTAAGTCCTGGCCTAGCACAGCGTTGGCTAAGTTGGAAGCATGAGAGAGTAAGTCAGGAAACTCAGTAGGGACGATTACAGCAGTTCACACTGAGATGAACGCTGTGCACAGCTGACAGTGAGGGGTGGAATGAAGGAGGCTTGATCTGCTTCTGGGTTCCTGCAGGCTGTAGTGATTTATTGCTCCAATGAGTCCCACCTTTTCACCCCACATCCACTGTAGGATCAGAGAATCATAGGGCTGGGAGGGACCTTTGAATTCATTTAGAGGCCGAGAAGTGCAGGGATCCACCCAGGTTTAAACCCAAAGCACAGGACGGCAGACAGGAGCCCTGACTCAGGAAGCAGAGAGAGAGGAGTAGAAAGCTCTGAGCTTGCATTCACCCCCGGCCCCCACACTTTGGGTATAACATCAGCCAAGTAACAATGTCAGTTTCCTCATCTACAAAATGAGAAGAACATTCATTTTATACTTTCATTGTGAAGAAAGAATGAGACAATAACCAATTCCCCTGACATCCTGAGGAGGACAAAAGGTCCTGGGAAAGAGTCAGCAGACCTGGACTCTAGGCAGCCCAGCTCCACCACTCACTACTGACTCTATTTGGGCTAAACAATTAAACACATTAACTTCCCATTTTCTACCTATAAATATAAAGATGCCAGGTGTCAGACAAGATCGCAAGATGCCATCCAGATAGGAGGTTCTTCTAATGCCTGGTACACAAGGCTTATATGATCTCTAGGATGGGAGAGAACTTCAGATGCTCAAGGAACAGAGGGAAATGTAACTTAGGACATGAGGGAGTGAGTTCTACCCAGTACTCTTTATTAGCATGTCATAAAGTGCAATGATTTACCAATTTCCTTCACTTAATTCTGTTGCTTTGACAGCACTGGGGACTGCTAGGATGGTGCAAAGAGACAGCAGGTAATATAGGAGACCATCTCCAACAGAAGAGGGAAAAGAGGACTGTTCCGTCTCCCTTCCTTTAGGGTAGGGCTGTTAGTACTATTTATATTTTATCAAGGGTGGCTGCGATTGTCCTTAAGACTATTCAACAGCACGGACCAGGAAAGTGATAACCTCCACTTTATAGAAATGTCCCCTCCTACCAAGATTCTACAGAAGTGGCCCAGGAGTAATGTGCTGGCAAGAAAATACCAAAGGGTGGTGTCAACATTTGGCACACAAGATGTCCAGTCAGAAGGTCCTGGATTTGAATCCCATGCCTACCATTTTCAATCTATTTAGTCTTGGGCAAGAAATTTAACCTTTAAGGGCATCTTTCCTCTTCTGTAAAGCAGAGAGAATGACATCTAGTCCATCAAAACATGATCATTCCTTTAGGGAGTAAATGAATTGATGTTTGTAAAGAGCTCAAGAGCTCAATAAATGGTGATCATCATTACTGTTGGGAGATTTTGGGTCTTCGATAAATACGGAATACGGAATACGATAAATACGGCATTTTTACCATAGACACACACTATAGACATTCCAGATGATTTCTAGGCCTAATGTTTTCTCAATGGCAATGATGAAAAAATAAGAAGAAGAATATGGAGTTAGGAATAGAAGAAAAAAAATCACTGAAATACAGAATTAGGCAAATGTGCTTTTGCCTTTTAATGGCTGTGGACTCCAAGGAAAATGAAACTTCCAACCATAGCTGGCTTTAGATCTAACAGAATTAGAGCTCTTTCAAGGATCAGCATTCTAGTTTTGAGGCAAGATAGCACAGCCCCACTTACAAGATGCATTCTTTCTGTTGCCTTCATCCCCATTTGAAAGCACAGGGTATCTCTCGATTTTACGGCATTATTGATTTTTTGAATATTGAAACCAATATCCACATGGAAGTAGCACAACGGAAGTAAGTGGAGAAACAGATTGGAGAGGGGATTGCAAGGACGAAAAAGCAGGAAGTCACTCATTTTGTTCCACTTTGAGAATTCATGCTCTGAGAAGTCTGCAAGGCAGTTTTCACATAAAGAGGTTACCAGTTTGAAAGCACCCACTCTACTCTTTAATGAAAGAAATATATGTAGAAATTGATCAATAAAAAATTTCCATGGGACACTTTGGCAATACACATGAGAATTAAATATGCCTTCCCCCTAAATTCCACTTCTGTAAGTTTACTCTATGGATATATGTGAACATGTACACAAAGAATTATGTATGTCGGGCTTCCCTGGTGGCGCAGTGGTTGAGAGTCCGCCTGCCGATGCAGGGGACACGGGTTCGTGCCCCGGTCCGGGAAGATCCCACATGCCGCAGAGCGGCTGGGCCCGTGAGCCATGGCCGCTGAGCCTGCGTGTCCGGAGCCTGTGCTCCGCAACGGGAGAGGCCACAACAGTGAGAGGCCCGCGTACCGCAAAAAAAAAAAAAAAAAAGAACTAGGTATGCACAATGATATTCATTGTTTTTATTAGTGAAAGAATGAAAATAACTTATTTTTCTTTTAAAAGGGCCGGTAAAATAAATCACAATATGTTCCTGAATTAGAAAATGGTGTAGCCATAAAATTAAAAAAAAACAGAAACATCAATATATGCTGAATAAAGCAATATGAAAAACAGGGGACATGGTATGTTTCCATTCCATGTAAAAACAAGAGGGGGGTGTAAACATATACCCTTCCATAGAGTTTATTTTTCCAGCTTTATTCAGATATAATTGGCATAACATGGTATAAGTTGAAGGTGTACAACATAATGATTTGATGTGTATATATATTGAGAATAATACTACAATAACTCTAGTTAAAATCCATCACCTCACACAGTTGTAATTCTTTTCTTGTGATGAGAACTTTTAAGACGTACTTTCCTAGAACTCTCAAATATATTATACAGTATGGTTAGCTGTAGTCACCGCACCGCACCTGACACCCCTGGGATGTATCGATCTTATAGCTGGACCATCTTCATCCGCCCCCTTCCCCTTCTGTAGAATGCAGTCTCTCGAATAAAACAGAGTGCACTAGGGTGGGGATAGACGATTTCGTTTTCACTATTTGCCTTTCTACAATATTCTCTTTCAAAAACTGTACATGTATCATTACCTTTTCAAAAAATACAAATATTCTGTTGAAGGTATAGAAAGATGTCATGGTCTCCCTCAGTTCCTGGTGTTCTAGGGAACCCCCCAAAAGTTTGGATTGTTATCTGATAAGAAAAGATCACCTCACACCTGGCACATTGTATGTGCCCAGGAAGAAGCCAGTGAGAAAGAAATTGCTGTTCCATTTGGAAGAGAGTCGCCACTGTGTCAGGAACACGTACACACAGAGGCCATGCCCCCAGGCACCGCTCCTGCACAGGGAGGCCAACTATCAATGCCATTTGCAGTCTGTGTAAGCCTTGACTTTGGAGCATTGCGTGTTCCATGAACAAGACTTCCTATCTCCTACCCTTTCTGGAAGGGAGCCGGAATCTTTCCCTGCTCTCAGTCTCAGGCCCCACCAGCAGGTGGCTGCTTGGCAGACAAGGTGAGATGCTCTCCGCTTGTGTGTTGGTTCACGTTTTAGTTTGTTGCCTCCTTCAAAAACCCATGATCTATCTGCATATAGAGGATGTGCTCCCGGACTCTGGCTTTCAGAGGCTGAGTTTTACTCAAGGTCACACCAAACAGTGTGGCCAGGGTCTGAGCCAGCCCGGCCACTTACTGCTGCCTCTTTGCTTGCACTCTCTGTACTCGTGTTTCCTCATCTGCAGAGTGGCCCTGATGATTCTTCCAACAAGGCCGTTAGGAGGAGCGGTGGAGGCCATACCCTGAGAACAGTGGTTGGCAGGGACCAAGCACGTAATAAACCTCAGCTATTTTTAGTAGTTAGAGGGCTGCCTGATGAGTTACCACTGTCTCAATTTACTGATTTGGAAGCTGAGGCTCGGGGCCCTTTTTGCAAATTCACGCCACTAAATCGAGGCTTGGCTTGTAAGTTGTGGTCGGAGCCTCGTCACTAGCGCCAGATACGTGCATTCACCCAGCACTTGGCCTCTATTTTCCTGTCTGTGACATGGAGACTTTGACTCCATACGTCAAAGAGCATACGTTAGAATGGCAGCAGCTCTGACGACAGCAAGCAGAGATGGGACCGGAGACCAAAAAATCTCCCAATTTTGCCTTTAAGATGCTCATAAGTGAAAGTGCAACCGTGTTGGAACCTTTCTGCAGTCACATTTTATGCTCGAGGAAAGCAAGAGTAGCCTCTGCTTTGTTGTTCATTTGTTTTCTTGTCTAAAATGCTAGTAGGCAGCGCTTCAGGCCAGGTAACCACTACTGTGGAATAATCTGCTGCTTGGAGCAGCCCTACTTACTAGTCCTCGTAGAAAAACAAAAGCGCACTTTGCTTCTCACATAATCGTCACATATTTGGCAGACTAAGTGCTCTGATAAACGGCTGGCGTTTGACAGGTGAGTGAATCGGCTTTCCCAGGTAAGGACGGGGAAAGCCAGCCACTTTCACCCAAGACGAGGCCAATGGAGCACGGGCATCTCAGCGGAAGCTGCCTTGTCTGTTTGTGTGCCTGTTGTTTTAAGGCTATCTATTGTTAAGACAAGGATGGCTCAGGAGATGGAAAAACAATCATTAGCTGCGGCCGCCCTCATGAGCTGTTACAACGCTCAGAGAAACACTAATGGATAAACAAGGTCAACAGAACACAAGGGGCCAGCTCACAGTGTCCCAAGGTGGCCAAGCCTTAGCCAGGCCTCTCTTCCCCTAAACAACAAGCAAAAATCATTAGTATTGACATTCGGGGTAGGCAAGCTGCACGCTGAATGACGAACGACTTTACCCCGGCTTGTCCATCATATCTGTGGGCAGGAGGTAATTTACAAGCTGCCCTCTCTGTACAGAGATGGTGCAATAAAGATGATCCGTGACCACTTACACTTGATCTTTGGGGTGTTTCTTCTTTTCAGTGATGGAGGGGAGTGCTGAGTCAGGTCAATGTTTAGTCAGGATGAATATAGTAACAGCAGGCCCAGTGCTCTGCGTACACCATCTAATTCAATCCTTATAAGTATTCTAGGAAGTTTCATTTATTATTCTTACTTCACAGATAGCGAAATGGAGGCTCAAAGAAAGCAAGTCACTTGCCCGAGTTCCCTGTGGGGAGCTGGGTCTTGAGCACTGAAGCTAGGATTCGAACTTGAGCTACTGGAACTAGGGTGAACAATTCATCCCCGTCCTCATGAGACTTCATTTCAGCACGCAAAGTCCCACTTCCTGGGGAACCCCTCAGTCTCAGGCAGAAGTGAGATGGTTGGTCACCCTAAGTTGAACTCTAACTGTGGACCATTCAGTATCTTGTACAACAGAAACAGAGGAACAGAGGTTGGAGACTTAGACCGGATTTTCCATGTCAGCAGAAAGCCGCAGGTCAGCTAAATGATCGCTAAAGGTTCCCTACTTAAAGTGTGGTCAGTGGGCCAGCAGCACAGACATCTCCTGGGAGCTCATTGAAAGGCAGAATCCCAGGCCACACCCCAGACCTACTGAACCAAGACCTGTGCTCTAATACGATCCTCTGGGGATTTGTATGAACGTTAAATTTTGAGAAGCACAGTTCTAAAATCCTTTCCAGAACCATCCCACTGTGAGTCTAAATCAACTTGCACGGCATGAATCTCTTTTGGGTGCCAGCTCTATAAAGGGTCCCAAGGACAGGGGAGGAGGGCTCCTCCCTAGGGACTTCCAGTCTATAAACTGAGGCAGGAGTGGGCGGGGCAGCACAAAGCAGCTTGCAATCAGGTCCAGACTTCATGCCATGGACTGATTTCCCTCAAGGTAAGCAGTGTGTCGAGACGAAAGAACATAAGCTCTGGGCTCAGACTGACCTGGGTTGGAGTCCTGACCCACTGCCTGAGTGACCCAGCAAGTGGGGACTCCTGGGTCACAGGGTGCACTCAGTAAAGTGGGTTCAAGTCACCCGTCCCGGTGGTTCTCAAGCTGGCTGTCCTTCAGAATCAACTGAGGCGTTTTACAAGAAATGCAGATGCCTGGGCTCCAGCTCAGAGAAGTGGATTTAATCAGAGTGCCCTGGCCCTTGATGGTAGCATAATTTCAGAGTTCTCCAGGGGATTCCTTTGTGCAGCCAGGATTTAGACCCACTGGCCTTCCTCTTAAGGACGATGGTGAGGGGCTGATGAAGTTACTCATGCCAGCATCTGGGACAAAGACAGACATCCCGGCTCTGCTAAATTCTGCCCTTCAGTCAGTGGTGCCGCATCACCTGTCAGCACCAGCTCTGCTCTCCACAAACGGGAGCTGACGAATTCTCTAAGGGAACCAAGAGGTCCGTAAAGTCCATGGCTTGGGCTTCTCACAGTGATGTTCTTATTATTAAGCGTTTGATTTCATTTTATTTTACTTATTTTGGCCATGCCACACAGCTTGTGGGATCGCAGTTCCCTGCCCAGGGATTGAACCCAGTCCTTGGCAGTGAAAGCCTGGAATGCTAACCAATGGATCACCAGGGAACTCCCTTATTAAGCCTTATAAAGTTAGGAAAAAGCAGGCAACAGTGCCAACCACTAGAGCTAATCAATGCATTTGGTAAAGTAGCAGGATACAAAATTAATCCAGAGAAATCTCTTGCATTCCTATACACTAATGATGAAAAATCTGAAAGAGAAATTAAGGAAACACTCTCATTTACCACTGCAACAAAAAGAATAAAATACCTAGGAATAAACCTACCTAAGGAGACAAAAGACCTGTATGCAGAAAACTATAAGACACTGATGAAAGAAATTAAACACGATACAAATAGATGGAGAGATATACCATGTACTTGGATAAGAAGGATCAATATTGTGAAAATGACTCTACTACCCAAAGCAATCTACAGATTCAATGCAATCCCTATCAAACGACAAATGGCATTTTTCACAGAACTAGAACAAAAAATATCACAATTTGTATGGAAACACAAAAGACCCCGAATAGCCAAAGCAATCTTGAGAAAGAAAAACGGAGCTGGAGGAATCAGGCTCCCTGACTTCAAACTATACTACAAAGCTACAGTAATCAAGACAGTATGGTACTGGCACAAAAACAGAAAGATAGATCAATGGAACAGGATAGAAAGCCCAGAGATAAACCCATGCACATATGGTCACCTTATTTTTGATAAAGGAGGCAAGAATATACAATGGAGAAAAGACAGCCTCTTCAATAAGTGGTGCTGGGAAAACTGGACAGCTACATGTAAAAGAAGGAAATTTGAACACTCCCTAACGCCATACACAAAAATAAACTCAAAATGGATTAGAGACCTAAATGTAAGGCCAGACACTACAAAGCTCTTAGAGGGAACCATAGGCAGAGCACTCTATGACATAAGTCACAGCAAGATCCTTTTTGACCCACCTCCTAGAGAAATGGAAATAAAAACAAAAATAAACAAATGGGACCTAATGAAACTTCAAAGCTTTTGCACAGCAAGGGAAACCATAAACAAGACCAAAAGACAACCCTCAGAATGGGAGAAAATATTTGCCAATGAAGCAACTGCCAAAGGATTAATCTCCAAAATTTATAAGCAGCTCAGGCAGCTCAATAACAAAAAAACAAACAACCCAATCCAAAAATGGGCAGAAGACCTAAATAGACATTTCTCCAAAGAAGATATACAGATTGCCAACAAACCCATGAAAGGATGCTCAACATCACTGATCATTAGAGAAATGCAAATCTAAACTACAATGAGGTATCACCTCACACCAGTCAGAATGGCCATCATCAAAAAATCTACAAACAGGGCTTCCCTGGTGGCGCAGTGGTTGAGAGTCTGCCTGCCAATGCAGGGGACACGCGTTCGTGCCCCGGTCCAGGAAGATTCCACATGTCGCGGAGCGGCTGGGCCCGTGAGCCATGGCCGCTGAGCCTGTGCTCCGCAACAGGAGAGGCCACAATAGTGAGAGGCCCGCATACCACAAAAAAAAAAAAAAAAATCTACACACAATAAATGCTGGAGAGGGTGTGTGGAGAAAAGGGAACCCTCTTGCATTGTTGGTGGGAATGTAAATTGATACAGCCACTATGGAGAACAGTATGGAGGTTCCTTAAAAAACTAAAAACAGAACTTCCATACAACTCAGCAATCCCACTACTGGGCATAGACCCTGAGAAAACCGTAATTCAAAAAGAGTCGTGTGGGGCTTCCCTGGTGGCACAGTGGATGAGAATCCCCCTGCCAATGCAGGGGACACGGGTTCATGCCCCGGTCCGGGAAGATTCCACATGCCACAGAGCAGCTGGGCCCATGAGCCATGGCCGCTGAGCCTGCGTGTCTGGAGCCTGTGCTCCGCAACGGGAGAGGCCACAAATGTGAGAGGCCCGCGTATCGCGCACACACACACACACACACAAAAAAGAGTCATGTACCACAATGTTCATTGCAGCTCTATTTACAGTACAGGACACGGAAGCAACCTAAGTGTCCATCGACAGATGAATGGATAAAAAGATGTGGCACATATATACAATGGAATATTACTCAGTAATAAAAAGAAATGAAATTGAGTTATTTGTAGTGAGGTGGATGGACCTAGAGTCTGTCATACAGAGTGAAGTAAGTCAGAAAGAGAAAAACAAATACTGTGTGCTAACACATATATATGGAATCTAAAAATAAGGGGAAAAAATGGTTATGAAGAACCTAGCCGCAGGACAGGAATAAAGACACAGACGTAGAGAATGGACTTGAGGACATGGGGAGGGGGAAGGGTAATAAGGTAGGACGAAGTGAGAGAGTGGCATGGGCATATATACACTACCAAGCGTAAAATAGATAGCTAGTGGGAAGCAGCCGCATAGCACAGGGAGATCAGCTCGGTGCTTTGTGTCCACCTAGAGGGGAGGGATAGGGAGGGTGGGAGGGAGACACAAAAGGGAGGAGATATGGGGACATATGTATATGTATAGCTGATTCACTTTGTTATAAAGCAGAAACTAACACACCACTGTAAAGTAATTATACTCCAATGAAGGTATTAAAAAAATAAACGTTCCCCAAACAAACTAATGTACCAGAAGGTTAGTATTCAGGATCTTACACAACTCTGTTTTTTTTAAGGAAAAAGAAAAATTCTGAGCAATCTACCTCGAATGCACCATTTAACTGATAGAGCTTCCTTAGGACACGGCTCCTGAGTATCCCCATAAAACTGTAAGTTACAGCCCGCCGTTCCTGGGGCAGCTAATGGAAACACATGGCAGTGATCACGTGGCTTCCGGATTGAGCACGGCAAGGGCATCGCTCCCTGTCAGTAACCTCCGCGTTGCCTCACAACAAGGGCACCATAAATTATAAACTGTCGCAGAGCTTGAGAAGCAGGCTTTGAGAGAGATGCTAATAATTCCATACAGGAAGGGCAGAAAGTTTTTTTTTTTAATAGCACAGCCAGTCAGACAAAGAAATCAGTGTTTAAAAGTCGAGCAACACACAGAAGGATAGATAAAAATCGATACCAAATCCCTCTTTCCTTCCCAAGCAACTATTAATAAACTCCCTCAGCTTTCAATGTGTCTGTCCCCATTAGAGTCTTGGGAAGGAAGGAACATGGGGCATGGAGTCTTTATGGAGGTTTCCTGCCCTGATCATTTCTCTATTCTGCCTCTGCTTCTGCCATTTCCCTTCATTATAGAATAATGACAAATAAAAGATTAGAAGTGGCCTGGGCGGTACATCTAATCCCAAAGTACCAGGGGCTATTTGAGGAGGTAACCAAATGCCCCCTTTCTCAGTGCACTCAGATACCTCCACGGGGATGCTAAGCTGCATCGCTGGACATATATTTCCAAATGGTCATGTTTTCAAAATCCACTCTTTTCTTTCTAACGCACTTGGTTTTCACATCCTCATACCAAGGCCAATTCCTATGGTGCTTTGCAGATTATGAAGTTTGTTTCAACCTCTGATTGAATCTCTCTGTCAGAGAGACCCTTTAACCCATCGTATAAAGGGAAAAATTGACACAGAGAGATTCACTAACGTGTCCAATGTCACACTACCAGAAAGTGACAAAGTGGGAACTTGACCGGGGAGAATTGGTGAGGAGTTCCTGAAAGCTCTTCACCTATATTTCTTTCCCTCCTACCTGCATCTCCCCCGAGAAAACCTCTCACTGATAACTGAGATATTTAAAGTGCTACTTAGGGCTTCCCTGGTGGCGCGGTGGTTGGGAGCCCGCCTGCCGATGCAGGGGACACGGGTTCGTGCCCCGGTCCGGGAAGATCCCACATGCCGCGGAGCGGCTGGGCCCGTGAGCCATGGCCGCTGAGCCTGCGCGTCCGGAGCCTGTGCTCTGCACCGGGAGAGGCCACAACGGTGAGAGGCCCGCGTACCGCAAAAAAAAAATTAAAAAATAACGTGCTACTTATATCAGTTGTAAGATCTCCCTCCGGGTCTGTGGCCAATTTGCCCTGAGATCTGTCTCTCAAACTTTGGACTGCCCAGGTGCTGACATGTGCAGGTTGCACTGCCCAACTGCCTTGTTGGTGCCCTCTGGCTGGATTCCACCAATGAGAGGCAGAGGCTATGCCCTGGAGGGTGGGCGCAAGGGAGAAGGCAGGGTATTTCTCCATCTCCCTCTGTGCCTGAGGCTGAATCCTTCCATCCTCAGTGTCTTAGGCCTGCTGCGATTCCAGCTCCTACCAGGAGGCCCTGGGTCCCGGCCTCCAGGACCACATCTCGTCTCTCTCCATCTTACACTACCAGTTTCTTGCTGTTGCTAATCTCTGGGTTGCCTCTGCACCCCTCATGGGGCATCTCAGCTCCTCCATCACCCACATAACTAATGACCTGCATTAAAGTCCTTCTTTGTGAATTAGCTGACATGGTTCCTGTTTTCTGGTTTGACCCCAAAAGATATCATCACTTTTAAAAATTTTTACATATTTGTATACTGGGTTGGATATAGAGGGAAAATCAAGAAAGAATCAAATTTTACTGATGGCTCACCATGGACTTCCTGGGGCTTGGCAGTGTTATATGCCTTGTATAGTTTAGTCCTCAGAAGACAACTGTGGAAAACACATTATCATTATTCTCCTTTCACAGAAAAACCTGGATATCAAAATGTGAGGTGACTTGCCCAAGAATACAGAGCCAATAAGTGGAACGGCTGAGATTCTAACTAGGTTGTTTTTACTTCTTTATGGGTCATGAAATAAAGACCAGGCTGGGACTCCCTTCTTGAACAAATACTGGAGATAATGTTGTAAATATCAAAGTCTGTAGTACAAATGACTTGCATTGTTTTTACAAGCATTGAGTTAAATAGTGAAACAGCAGGTATATGTAACACATAATTAATACAAGCCTTAATACCTAACGATGCTTTGGAAAAACTTTTGGGTTCGCGGGCCTCTTGCTGTTGTTGTGGCCTCTCCCGTTGCGGAGCACAGGCTCCGGACGCGCAGGCTCAGCGGCCATGGCTCACGGACCCAGCCGCTCCGCGGCATGTGGGATCTTCCCGGACCGGGGCACGAACCCGTGTCCCCTGCATCGGCAGGCGGACTCTCAACCACTGCGCCACCAGGGAAGCCCAATTCATGCCTTTTAATTAGATTTTTTATGATTATTATTTGATGTGAAAAAACAAGGCAGAATAATAAAAGTATGGATTAGATTCAGACTTCTGTTATCAATTGTGATTCCACAAAGTCAAAACACACATCCGTCTTAGACCTCAACCATTTTTATTTATTTCTTTAGCTATCAGCTAGAATATTCTTTCTAGCATTATTATTACAAAGAATCTTCCTTTCATAAAAAATATCTCCCTACGCTCTGCTATAAAGAGTAAAGGGCACTGAAATAAGCCTCAAAGCACTGAATTGGAGTCTTGGCCTTAACTTTTACTAGATGTGTGACCTTGAGAAAGTTGTTTCAGCCATCTGAGGCTCAGATTCCTCGTCTAAAAAGAGGAATAATTATATTTTGTCTACCTCCTACAATGGGTCATTTTGAGAATAAAAAATAATAATGTAGATGCATTTTAAAAAATACAAATTGCTCTACAAGGATCATGTTTATCAAAGTACGTTTACATTCATGACTGCGTTTTTATCCTCAGAGCAATCTGCCGCAAGTGCTTCCCTTCGTCAGCAAAATGCATTAATATGAAAAAGGTACGTGTGAAGAACAACTTTACAAAAGCCATGCAAACAGCAGTCTTGCTCAGCCTTAACAAATGGCAATTTGCGAAATTGGTGGCCGTGCTGCGCATTTCCGGCTACTTGCACATAAGGCGGTTCCTGCCTATCCCAGCCTCATGGCCAGAGAAAGCCAACATCTGGAGTGAAGACACAGAAAATGCCAACATCTGGGATAAAGGCACAGAAGCCAAGTGCAGCTGAGAACTGACGTTGTGACCAGGTGGATCGAAACCAAGTGCAATTCTCCCATCTTACGATTTTACGTGTCCTTCCGACATTTTCCAACATTAGTCTTAATATTCTATAGCTTTGTCCCTCTCCTTTTACACTGCAGAGTCCTAGGAAGCCAGAAGTAAAGTGAAACAGAAAAAAAGGTTGTGGAATTTCTTACATTTATTTAAATATCTAATATCTAAGGGCGCGTCCTGACTTCGACACTTTGAAAACAAACAAAAAGAAGCAGCTACTCTTCCAGGAGCAAAGAGGTGTGTTTCTCTTGTCAACTCACATTCACCAGTTTTGCTAGGGAACGTCAGCATTCTGGATCCGCTGAGGAACTGGATTCCCTTCCTCTCTGATCTCCAACACCCGTTTCATCTTGCAGTTTCAACACCTATTTGTAAGTGCCTATGTGCCTGACACTGAGCTGAGCGGGGTGCTAAGGACACCTGAGATTAAACAACGCTCATGCATTGAAAGAACTCTCAGCCCCCAGCCCCATCCCTGCCCCCCAGTCCCCAACTCCCACCAGGCACGGCTGTACTTTGGGGCAAACAGCATTGCTCAGAGCACCAAATGCTGCTGCTGCCCATTTCCCCTCTGACCTTGGCCCAGGTCAACTTTTCTCCCTCCTCCCTACTTACAGAAAAGTGATTACTGCAAGTGGGCAGAAAAAAAAACAAAAAAAAAAAAAAAAAAAACATAAAGAAGAAGAAGGGGTTCAGTTCATCCCATTCAGTGCTATGATACAAGTTCATATGCATTTCAGTTGTCAGAATCCAGAGGGATTCACGGAAATGCCTTCAATTTTAAAGGCTGTGCAAACCTGGAGCTCACATTCAAAGAAGGCTGACTTCCAGCTGCTTTATAACGATTTTAACGGGACAACAGAGCAAAGCGTCTTCCTATTTTCAACCCTAGCAATTTGGTTCAAGCGTGATCTCAGCCACTTTAAGCTTTGATATTTCTAGCCACCTCTTATGCTGTATTTTCTCTTAATGCCACCAATCATGTGTGAAATTCTGTTGCAAAACTAATCTTTGTGGGAAATGATATACAATGACTTCTTTAAAGAGAGACAGAGAGGGCAGTGACTATGACCTTTGTTGTTTTTTGACATGCTTTTCATAGTGTAATACAGATGGAAACAGCTCTTTCTCAAGGTCAAAGTCGAAATAGTTTTCTGCTTATACAAGCATCCCTCTTTCTTAAGCAGGAAAAGCCTTGAAAATTATCCTCATGACTTGACTTTAAAAACCTCTAAGGTATAGAATGGTTGATAAACTTGAAAACCAGCTGTGCTCAAAATACAGTTTCATATCCATCTTATTAAATCAATACTTAAAGTTTTACCTTTCAAATGATGTGAAAAGATTTACGAATATACAGAAGATGTGAATGAGAAATAAAATTTGGGTATTTATATAACAAGGCACTGTTTTAGGATCCAGTGTTACACTCACACACACACGCACACGCGCACACACACGCACACATATATTCTAGCCAACACACCTGGTCTTATCAAGGGAGATTTCAGTCAAAAGCAGCTGTGACCAAATATTCTGCAGTGGAAGTCAGAAAACACTAATTTAAATTTTTCACTTGTTTTTTGGAACAATTATGCCACCCACAAAAGGGTAACTTTGCAAGTCGTCATTATCTCATGAATTTTGGAACTTGTCCCTTAAATAAACTCATCTCGTTTCCATGTAATTACAGCAACTAAGAAGGCCCTTTAAAAAAGAAGAAAAACTTAGCTCAAAATTTAAGGGTCCTAATTAAAGAATCCATGTTACTGACATTTTGATCATCCTTGGAATTTGGTTCCCGAAAATGAGAAATTCCTATGAATCTGAAAGAGAAATGTCTTGAGAGGGTTCTCTTAGATTTCAGTTTCCTGCATCTGATGCTTTCTGACAATATTCACCTGTCACATCCGCCATCCCTGTTATGTAGTAATTGATTGCATGTCATTTAGATTAATTTGTAATAACACACAATGGTAATGACTTCAAACTTCAAAAAGGGTAACCTGGGCGAACAAATTCCTTCCTGAATTATTCTCTCCCGCTGGCAACCTCGGGGGAAATAGAAACACGTCCAGAGTGCCTGAGGGACTCAAGTAGACCTAATTCCCCATAACAGATCACCTAGTACCAACTAATTAGGATGAGTTAAATGTTTCCACTGAAAACACACACACAAGAGGAATGTTTTTCTCTGCTGCCTGCTGTTTTCTGCTCATTTCCTTCCTTGTAGCCTTGCCGCCTAACTGCTTTTCTAACACAAGCAAAAGTGTAAACGCTGACTGGAGAATGTTCTAAACATCCCAGCGGAAAAACAAAGTCCTTCCTATGACAATGTATAAACGTGTCTATTATAGGCAGGGGAATAGGCTGCTGGTCTAGAATTTTCCTACGAGATCTTTTTTTCTAACTGTTGTATTAAAAGCTTCCTCCATCAAGTATTTCTTGTTATGATATGCACAGCGCTAAGTCTTTTTCAGGTTTTTCTAAGGCATTTTAAGGAAGACAGCTGATTCACAATTAGCACCACGCTGCACTTGAACGGCTCATTCGCACTTTCTAAATTTTGCTCGCCCTTTTCTCCAGGTTTAATGAATATGCCATGAATAGTAGCATTGAGAGGGAGCTCTAATGTTTGTCTCAAGTTCTATTCATTTGTTTAAGATGCATCCTTTCTTTTTGCAGCAGGATTCTCAGGGAGCAAGCCCTCACCCCTGCTTGGCTGTAAGTACCCCAGAATCTCCATCTGGTTGATTTTCGGGCACATCGAATTTCCTCAGTGCCATCAGGCTCCCATTTTCTCTCCTGATGGCAAAGGGCTGTGACATGACACCTCTCTGGCAAACTGTGGACAGTTTGTGAGGTTGGCAGGACCACGGGCAGCCATTCATCACTCCAGTAGTGGAGAAATGTGTGCAGCCAGATGGAAGGGGAAGATGATTCAGACATACTGGAGACAGTACATGGTTACAGCCTTCTGCTGGGATGTACCTGCCCTTCATGCCAGCACTGTCCCCTGACCCAACTGTAACCAGGTGGCATGGGGCAGGTCTGCTGTACTCACAGCCAGCCAGGACCGCTCCCTTCATCCAGTGAGAAGTCTCCCAGATGCTTCTTGTTATTTGCGGATCAATTTTTTAAAAATTTATTTTCTTATTTATTATCTCTAGGTCTCATTTGCAAACCGGGGATCATAATACTACTTTTTTTTTTTTTTTTTTTTTTGCCACATGTGGGATCTTAGTTCCCCAACCCGGGATTGAACCCGGGCCCTCGGCAGTGAAAGCGCAGAGTCCTAACCACTGGACCACCAGGGAACTCTCTATTTCCGGATCAATTGTTAACGGTTCTTCATCCTCGGCACATGCCATTTTTAAGTCTGTCAAATATTCCTGCGGGTGGAGAGGGTAACTTCACAAGTCTTTATGATTTTCCCTTGCTTTTACAGTAAATCCCAATCAGGTTGCTTGCTGGGATTTCTCCTCTCTTCTTTCTCCCGTGTGAACCTGATTCTTAACTCCAAGTAATGAATGCGAGATCGACAGAATAAGTAACAGACGTATCCACGGTGACTGAACAGCAAACTCTTAAATTACTGTGCAGTAAGTGCAGATGAACAATTATTGAAAACACTGCACTAAAATTTCAGTAGGAGATAAGAGTGAGGCTTAAGTCATTAAAAGGGTCCATTAGCCTCGTGAGTCTGAGACAGCACACTCAAAACACGAGTTATTCTGGAGAACTGGAAATATTACTTATTCCACCAACTTGCACACACACAGCTGACTCCAGCTGAGAAAGGACAGGGTCACAGTGTCCAGCCCCTAAGGGGAAAGGGTCTACAGAGAAGCAGAGGCTGGGCCAGTCTGTCCAGGCAATGAGTCTTCAGTGAAACTTGAAAGGTGTAGCAGGCGAGCAAAACTGACAAATTAGATTATTTACAAGGGAAGTAAATACCCTCCTTGCATATCAATTCCCAGGGTGTTAGAGCAACACCACGCTCTCCATCACTCCCTGCTGGGGACACAAATAAAAGACTTCTGACACCTCTACCCCATTCCCGCAAATCACCAGAAAAGCCCAAGAATTCAGCCCTGCTTTCCTTTTGTCCCTGTTCTCCCTGACCTGATAAACCCTCTGCAGTTCAAATATGAAGAAGAAAGTCACGGGTGACCAAACTGCAAAGTGAAAGCACTGTTTTGAAAAAAATTACCTGAAATAGCTACACACACATAAATACACGTATGTGCCTACGTACATACACACAGACATACATACTGTTTAGGATTTGCAACATTAAAATGCTGTTGAATCTTAACACGCCTGGGTCGTATTGTCAATTCTGACCCTAGATCGTGGACCACACATTTTATGAGAGACAGGTGGGCTCCCAGAGCTCTGGATGCCAAACAGCTTGAGCGAGGGGCTGCATAACAGAACCTGAAAGAAACAGCATTCCTAAATACACACGATTTCCTCCGAGAATATAAAACCGTATCTCACGCCGGAATTATGGTAAGACCGAACCGTGCTCATGACACAGAGGGCAACTTTAGCCTTGCCTTTAAAAGAGTATAGTTTCATCTGAAGCAGGACATCATATTTCAATGTGTGCTATTAAAAACTTGCATTACACAGTGAAACTAATTGCCCTGTGAATCACCCTGCTTTACAAAACGGCTGGACTAGCATGCAGTTAATAATACGAGCTAGCCCAGTGAATATTTCTCCAAGAGACACAGGAAAATCCAGTACAGCACGGATGGCCTCTGGACCAGTACTTTTACACCACTGCTCTGGTTAACACTACATCCTCACCACCATCACCTTAGGCATTGTTGCAAGAGGTTGAAAACTTAAGCTAAAATTAAAATCTTCCTTTCCATCTCTCAAATACCAGTACAGATGCTGAAATGTTATTTTGTCCAAAAGGCATATTATCTTTACAAGCTTTTGAGCGTGTCAGAAACATTCACAATAAACACTTGCTATTTTATGAATTGTCAATTCACACGCTTACCACCTCTATCACTACCCCCTGGAAAGAGTGTTAACTCTGGATTCTGCTTAAATGTGTCTCTCCAATGAGGAGCCTTTCTTTAAAATCGATTTTAGTTATTTTTAAGACTTCTTTCCTAACATGACGCAAATTAAAGGGAAATCAAAACTGCTGTCAAGACAACTAAAAAGCACTCAGCTTCTGCATACTTTGGCAAACGTTTCAAAGGCTCGAGCGAACAAAACAAAGCAAACAGTACGCACAGCAATAAACAACCGAGAAACTAATACTGCCCCAAGTTTCTCGAAATAACCTCTTTAATTGAAAAATGACTCTAGCTTACATATTTCCAAGCAAGGCAACTGATCACCCAGAGCATTTGCATCATGGAACCCTCACCCCTCTTCAGCTGCTCTCACAAACCTTTTAATATCAGAGAGATGCCCTTAGGTGATGATGCGGGATGAAACTTACAGAAGGAAAGCATAACTTCAGGGAGGAGGAAAGGATATTCCGTCTAATCCTTGGCTTCGTATTTAGGGAAGGGTTTTGCCTTCTCCCCATCAGTAAGTTGCAGCGTTACAGTGCAAATGTGCAGCTCCCAGCCCACTTACACTGCTCCACTAAGAGCCCAGATCTAAGCCTCAACGTGTTTTCTGGAAGGGCAGGCAGCTCCGCAGAAAACCTAAGGGAGGTTTCCACCACGGCACGCAACTAAACTGCACAAACCTTTAACAGCTCCAAGACCTCTAAAGGTTTAAAATAATATGCATTTTGTGCCAGGATGCTCTAGCTGGATGGAAAACTGGGATGCTGTGGAAGGGTGCTCTCAGCTGTCCAAGCACCGCACACCAAAGAATGTTTTCTTTCCCTTTCTGCCTCAGAATTAGGGGAAAACCAAAATGCTTAATGAACCGTAGATATTGACTAAGCTTCCACAGCGTCCATAGTACAGAACTTTTACATTCCATTGAGTTTGCCCATGACTTTCCCACGCCGCACCATTTCTCCTTCCTCACCTAGCTAAAAAAAAAAATCAACTTCATCACACAAATCAAGGCAAAGTTTAGCCACCCTCACCCCTGCCCCTTTCCTCTTCCAACTTCAACTCCTCTACGACTAACAAACAGCCCCGATCGTAGCACAAAGGAAGCTCCTAGGGCTGCACCAGCTGGGTCCTCCAGTTGCCTGCTGAAGGTAGGTTTACTGGAATAGATTCTCGAGGCTTTGCCGAGATTTTCGAAAGGGCTTGTCTGCCCTGATGAAGAGCTGGGCACCCTCAGCATGACATCATCAGCGTGAACACTCACCAAAATACATTATGCTTCTCATTAATCAGACAGCCGGAACCCCACCGCGGCGTCTTCAGCATCAGCTCGCACCCAGGGCTGCCGCGCAGAGCCAACCCGTTTCATGCTACATTCGGCGGAAACGTCCCCGGCGTGGAGAGCAGGGGCGCCGAGCGTGCCGCCTCCGCCGCGGGATGAGCGCCTCGCGGGCCGCCTTTCCCGGGCTACGGTCCCCGGCGGCTGGAGCGTGCACTCGGGCTGCCTGCTGCACTGCCCATCCTTACTGTAATCCGACTCCTCCTTGCGATGTCCTTGCTGCGCCTGTGACATCAGGACTGAGAGTACTACAAACAGACCCCCCCCACACTCCACCCCACCCCACCCCCGGTTCGCCGCGGCTCCGGGAGGTGCTTCGATTGCCTGCCTGGACCAACCATGGTGCTCGGGAAGCGTTGACGAGCCCAGAGACCTGGGAGGGGGCGGAGTGAGGGGCGCGGGAGGCTGTCTTAAAGAGAGAAGGGTCTCCAGAGGCACTGAGGCGCGCACGGGGGGAGAAATTCACCGGCGGGGGGGGGGGGGGGGGGGGGGGGAGGGGGCCGGGGGGGGGGGGGGGGGGGGCGGGAGGGGACAGGGTTAAGGCGACTTCTGTCACTGACGTGTCATTAGACACACTTTTATCCCGCCCCTCCCGCGAATGGCAGCATCCCCGCCCCAACTGAGTCTCCCCTCCCAAGTTTAAAAGGCAGTAGGAAGGGGAATGGTGCCTTGTGCCTGCATTCTCTTTGCTGTAGGCTTGAGGGTTGGTTGTTGTCTGTGATGGTTTACCTAAAAGACTCCAGGGACCATGCTACGGTAATACAGGTTTCCACTGAGAAGTGATCAGATCACAGGAACCCAGCAGTTGGTGAAGAGTTGTTTTTATTTCTTGAGTATTTTCTGAGCTAGGTTGATAGAGAAATGTAAAGAAAAATAACTGGTGATGAAAGTCACCTCGCACCTGCACGAGATCACATTTGCTGCCTCCCGAAGCAGGTAGTAGAAAGGACACTGAGGCTGAAATGATCCCTGACCCCTAAAAGGGAGAGACATTTTAGCCTGAAAGATAACCAGAATTGTGTCATAATTCAAGTCTGGTCACCAGTATAATATAGACACACACACACAAGCACTCCCATTACATTTGAGATGAACAGTCGAGAAAGGCAAAGCTTAGCCAAGAAGCTTAGCCCTTACATAGAAAAGGATGTTAAAAAGAAATCCCTGAAAGCTGGACTGATTAATATTTCAATGCTCTGCACTGAAAATAAACCCATAGAGCAAGTTCAGTTTCATAAGGGCTCATCTCTTTGGGGTCCAACTTACCTACTGGACCATTTAAACTTAAACATTTCTACAAAAATCTATTAAACTAAGAACTGAAGATATTGATAAACCATAATGGAAAAGAATATTAAAAAAAAGAAAAAACCAAATAAAAATTAAAAAAAATAAAGAACTGAAGATAAAGAACTGTAGCCTATGGAAGCAAGCAATTGATATATTTTAATAGGAGTTTTGGTAAGCCATGGTAGCCAATATTTCTCCATTGTGATATTAAAATATTCCATGGTCTTTCCTTGCACAGTTCTGTGTCTGTTGATGGGTTTAATACACTGGGGGGGGGGGGGGGGGGGGGCTGAAGCTCATAACAGCTTGCTCTGCAATCTTGCAGTGGATTACAAAGAATTTGGTGAATGCAAATAGATAATCATATATAAATCAGAAACATTACAGCGAGTCTTAGGATAAATCTGGTGATGCTCTTTTAGAAATAGTCTTCATTTAAAGCAATTTGGAGGAAGAAAATGTCAATAGTAAAGAATATTTACTTTTTTTACTCCTATTTTAAAATTAAAACTAAAAAGAATGTTACAGGAAAATCCTGAAGAAAACACATAAGTGGTTTTCCTTTTGGACAGATGGAAATCATCCAAAAGTACAATTATTGGCCTTTCCCTCAGGCAAAAGAACCATCTGTGGTAGAGCTTATTCCTGAAGCTCATCAGGTGTCTTGACGGCCTACGTGGGCTAGGGGGCGCTGTAGTTTAATGTTAGAGTTTTTGGTCCTTTCGACTTCCTGTAGTTAGAAGGTGGAAGCTTTTAGAGTTGCATTTAAAACAGGAGATTTAAGATACTTAAGGACTCTCTTAATAATTAATAACACCCTTGAATTTGTGTGGCATTCTGCAGTCACAAGGTCTTTTCACTTATGTCATCTTCCTTGCTAACAAACTGAGATCTCCAAAGGCGTATATTATAATCACAAGAACCTGAGGCTCAGAGACTTTAGGCAACTTTCTCAATGATGTCAGTGAATGTCAATACAGAATAGTTGTCTTACTATGTGTATGTTGACTTTATGTTCAAGTCCCCAGCAGAGCTGTTTATTCAAATATATAAATTCTAAATTTTCCGTTTATAATGGCTCAGGTAAAGATCTCCCCCAGTCATATTACATCACTGCATGTTCCAGAAAAAATATATATATTTATATGGTCATGAAAATAGAGGCAGAGAGCATTTGGTACTAGAACATTCCAACCTCTGCCGGGTCTGAAAGAGCAGTGTGTCGCCTCTGAAAGAACATGGCATCCAAGGAGCTGAGTGTTACATTCATACAATGGAATTCTGTTCAAAGAAAAAAATGAGGGTGTCTGCTTTATTTAAACACGTGTGTCCCATCCACCTCCAATTCAGGGTTATCTGGAATGTCAAGACCTCCGATAGAAAAGTTGCTTATTTCTGGATGGAAAACAAGTGGTTTTTATTTTACTTGTATACTTATTATCGTTCCTTCTAAAATTACTTTATGTGTATATATTATATTTATAAAGAAAAAATGCGACTATTTTTATCTTGAAACAAAATAACATCTAAACAAAGGCACAGCTGAGGTTGGCTAGACGTAGGGTTGTGGACATGACAGCCGTGCCTGAGAGATGTGCCCATATGTCACCCCCAGGAGAGGACCCACCAGCTCCCAGGGAAGGACCTCGTTCACACCCGTGGCTTTGCTCTGTCTCTCAGAAAGTATAAGAAGCTGAGAAATTCTGAGGGGGAATAAGGTAGAAATAGACCTTTCATGAGTAAGACAAAGGATGCCCTAAAACCAGTCACATATTTGGACTGAAAACATCATGGAAAGATGTGAATTTTCCCTTTGCTCAGATATCCGGAGAGCTGCCTGCTTGGATTCTCCTGTCTCCTGAAAGCCTTGTTCAAAGGTTTGTCAGGGTAGTCATTCCCAGTCTCCCTTCTAACAGTTCAGACTTCCTTCCTCCTTCCCCTGGCTTTTCCTAACCCCTCACCACCCTCTTAAGTCTCCATAACATGTATCACCATCTGACCCACTACTGTGGACATCTGTTCATTTTGATCTCTCTCCATCAGAATATCATCTCCACGAGGGCAGATGTTCACTGCTGTCTCCACCATCCTTACAAGGGTATCTGGCCCTTGCTGCTACTCAATAAACATTTGTGAATGAGTGAATGAATGAACATAACCGAGTACAGCCTTACTCTGCGTAAAACATCATACTTTCCTATGTGCCTGCAGGCAAATCTTTGAGACTGATGGTGTTTGATGCAAACTGTTTACACAAATTGAGTGTGCCCATGCTTAGCAGCAGCTGTTCTCACATTCCATGCAATACAGATGCCAGGTGGTCCTGCAGACCACAGTGTGTGAGCTTGCTTGTCCTGTCTCGTAGCTGAATGCAGCAGTCATGCAGCCCTGACTTAGCAGAGCCCGTTTATGTTGCCTTCCTCTGCATCTTAGTTTTGTCCACTTTCATCTCTTCCTTATGTATCCACAGTAAAGTTTTATCCAATGTTCCTTATCCAGGCTTGCCCAAGGCCAACCCATGCTCCATATTAGATCCGTTATTATCTTTTTAAAACAGATGTGATCAACTCACTCCCTTGCTTAAGACTCTTCATTGTCTATTTCACCTACCAGGGTATATAGGGCCTTTCACAGCTAGCCCCTGATTACTTTTCCACTTGTGAATGCTTGATCCTTCACAAGCTACTCCAATCCCACTGCAGGACTACAGTTCCCCGAAGGCTACACTCCTCTTACCTGCTGTCTTTATCTGGACAGTTCCTATTCAACTTTGGGGGCTTTGTTCAAGTATTATTTCTTCTGAGAATCTTTCCTAACCTCAAGAGTGAAGGAGGTACTGCTCCCATTTTGTTTTCAGATAGCATATTATCTAAGTCCTACGTGAGCACTTAAACATAGTGTGGGGATTGCCCTTTACTTGTCCGTCTCCCAAATGAAAGACGATGCTCTTTTTTTTTTTTTTTAAATCTCCAAGACCTAGTATAAATCAGTATTTAATGAATGATTCCATTATTTATCTATTCATTCATTCCATGTTTACTGAATAAATTCCATATCTTTTGAATGTCTACTTTGTGCCATGCATTGTACTAGGTGATGGATAAATAACACCGCAGAAAGTGCAAAAGGCGATGGGGGACGTGCCTGAGGGTTACCAGGAAGAGCAGGAAGGTCAATGCGCTAGAGAGGAAGTAGGTACTGAGGAGGATATTAATAGTGGAAGTGAAATAGGTTACATGCAGCCTAATTCAGTAGGACTTTGGTTGGCCATATCATAAAGATTTAGACTTTTATTCCGACTTGTATAGAATGCCTTTGGAGTAACGTAATTTGACATATTTTAACAGGTTCGCTATGGCTGATGCATGGAGAATGGATAAAAGGGAGCAAAGGAAAACACAGGTGACCACTTAGGAAGCGTTTGTAATAATCTAGAAAAGAAATGGTGGCTTAGACCAGGGTAGGAGCAGTGGAGATGGTAAAAAGTGATTGGAATCTATACGTATGAAAAAATGGGTCAATAGGATTTCTTGATGAGTTGGGAAAGTGATGGAAGAGAAAAAAAAGAGTAATAGATTATTTGAAATTTGGAGACTCAGCAATTGGAAGGTGAAATTTCCACTAACTGATAAGAAGACTGTGGAAAAACATCTTTGGGGCGGGGGTAGGAGGTAGTCAATGCAGGGCCTATTTAGTTTGAGTCCTATTATAATATTCAAGTGGAAACGTTCCCTAGCAGTTGGGCTATATAAGTATGGAGTTCAGGGGAGATGCTTGAACTTCATATTTAAAGTCATTGTTTGTATCATTTTTTTAGATTCCACATATAAGTGATGATATCATATGATATTTGTCTTTCTCTGTCTGACTTACTTCACTTAGTATGATAATCTCTAGGTCCATTCATGCTGCTGCAAGTGGCACTATTTCATTCTTTTTAATGGCTGAGTAATATTCCATTGTATATATATGTACCACATCTTCTTTATCCATTCATCTGTCAGTGGACGTTTAGGTTGTTTCCATGTCTCGGCTATTGTAAATAGTGCTGCAATGAACATTTGGATGCATGTATCTTTTCCAATTATGGTTTTCCCCAGACATATGCTCAGGAGTGGGATTGCTGGATCATATGGTAGCTCTATTTTTAGTTTTTAAAGTAACCTCCAGACTGTTCTCCATAGTGGCTGCACCAATTTACATTCCCACCAACAGTGTAGGAGGGTTCCTTTTTCTCCACATCCTCTCCAGCATTTATAATGAACATATATACAAAACAGAAATAGACCTACAGACATAGAAATAAACTTACAGTTACCAAATTAGGAGTTTGCAATTAACATAATACACACTACTCTATATATCTGTCTATATAAAATAGATAACCAACAAGGGCCTACTGTAGAGCACAGGGAACTATACTCGATATTTTATAATAACCTATAAGGGAAAAGAATCTAAAAAAATACACATATACATATGTATATACACATGTATAACTGAATCACTTTACTGTACACCTGAAACTAACACAACATTGTAAATCAACTATACTTCAATTAAAAAAAGAGAGGAAAAAAAGCAATAAACAAATAAAAAGTTGTATTTGCAAATAAAAAAAATCATAATCTTATAGATGGTGATTAAATCCATGAGACCAGGTGATCTCCAAGGGAATATAGATGGAAAAGTAGAATAGGGTCAACACTGAGCCCTGGGGAATTATAAGTGCAAGAGACCAAGTATGTGTGTATCTTGTGACTAAATATTTGTTAAAAGCACAACAATCTGTTGAATGAATATTTGTTGACATATGAATGACATTTGATGGAAGGCTATTTATTTTAAGCCTGAGTTTGCCTCCGTCTAATAGACCTCCACCCAATGTCAAAACAGGTTGAAAGGTGGAGAAATAACTAATTTGTCTATATGAGAACAAATGACAAGTGCAACTAATCTGTGTAGTGTTTTGCTCAGAATTTTGTAGATGGTGTAGACATGACTACACACTCATAACTCATTTTTATTCATTGATTCCTACTTGATGCTTCCATTGAAATTAAATGCCTAGGGACCTTAATCTGGATAATTAATAGCCTACAGGAAAAGAAGTGCTAATATTGTGAGAAGAAGAAAAATTCTATAAATACTATAATATTCTAAAATTCTACATATCTGAAATTCCCTACCCTTGGAGACATCATCTAGTAAATTCCTTCTATATGTGGTCAGTTAACACGGGCTTTTTTACAAGATTTACTAACTGGCATTGAAAACCCTCTTAGAATTCTTACCCTGGAGCTGGCTGTGGCCTAGGCATGTTTATTCATTCAAAAAATAGTTATCGGGTACTCACGTGCCAAGCACTGTTCTAGGTGCTGAAAGTACACTGATGAAATTACAGACTCTCTGTCTACATGGTGCTTACATTCTTGCAGTTTCCATAGCTTAACTTATCCAGTAGGATTTGGAACATCTTCCGGCTTTGTCTCATGCAGAGGAAGACTTAAAACATCCTTCATCTCATTCATTCATTGGTTATGGTTTATTGCTTCTTTACCCCCAACAGAATGGACATGAGGACAGGGGCATATCTACCACGTTCATACTGTATCCAGTGCCTCAAAAAGTGTCTCAACAATAAGAGACATGAAATAAATATTTATTTGTATTGATTTATTATTTATTTGAATGAATAAATATCTCAAAAGTCTTCCATATGATGCTCTGTCCTGATACTACCGAGAATATAGTTATATTCTACCAGGAATGCCCTTTCCTATTCCCCTTTATCTGTCTAAATAATTGTATTCACCACCCAAAACTGCTCAGATATTTCATTTTCTAAGAAGTGTTCCCTAGGCTATGTCTGACTCACATGTTCCCCTAATGTGCTCCCAAACATTGTTTGCAAAACTTTATTACAGTATTTATTAGATTGCATTTCAATAAGCAGCCCAGTTATCAATATCCCTGAAGTAGAATGAAGGTTCTTTGGAGTCATGGGAGAAATAGATAAATATCAATTCCTTTAGTATTTTAACATACCTCAGAATATAGCAGAAGTGCACACCAAGGGCATGGCAGATTGGGTTAGTGACTGGAGCGTGCCGTTAACATCCATGACTTAGGAAGCAGCAACCTTTGCTGTGGTTGGAGACGATCACCAGTATTCCATAGACGAGGAGGAGACTTCAAGAGCAATTAGAGTGAAGAGAGAATCCCAAAGCTGGGAGGAAAGGCCAGCCAGGAACCGGAGGACTGATCAGCCATTAGGCAAAAGACAAATCAGACATTTTGTGGGTGGAGCAGGTCAGGAATCCAATACGGGAGCCAAGTATTACCAGAGTCAAGAACAGTTTAGTCAGAGAAGAATCTGGGAAAAGCTGATCCAACCCCAGCTGCTCTTACAGGTGCCTTTTATTAGCACATTTACCCTGATGGATTGATTGTCCTGATTCCCTTATAACAGGAGGCATCACAAGCTCCCTTTCTGAAGTCTCTCGGATTAGCTCCCTGTCACGTTTCCCTTTCTTATTTTCTTTTTTCCCCTCCAAAGCCCTTCAGGAACGTGTTCACATTTTTATCTAGCTTTTAATAAGGCTGACTGACCTCTTGCTTTATATCTATGTAGATATTTTCTCCAAAAATCAATGGACACCACATCACATGTTTGGTCGTCCCCAGTCCACATACTTTGGTGCCTCACCCATAGGAAGTTTAATTATTATAACTATTATCATCAGGGGCAAAAAAAAAAGAAGTGAAGATCCTATATAACAACACACTGAACTCAAATATTTAAGCTACTGCTCTGCTTCTCAAAGCATTTGGTGTCTTATTTAAGGAGATGAAGCATTCCTACAAAAATATAAGTTAAAAAAAAGGTAGTACAAAGTAAATGACAAACGAATAATCTAGGACATGTATGTAAGGGCTTGGTAAAAGATGAAATTATAATGGCTTCAAGGCAAACCTGGAAAGCTGCAGAGAAGAGGTGGCACTTAAGTTCAATCTTTATTATTGGCCCAGATTGATAAAATGCAGACACTGGCAAATGACACAAAGCCAGGGTGGAGTTGTGAATGGTAGGTCTGGGGGACAAAGAAACAACAAGAGCATTCAAGAGGAAGTTTCATGAAAGATTTTCATGCCAAGTGAAGCTGGAGAGGAAAACACAGAGCCTACATTGGAGGTGACCTCACATCCCAGATTAAAGGGTTTGAATCGACACGTGACGCAGGAAGCGTCTACTGAATGAATATGTGAATGAATTTTAAAGTGTTTCCAAGGACAGAAATGTAATAATATGCCTCCCAAGATATTTGGTGACACCCTACCATGAGTTAATACATCTTGTAGAGCGGGTTGAGAGATCTTATAAGCTCCAGAGGTTTCCGATTTTTCTTAAAATGAAATTCATTTATGGTTTCCGGGCAGCAATTTGAAGATCAGCCCTCTCCCCACAACAAATGTGCTTGCAAACCAAATGGAAGAAGAAAACAACATCATATTGAATTTCTTCTTTTGCTTTAAAAAAAAAAAAGATATTTCAAGGTAAATTGAGTACAGGTCAAGTAAAGTTGGATGCTTCAGGTCATGGACATTCCATTTTTATATAGACCGTGATAATAACGCTATAGAGTGAGCACAGAGACGATGCAGTGTGCCCCCAACTTTGCATACATTCACAAAGAAATTGAAAGTGCTTCCAGGTGTGCATAATTCTGCACCTCGAGTCAAATACAGTACATGGAAATTTGTTCGGCTTCCTCTGTCAAATGTCTAAAACACATGAAGGAAATGTGTAAAGGAAAACAAACTATTCCAGTTTCAACATTCTTTTGATTATATCTCAGTTTCAATCTCGGCTTTGCTCAAACGTAGAAACAATCCTAAGGGCTCATCTCTGATCCTTTCGGTGGATAAAATGACCGCATGTGATTTTTTATCCTTGACTCAAAAATGTCAGTCCTGGAAATCCACAGTATTTATCACCATGAACACCATTTAACTGTGGCAGTACCCAAAGGAACTCTGCACAGCCATACGTGAATACAGCTGAAGGAACTTAATTAATCTTGCTGTCACTTCCATGATGCTTTTCATCAGTTTTGCTGCTATCTGATCAAATGGACTTCTCTGTATTGGAAACGGCTATCCACAGCCTCCTGGAAAAGCATTTTCAAAAGGTAAACAAAGGCTCACCTTTGTGGTAGGGAGCTTTGATGCAGACAGACATTATTGTTGCTACTCTAACATGGAAGTAACCCTCACATTTCCTATTTACGATTACAAAATCACAGAAAACATAAATATCTATTCTGTTCCCAACCGCGAAACTGCTTTAAAATCTATCCACAGAATATGTATTTGAAATAAAAGGTCATGTTTTTCTTTCTATTCTTTTCATGAATAGTGATGCTTAATTCATTATCATGAACTGTACTAACAAAATACAGTATAGAACATAATGCATAACAAATCTAGACGTTTTCACCGACCACCGGTAAGCAGATGAAAGTTGGGTTTAACTGATACAGCAAAGCAAGTGATCATTCAATGACAGTACCGGCCCTCACTGTCAGTCATATTTTGGAAAGATTGGTTTAATACGTGTATATTTTAAGTATAATTTTACTTATATGCTGTTTTTGCATTGTTTTCTCAATGCTGGCCATAATTTAATTTACTAAAAAGAAATTGGAATGATTTTGTAAAATGTCATCGCCTTTTGACCATATGAAAGTCAACTCAGTCCTGTGGGATAGCCACAGAGAACCAGAAAAGCAACTCACCAGTAGCTCAACATGGGCCATTCCCATTTTGGGTAGAGCTGGCCTGAGCAACTAATAGGATGCTGTTGACATGACCAAGGTGTGACTTTCAAGATGAGGTCATAAAAGGCAAAGCGGCTTTGGTTTCTTTCTCTTGGATCACATCCTCTAGGAGAGGGGACTTGCCCTGCTATGAGGACACTCAGTAAACCCTACAAAGAGGGACACATGACAAGGGACTGAGATTTCCAGCATTTCTCCTAGCATCAAGTTTCCAGGCATGTGAGTAAGCCACCTTGGAAGTAGATTCTTCAACTTGGGTCAAGCTTTCAGATACCTGCAGCTATAACCGACATTTTAAATGCAACTCACGAAAGACCCCAAGTCAGAACCACCTAACTGAGAAACTCCCAAATTCCTGACCCAGAGACAGTGTGAGAGATGATAACACTTATTATTGTTCTAAGCTTCTAAGTTTGGGATTTTAAAAAATATGTCAATAGATGCATCATGCAGCTTTATAGTCTAGTTGTAACAGTGGGACGTTACAAGATTAATTAAAATGATGCCAGTGTGATATAGAGCTCAGCTGAGATAGACATAGGGCCTTGGAGAGGTATGTATCCCTTTGGGTTTTGGTTTCTTAATGCGTGAAATGATGGAGTGGGAATGAGTGAGGGTCACCAATGCAAGAGTCTCTGGATAGACGTGAGGAACGTATTGATAATATAATTGCATGGGGTGAGCTAGATGTCTGTTTATAGAGACTGTTAGAGCCTTTGGAGGATTGACAGTGTGTGTCAACGAGTGCCCATTATTTTGCTTCAACTGACCAGAAGCCATGAGGGAATTCGGACCCAATGTTGCTAGATTCTTCCATTTCTCCCCCACCAAGTTTTTACTTTCTATGAAGAAAACAGTATCCACTTGTTAAAATCTTTCATGGAACTTCAATTTGAAGCCACATTGTTTTAAAATTATGACTTTTTTTGTTTTGTTTTATTTTAATTATTTATTGGCATATAGTTGCTTTACAATGTTGTGTTACTTTACAATGTTGTGTTACTTTCTGCTCTACAGCAAAGTGAGTCAGCCACATGTATACATATATCCCTTCCCTCACAGATTTCCTTCCCATTGAGGTCACCACAGAGCACTGAGTAGAGTTCCCTGTGCTATATAGTAGGTTCTCACTAGTTATCTATTTTATACATAGTAGTGTATATATGTCAATCCCAATCTCCCAATTCATCCCACCCCCTCTCCTCCCTTTGTTCTCTATGTCTATTTCTGCTTTGCAAGTAGGTTCATCTGTACCATTTTCCTAGATTCCACATATATGTGTTAATATACAATATTTGTTTTTCTCTTTCTGACTTACTTCACCCTGTATGACCGTCTTTAGGTCCATCCATGTCTCTGCAAATGACCCAATTTCGTTCCTTCTTATGAAACATTTTCTTTTTCCCTTCTTTTGCATTTTCCGATATCTTTAGGATTTTATTCAAGGGTCTCTGCTACTGCATTCAGCTGTTCCAAACTGTTCTCCCCTTCCACCACTCTCTCTACCCTTCTCGATCTCGTGATCAAATTTCTACCTTTATCTACCAACTCATATTCCTCTCTGTCTGGTATCACCGTCTCCCCTGCATCTGGCAGGCCCTTCTTCATACCTTGTTAACCTACTGAAATGCTGCTCATCTTTTTTTTTTTTTCATTGAGATATAATTGACATAACATTATATTAGTTCAGGTGTACAACATAGTGGTTTGATATTTGTATATATTGTGAGATGATCACCACAATAAATCTAGTTAATACCTGTCACCATATATAGTTACAGAATCTTTTTTTCTTGTAATGAGAACTTTTAAAAAAAATTTATTGGATTATAGTTGATTTAAATGTTGTGTTAGTTTCTGCTGTATAGCAAAAGTGAATCAGTTATACATACACATATATCTACTCTTTTTTAGATCTATTCCCATATAGGGTATTACAGAGTATTGAGTATAGTTCCCTGCACTGTACAGTAGGTCCTTGTTGTTTATCTATTTTATATACAGTAGTGTGTGTACATTAATCCCAAACTCCTGAGTTATCCCCGCCACCCCCCAGCCCACGTTTCCCCTTTGGTAACCATAAGTTTGTTTTCGATTATCTGTCATCCTTAATCGTTTTCTTTCTTTGTTTGTTTGGTTTATAGGAGAGATTTATCTGAAGAAATATTATGAAATATAAAACAACATAAACCCTTAATCTCCACTCCTACAGTGGTAGATTTGATATAATACATAATAAAAAAAACTTTAAAAATCCAAAATGCACAAAGTACTCACTAAGTCATTAATTGACCAGCAAGGATGAGCCTTCTCTAGGATGGTTGCCAAGTTCATAATTAGTGACTAACTTTTTTTATGCCTTGAGAGAAACGTGATTTATCCCTTGATAAAGTTCCTTGGTATGTCTTCCTGTTTATAATGTGAAATCTCATTTGGAAGAATTAATATGTCTCGTTTATTTTATTGCCACTGAGTGTTCTTATAATGCCTGCCCATGACACACCTCCCAGATCTCCCTAAAATGAGAATTGTTGCTCAGCTGCTAGGAATGCTTCAGACAGAAGGCCTTCACCTGCCAGCCTCTTTAGGTGTTATCTCAGATGCTGGGAGCTGCGTTGCTAAGCTTTCTCCCCCTGTGGTGGACCACATCAGTGATCAATGTGGAAATAAACATCCTGGCCATCTCAGACCAATTTGGAACAATTTGGTGGAGTTGGGCCATTTAATTGCTAGAGCATCCAAAGCTGTCTTTGGACGTGCATCCCAGCTCAACTTCTTTTTCTCTCTAGTCGAATTCCTCTTCTCCCTCCCACAGAGCCAAGCCAGAGTGCTCCCAGATAAACACTCTACCTGCTAACCTTCATCTCTGTCTGTTTCCCAGAGAACCCATCCTGTGACACTGTCATTGAGGAAGTACTCAATATATACTTGGTGGTATAAATTTAAGTCCCAAGTACCTAAAGGCAAGCAAGACTAATTTCCCAAAGAAGACAGTATGCTGATGCCCCAAGAAGCCCTTGAAATTACTGGATAATTGAGAAAGAAAACCCGCCTTTTCTCCAGAGACTTGTTGATTTAGGAATTAATGTGAAGAAAGGAAAGCTCAGAATTTAAATGAATGCCCTGGTCCGTGTACTCTGTCTGAGTAATAGTGATGGCTCAGAGCTGTCAGGTCTGCCAGGAGATATTCAATCATGATGCTCTCCTCTTTCTTTTCAAGAAAGGTAATCACTCAGCATTTTATCTTTTCTAGAAGGTGTCATTATTTTTAAAAGACAATAAAAGTTTCACAAGGGTTTCTAGGTAGTGGAAAGTTTTCTCTTCACCTTCAAAAAAAAGGAACAAGAAAAAAAAAAACTAGAGGAGAAAAAGACCCTAATTAATCTGAGCATGAAGAAATCCATTAGCTTTAAGGAACTTGCGTAATTTTGAAGTATAAAATTGCTTGGGAGATCCTTTTAAAGTGAGTAATTTATCATGCACTTTAGTATCTAAAATATACATCACATATTTTTGAAAATAATGTTGCATTAGTTAAATAACCAGACCAGTTTTTCTGGAGGGGAAAAAACAAAAAAAATATATATATTTCACCTTAGTAAAAGCTGTTTGGAGAGTCTGCTCTAAAGAAACTGTCAGCAATAAGACCCCCTGAACCTCTGATGGGCAGAAAGAGAGGTTGGAGAGGACTCTGGAGAACATGACGTCTATGTTGAAGAGTATGGAGAATTTCAAATTAAAGAAAAATAAAGGACAAGTATCCCAGGCATAGTTCACAGCAGGTGCAAAGGCCCAGAAGAAAAAAGGAGCATGGGGACAGGAGGTAAGAGAGGCAGAGGAAAGTGGTACAGAATGAGGGACGGCAGGTACCTTGGAGGCAGTCATGACCCTGTGGCAAGGATGCAGAAAACCACAAAGCGTTTAATCAGGAAAGGGATGGACTGTATGCTTATTGATTCAATAGGTACTAGAATAGTGACCTACTATGTATTGCGTGGAAATAAAGCACTCATATAACCGTGCGACTCTGAGATCAGCATATGCAGAAATGCCCTAAATCTCTGACGTAATTCCCGCTTTTCCTTGCTTGGGTTTTCTGTCTACATGTCATCCAATGAAACGTAGTAGACAAGGAAAAAAAAAAAAAAGACATTTTGCATGGCTGGGCTTGTCTAGTTGAGAATCACCAATTCAGCCAGTTTCAGGGTAAGTCAGCTTTTTTAGCTGTCACGGGAGCTGAGCATTGAACACAAGAATGAAAACTGAACGGTTGATTGTTTGACAATTGACCCAGATGAGCCTTCAGATGATGGAGTCAGTGTGTTGGCTAGATGGGAGTCTGTAATATAATTACCTATCGTATATGCATAATGTATACATGTATATGTGATACGCGGAAGAATATAGAAAAAGTGAAACTTTGAGGTGTATACCACAAGTTTTTATGTTTATCTGCCAGTTGTAGTACAATTCTACATCTCTGGCTCACATGCCCAATTTGTAAAATTGTTTACTCCTCTCCTGCCTTCAAATTTCCTAAGTAACATCTCTCACATTATGGGTGACCCTGTTTTTGAAGATCCTCAAACAATAAAGAGTATTCTGAGACTGTCATTACCTATGGTGGCCTCAAGGATCTGCAGTGGCCACGAGTGTCTTGTTTCTTCCATAAAGTTTCAAAAACGAGTGTCTGTCTAATCACAGTAGTATTTTCAAAAGATCAGCAGGTTATTGCATTTATTTCTGAGAAATAAAGGCAGCCGTTTCCTAAATGTTATGTATGTATAGCAGCTACACAATATATATATATGTAATGTGAGTATGTGAGATTTCACTGTCTTAACTTTCCTAGAGATATAAGCAAGGCGTCAATCTTGATGGGAAATATAGGGAATTTGGACATATTTCAAGGTGGTTGCCAAGCCATCCTCCTCTCTGGGGAAGTTCCTTTTCCATATGAAATATGCACGTCTTACTCACCCCTGGACGTGACTGATTTGATTACGGTGGTCTCTGAATAGGATTTTCTGAGACCTATGACTTGTACGGCTCAGCTTGAAAAAATGAACCAAGACAATCCTGTTTGTTCTTGAAAACAAACTAAGAGATGGAGAAGGAACTTGTCAATTGGTGATGGACCCTGGAACTAGGAGTTCATATAAACTTAGGCCTTACGGAGTCCAGTGCAAGGTGGATAAGCCCAGGAAGGTAGAAAAGAGGGGAAGAGGCAGAGAGACAGAAAGAGAGCAGGCAAGCTGTATGTTGGATGGAAAGAGAGGCTCATTCTTATAGGGTAGGATTTGGTTATTCAATGGTTTCTTCTCACGGGCACCTTTCAAATGATTTCATTTTTCGCCTTGAGGTAACTTTAATAAGTCTCTGTTCCTCCAATAGTAATAATCTCTTATCACTCCCTTAGTTAATTGGAAGAGATTCCGGAGACTGACACTAGGGGGCGTCATGGTCAAGTTCTGTACTCTAGCCTTTTGACTATTTCTCCCAAAGAAGAGAAAATGGCAGCATCGCGAAGAAGAGAAACACAGTGGTCTAGAAAAGAAGGAAAGCAACAGTCAGGCTGGAGGGAATCAAGGGTATTCAGGAAGTGAACTAAGAGTGATTATGGGATGATAATAATGGTTTCTAGAAAAATGACAATAGCTTCTAGGTCTCCAGAACAAAGAGCTATTCTCTTCCAACCTTTATTTTCCACCAACATTTTGTGAAGATGTGCTTGTGAACAATAAGAGTAAAGGCTTTTGACTCCTAGGGTTGATACGTAGCCTGTTCTCCTTATGTTTTTATGTATTGTTTTCCTGGTAATCAAGCCTCTTTTATTACTAGAGTGATGAAGAACATTGAACTTTGTCAACTAGATGACTTCCTATCTGTTGTGAATGAGTGACATGCCTACTGAAGTGTTAGAACTCCAAATCATGACTTTGGCCCATGTATCGAGGCACCGTTAGCACCCTTTCTAGAGATGAGTTTGAGTTTGGGCATATTACTGGCCACGAGTAACATGGATTCATTGATTCTCTCTGTTATCTCAATTTCTGATGGTTCACAATAGATCTACCAGATTTGCTATAAGATGCAAATCTCAGCAGAGATCCTGCAGGAGAACAGAGAAAGTCTTATTAAACCACTATGGAAAGTCCGTTAGAGGATGAAGGATAACAGATAAATAAATAATGAGGTCAAGACAAGTAATTTAGAATAGATGGAATTTGAAAGAAGGTATATTAAATGGAGCAAAGGTGGAATGAAAGGATAAAACAAGATAGAAGGCAGGATAAAGTATTGGAGACCCTTGAAGTCAAGAACACATAGTTAAAATTGTATGTACTAGAAAAACTGTCTGGAGTTGAACCAATGTACTTGAAAGGATTTGTGGTTATGGGTAAACAGGACAGCCAGATGAGGTTCTATTCATACAAATCTTATCTAATCCAATGCTTGATTCAAGTTGTGGGCTCAATGACCACATTTAATGTAGCTATCAAATATAAGATCTTTTCACATCCAATCTTTTTTGTTGTTGTTCATGAAACGTGGCTAGAGCCTGTGTACAAACATCCCCCCACACACATACGCACACCACAACCACTTGTGTCTAAGCCTAAATTGAAACGGAAATGTGATCCGTTGAGAGCCTTACAGTAATCACACTTCTGAGGGGAATACTAGGACACTGTGAGACAGCCACCTTTAAACAAGGCTGAAGATACACACGTGTTTTAGGCTTGTATAACTATCCTACAAAATATATTTACCTTTTCAGCTCAACTCCCTCCTGTATTTGACAAATTTCGCATATTCTTGACCTCCAATCTCAGACATCACTTCTTCCAGAGCACCTCATGACTGCTGATAAGCGTCCACACGCTTCCTCAGCACCCTCTCTTTGGTGATAATGCATTTGTTGTAACTGTCTGGACACTCGCCTTCACGAGACTATAAGGCAGATGCCACGGTGAACTGGCCACTGCACCTCCAGGGTCTAGTGTGTGGTTCATGGTAACTGTCCAGTACATACCTGTTAAATGGGTGGATGGATGTGTGGCTGGATGGTGAGTGCAGAGACAGTTGGGGTGGAATGTGCGGAAGGGACAAGACAGACAAAAAGAGAGGAGGGAGGAAGGATAAGATACCGTGATGTGAGTATATGACAGTTGTATCAATAGATATTTGGATAACAGATACATATGACCTTTCTTTTGGAACATTTTAGTAATGAAAGAAGTGGACTCTATAATACTGGGTTAGGGCACAAAAGTATAAATGGTAGCTTTATATCACTATGAACACCCACTGAATATCCAATGGACTAGCCCTTTACCATAAATTCTAGCCAACAATGAAAAGAATACTTGAATTTTTACATTATTACAGTTTGTTCTAACTATCCACATAAGTACATTCTAAGCATAAGAGGATTATACGAACATATACTTGTCTCTCATTTCTAGCCTTGCTGTATGTAATAAAGGGTCTCAAAGGGAGATATCTTAGTGGGCTATGGAGCCCCTGAGGCGGCTGAGACAACCCCCAGGGCCATTCATGCCTTGTGACCTATGCCTGCATTCTGGTTATGGGCAAAGATGAAGGATCTTCTTGAAGATAGAGTCAAGACCCATTTTATAACCAGAATTGAGCATTTAGAAAAGAGTGACACACTATGATTAAATATACAAAAAAGGAAGGTGCTAATTAATAAGAACTTATTCTTAAAGTACTAATTATTTTCTTGCTACCTTCTATTTCCTCTTTATCTCTATTTAAGGAAGCAGAATCAAGGCACAATTAACAGGTTTGCCCAAACCCGGCAAGGTCACCTTATGGAATGAAACTCTAAAGAAAGTCTTTCTTTACTACCCTTTTCCCAGGGAAGAGACAGGAACTTGCAACTTTCTCCATCAATTTCAACCTAAACACAGTTTTCTTGAGGCTTTGATCACAGCGTGTGGTGCATCTATGCTTGTGTGCCCTCCTTCACTGGACCGGTGCATTCCCTGAGGGCAGAATGTTGGCATCTACGGTTATCTTACTCATGTCTGTGCTCCTGGCTCCCACGATAATGTCCACAGTGAGTCTGCAAAGATGTTTTTAGATGGGTAAATGAAGGAGTGAATGAAGGAACCCAAGAGGAAGAAGAGTCACCATTGACCATGTGTCTAGACATCTGTACATTTTCCCTGATGAATCTCTGGAAAAGAGAGTAAAGACATATTTGAGAATGGAATTTTTGCCATGAGAAGTTGTTTTGTTTGTTGTTTTGCTTTGTTTATACCCCAAATAGTAATTTATCATTTTAAGATGGGAAACTTCTTTTTCCAGTGACTGATATCCCACTGTTGCCTATCTAAGACCATCTCCATTTCCTGATATTATTTAATCTGAGGAACGGAAATATTAGATAATTTGTTGTTCTTAGGAAACATAACATCAGAGGATAGGGAGATGGGAAGGCTTAAGGGTTTATCCAGGCCACTGGGAGCTCCTCAACAAAACTTCCATTTTATGTCCTTGATATTTATGTCATTAAAATTTAGAGTCCCTAGGGCTTCCCTGGTGGTGTAGTGGTTGAGAGTCTGCCTGCAGATGCAGGGGACACGGGTTTGTGCCCTGGTCCGGGAAGATCCCACACGCTGGGCCCGTGAGCCATGGCCGCTGAGCCTGTGTGTCCGGAGCTTGTGCTCTGCAACGGGAGAGGCCACAACAGTGAGAGGCCCGCGTACCGCAAAAAAAAAAAAAAAAAAAAAAAAAATTTAGAGTCCCAGTCATCTGGACAGTGCTGGACAGATATTGCCTAATTTGAGGTACTTATTTTTTATTATTTAACTACAGAAGTGCTATAAATCACTTTATTCCTAAATATGGTTTTATAGAGTTCAGGTGTAGAAATTCTATATATCTTTAATGTGGTGGTCACATGGGTACATCTGCCAAACTAATCGAACTTTAGACTTAAGAACTGTATACTTTTTATTAAATCATATTCTAAAGAAAAGAGAAATGGAAAAAAAAAATGCTAAGCACACACATACACACACAAAAGAATTGGATTGGGTAAACATGAGGTTGAAAGCTGGAGTTAGCTATATGATATGGTTAGAAAATAAAAATCAAAATGAATCTTAAATTTCTAATGGACTTAAAGTAAGATTGTTACAAAAACCAGGGGCGATGGGTCCCTCAGGCTTTGGCAAGTTATAATGTTATAATAGAAAAAGCACGACTTTGGAGCAATCCTGACCTAGGATTCAATCCAAGCATTGCCATTCAACAGCTGTGTGACCCCATGAAAGTTACTTAACCTTTGGAGATTCATTTCATCATCTGTAAAACTGGGATGATAATCTCTACTTTGCTTTTGGGGTTTGAACAGTTGGCTTATATAGGTGCTAAATAAATAGCTGCTATCATCATTATTATCCATCATCTTAATAACATCATTTTAATTTCTGCAAATTTAAAAGAGTTACATGAACATGAAAGAGAAATTTACTATTTTGTGCTTCCATGCCTGGCCACTTCAGGCTTCTCTAGTCTTCTCCTCCCCAAAGTGAGTTTCTCTGTTAAAAACAAGGGTCAACAAGAAGTAACACGTTTAAAAAGAGAAGCCAGTGGGGACCCTCTGATGGAAGCAAGAAAGGGGAACTAGGAAGTAGTGACTCAATTCCATGGTCTCACAAAGCCCAAAGGCTTATGAAAAAGAAATAGCAATTCCCAGGAAAGATATTCTGGTAGGTTCAGAGCTGGAACGGAGTGGATTGATTAGAAAATATTGAAGAGATTCTGCTGACTAGCTGGATAGATGATGATGGTGCTGCTATGACTGATGAAGTGGATATGATTAGGAATCATGTAGGATTTTGATGTTTCCAGTCCAGGACCTGTCATTGATACGAGCACTTGGGGAACTTTGAAGATGCCCAGTGAAGGGGTAGCATTAACAGATTTGGTTAAGATCTTCGTGGTACCTTTGAAACAAGGAAATAAAAATAACACAGACAGTTGAACAAAGGATCTGAAACAGAGGGGACAGATGGAGGCCAGGGGTATGCTGGGAAATACGTAACAGCTGACTCTCCAGTGAAACAAAGCCTTGATTTGTAGCATTAGCCACTCTCCAGGGTTTAAACACTCCCACCAAGGCACCCATTTCATGGCATCGATACAACCAACAGAGCTTCCAATGAGATGTGCACAGTTGGCTCTTGCAAGGGGGTGCAAGCCAGTTTCATCACATAAGGGGTGATTCTAGACACAGGAAACAGTCAAAAGCATAAAGAGTTTGTTGAAAGTTGAGGAAATTCCTCTGGCTAAGGGCTGGCTTTCGCATATCATTTGCTTCTGTTTCACCTGTGTTTCCTTTTACGTGAAAGTTTTCGTGCAGGGCCGCTTAGTATTTTCAGAAAGAATTGGCACTGTTCCTTAAAGCAGCATAGAGTATTCATTATTGGCACCTGCAACATCTGCTACTTCCCAAGGTCATCAGAATGTTAGGGTAAAGGAAGACTGTTCCTTCTTACTTAAAAAAACGGGGGAAGGAGGGCACGCGAATTGCTTTCATGGCCCTACTATCTCTAAAATACTCTGAACTCTCAATGAACCTGTTTGCACCTATCTGAAGTTTGTATCTCTGGCTGTGGTCTTTAGCAAACGGGACCTTATATGTTATCTGATTTCCAAATTTGTCTTCTACAATTTTATCATGACCGTTTTGGTTATTTGTGCATCTTTTCTTCCTCCCTATATGTTTTCTGTTTTGGTGTCTCCAGAAATTGTTTTTATACTGAAATACTTGAGGTTCTTAATGACAGGGGAATCATGAATCATTTTCTTATTGATACAAGAATGTGATTCTAGAGTATATTTTTGGATTACCTAGCTAAAAATAGTGTACATTTCTTTCTACAGCTCATTTTTTAACAGTAACACTTTTCACTAATTATACAATTTGGGAAAATTAATAATAATTTTACTCCTGTTAAAGAATCTGGAAAATTCAGAAAAAAAGTAAAGAAGAAAATAAGCATCTATAATCCCATACATGAATGTTATAAGAGTACTATTTCCTTTCAGCTAGTCAACTTTATAGCTTATATTGACAACATATATTATGGACATATTAAATATTTTATACTATTTCTTTGTATTCTGAAATTTTGTTTAATATTATACTAATCAACGTCCTCCCCATGTCATTAGATTCTGCAAAATATAATCTTAACTGTTGAACTCCTCTGTCATGAGTGGGACTATTTAAATATTCTTCTATTTTTGGACAGTTACATGGTTTCCAAGTTTTCATTATTGTAAACGGGATGGCAATGGACATCCTCTTCCATCAGTTTTTGTGCTTATTACTCATTGTTTCCTTAAATAAAGTCCTAGAAATATGACTACTGGGGTAAAAGGTAAAATTGCTGCAAAGAATTTCAGTACGTAGCGCTCAACTGTGTTCTCAAACGGATGGTACTGATTTACAATAACATCGGCACTGTACGTGTCTATTTTCACTCCATCATCACCAGCGTTGACTATTCACTTTAAAAAAGGGAATATACGTGGGTGTGTGTCCGCTTGTGTGTATGTGTGTGTATGTATCCCACCACAAAGATTACGATTGGCATTTCACTGTCATTTGCATTTATTTTTCTTTTATCAAGATAGGTTAATGTTTTCTGTGAAAAAAAATGTGTGTGTGCATGTGTGTGTGTGTGTGAGAATTTCTCTTCTTATCCCTTTCTCATTTTTTAAATTGATGTTTAGCATTTTACCTTACCTAAGGAATTTGATGTAACGTGCAGGTAACTGAAATAACAAGCTTTAATTGAACTTCTGGAAATATAATTTCTAAATGGAGCATCAGAAATTACCATAAAAGGGAAAATAAAGCGAAATTATGAAAAGGATATTTACAAATCATAATTATACAAAGCAAAAAGAAACATTATCCCTTACAGCTCTGAGAACTCCATGAGAAAGGCGTATTTACTACCTTTTTGGGCAGATACTGAAGGTTTCTTCTTCTGTCCATGAATGCACTTGGATTTAAAGACCAGATTCAGAAGGCTTTCCAGCTCCCTTCCCATAAGAGCTGCAGAGGAATCCTTGCAAACAATTGCTGTGAACTTTAGATATGATTTTCTAATTCTCCCTTGGCCCCCAAACATGCTACTTCCTCGGTCTTTTCACCACATGGGATCATGTTGCCAATAATGTCTTTGGGATAAATTTGAATTCATCAGGCTTGACTTTAATTACATTATGTAAACTAGCAAATGTCCCCAGTAGGCTCTGAGGGAATAGCTTCTGTATGCAATTGCAACATCCTGTTTTATTTGAAATATTTGTATTTTGATAATCCACTCTGACTCCAAACCCTTTTTTGATCTCTGTCAGGAACTCATTTTCATCACATCAGCCTGAATTTATTTTCTTTCTTTAATAAATATTTGCAAAATTTGCATAAGTTCCTTCCCTCTAGTCCACATCCTCCCCAAACACCTCTCTCTTTTCCGCCCACTGGGGCAAGATGGTGAGCAGAGATGGGCAAAGCATCCTTTTTTGCAGATAATCCCAGCACCACGGAAGTGGACATACCTCAGTTGACTTCTGAATAGAAAGTATTCTGAGCATAGGGAAGAAATAATCAAGCAGGGAAAGAAGAATCATTTGAGACATTCCATGGACTCTGCACTTAGGTTCATTATGTCTGTGACGTTGACCATACAGATCCCCCACTGTAGATTGTATCATTGGGCCCCAATTATTTTTTCACATCTTTATTGGAGTATAATTGCTTTACAATGGTGTGTTAGTTTCTGCTGTATAACAAAGTGAATCAGCTATACAGATACATATATCCCCATATCTCTTCCCTCTTGCGTCTCCCTCCCACGCTCCCTATCCCACCCCTCTAGGTGGACACAAAGCACCGAGCTGATCTCCCTGTGCTATGCGACTGCTTCCCACTAGATATCTATTTTACATTTGGTAGTGTATATATGTCCATGCCACTCTCTCACTTTGCCACAGCTTACCCTTCCCCCTCCCCATATCCTCAAGTCCATTTGCTAGTAGGTCTGTGTCTTTATTCCCGTCTTACCCCTAGGTTCCTCATGACATTTTTTTTTTCTTAGATTCCATATATATGTGTTAGCATACGGTATTTGTCTTTCTCTTTCTGACTTACTTCACTCTGTATGACAGACTCTAGGTCCATCCACCTCACTACAAATAACTCAATTTCAACTCTTTTTATGGCTGAGTAATACTCCATTGTATATATACATGTGCCACATCTTCTGCATCCATTCATCTGTTGATGGACACTTAGATTGCTTCCATGTCCTGGCTATTGTAAATAGTGCTGCAATGAACATTGTGGTACATGGGTCTTTTGGAATTATGGTTTTCTCAGGCTATATGCCCAGTAGTGGGATTGCTGGGTCATATGGTAGTTCTATTTTTAGCTTTTTATGGAACCTCCATACTGTTCTCCATAGTGGCTGTATCCATTTACATTCCCACCAACAGTGCAAGAGTGTTCCCTTTTCTCCACACCCTCTCCAGCATTTATTGTTTGTAGGTTTTTTGATGATGGCCATTCTGACTGGTGTGAGGTGATACCTCATTGTAGTTTTGACTTGCATTCCTCTAATGATTAGTGATGTTGAGCATCCTTTCATGTGTTTCTTGGCAATATGTATATCTTCTTTTGGTCCCCAATTTTTACCCCTCCCATATTCATGCCCTTTGCCATGTAACTATGTTGTTCCTCCTTCAATGGGCATATTAGATTTCGACCCCTGCCTTCTATTGGGCTTGGGATCAATTTCAATTAATAGGATGAAGTGTGCCGTATTTCAGCCTAGCTCTCTTACGCCTCTGGTATGACAATGACATATACACAGCTATATATAAAATAGATAACTAATAAGGACCTACCGTATAGCACAGGGAACTCTACTCAATACTCTGTAATGACCTATAAGAATGACGTATAAGGGAAAAGAATCTAAAAACTAGTGGATATATGTATATGTATAACTGATTCACTTTGCTGTACAGCAGAAACTAACACACCATTGTAAATCAACTATACTCCAACAACAACAACAAAAAACCTGCCCTGGCAAGCCTATTGGTCCAAGGAGAATGAGAGACATGTGGAACAGAGATGACTCAGTGGGATTAACACCCATAAAGAGAAGCAGGGCTGCCCCTCGATCACAACCTGAAGCCAACCCGCCCAGCTGAGCCACGCCTAGATCAGCTGAACCCCAGCCAACAGGCAGCATGTGTCCGAGAATAAAGATAATAAGTCACGGCTGTTTTAAGTCAACGGGATGGTTCGTTAAACAGCAGTAACAAACGAACAAAATACCTTTAGAAATGTTAGCCACGTATGACTTACACACTCAATGCAAAAATGAAAAAAATTAAAAGCTCCTAAGTTAGGAAGAAAGACAATCAGTGCCCCTCATTTAAGAATGGTGATGCACACTTTGCTCAGGTTCTTGTTTATGGCTCCTGAGATATGCCTCCCACTGGAAGCATTCTGTTTTTTCATTTTATTGAAGTATAGTTGATTTCCAATGTTGTGTTAATTTCTTCTGTATAGCAAAGTGACTCAGGTATACATATATATATATTTTTCATATTCTTTTCCATTATGGTTTGTCACAGGATATTGAATATAGTTCCCTGTGCTATACAGTAGGACCTTGTTGTTTATCCATGCTATATATAATAGTTTGCATCTGCTAATCCCAAACTCCCAATCCATCACTCCCCTAACTCCCCTCCCCCTTGGCAACCACGAGTCTGTTCTCTATATCAGTGAGTCTGTCTTTGTTTCATAGATATGTTGATTTGTATCATATTGTAGATTCCACATACATGGGACATCATATAGTATTTGTCTTTCTCTTTCAGACTTACTGCACCTAGTATGATAATCTCCAGGTTCATCCATGTTGCTGCCAATGGCATTATTTCATTCTTTTTGATGGCTGAGTAATAGCTGCTGGAAGCATTTCTGTTTATTGGCTTTTTCAGAAGCATTTCTCACTAAAAATAAACTTTTTTTCCCTCAACACACTTATCCATCCCTCTTCAAAGCTCCTCCCAACTACTTCACTCTTTTCCTACCCACAGAGATGCAGAGAACCTGAGCTGGGGGTGGCGATGGTTGACTTCAGAAATCAAACAAGCCTTTCCATTTCCTTTTCATCTCACAGGGTAATCTAAACACTGAAGCTCTCCATAGTCAATCAGGCAAGCTCTCACTGCCAGCTCTCGAAAGATGCAGAGAAACAGTTTTGATTCAAGGCAGGGCTCATGACAAGCAAATCTACAATCAAGAAAAAAACATATGTATACCCATCTCAAATGAGGCAGAAAAATCACATCCCATGTCTTCTTTAATGTTTCTGACTTCTCACAGTAAAAAAGAGTATCATTTTTATAATTTAATTAAAAATAAAATTTAAAAATCAAATACAAACTCTTGGTTGTCCGTGGGGTGAATCAGTTTTTACCAAAATCAATAAGCCACTTGTGGCTAAGTGTTTTATAAACAGTCAGCAGACTCAAGGAAAAATACTGTGATGAAAAGATTATTTTAATAAAACAAAATGACTGTCTGGCACATGGTCTGGAACATTACTATATGTGGACCAGATACTATTAATATCCCTGTTTTTCTAAGGACAACAAACCTAGCTTGTTTCCTTAGGCAGAACTCAATCTTCCCTACACAGAACCAGGTTGGAAAAGAAGATTCTGTTAGCAAGATTCAGGAAGTGAGGATCTGATGGCTGACGTGTACAGAGGTATACGATTTGGCCTGGAGTGGAAAAAGATCAGCCAGAGTCATGCCTGGGACACGGGAAACGGCCTGGAGATTAAACATCCACACACATTACTTACTCAGCACCAGTGAAAGCCACCAACATCAGTGTCATTAAGCACCACTGCGTGTTTCAGGACAGAAACATTCAAATACTCTATTCTCTGTGAAACAAAGAGCCACCATAGGATCCTGCAGCCCCACTCCTAGGCATATATCCAGAGAAAACCATCATTCAGAAAGATACATTCAGGGCTTCCCTGGTGGCGCAGTGGTTGAGAGTCCGCCTGCCAATGCAGGGGACGCGGGTTCGTGCCCCGGTCCGGGAAGATCCCACATGCCGCGGAGCGGCTGGGCCCGTGAGCCATGGCCACTGAGCCTGCGCATCCGGAGCCTGTGCTCCGCAACGGGAGAGGCCACAACAGTGAGAGGCCCGCGTACCGCAAAAAAAAAAAAAAAGATACATTCACCCCAATGTTCATAACAGCACTATTCACAATAACCAAGACATGGAAGCAACCTAAATGTCCATCCATAGATGAATGGATAAACAAGATGTGGTATATATATATATATATATATATATATATATATATATATATATATATATATATATATACACACCATGGAATATTACTCAGTCATAAAAAAGAATGAAATAATGCCATTTGCAGCAACATGGACGGACCTAGAGATTATCATACTAGCTGAAGCAAGCCAGACAAAGACAAATATCATACGGTATCACTTACATGTGGAATCTAAAACAATGATACAAATGAACTTATATACAAAACAGAAACCAACTCACAGACATAGAAAACAAACTTACGGTTACCAAAGCGGAAAGCGGGGGGCGGGGGGGAGGGATAAATAGGAGTTTGAGATTAACAGATACACACTACTATATATAAAATTGATAACCAACAAGGACCTACTATATAGCACAGAGCACTATACTCGATATTCTGTAATAACCTATAAGGGAAAAGAATCTGAAAAAAATAGATATATATGTATGTGTAACTGAATCACTTTGCTGTACACTTTGCTGAAACTAACATAACATTGTAAATCAACTATACTTCAATAAAAAAAAAATCAAGCAGATTATGCAAGACAAATTGCTTTTTATCTCAAGGATCATAAGCCCCAAATTGTTCAAATGTTTGTATTCAGAAACACGTCTACACAGCATATGGAGAAATAGATTTACTTTCTTCTAAAAGCTTTTCAAAAATGTGAGGAAAAAAATTAAAAAGGGGTGATTATTGCCTTTCTATAAATCGTATGGCCTAAAGCATAATATTTAATTATATTGTGAATATAATAAAAAGGCAATTAAATGTCTATTGTAATTAGTGAACTTAGCACATTGAGTTTATACAATCCCTCTTGCTGAACGTTAAAAAAAATGTTTTTTCTGACTTTAATTTCTACCTTGGAGAAAAAGAAAGGGGTAGGCAATTCACATTGACTGAGTACCTTCAGAGTAACATCCAGGTTACACACGTGAGTTCCTTTAACATGGTACAGTCAAGAAATCTATGGGAAAAGTGTAAGCAGAATATGAAGCACAGACGCATTTAGAACTGCAAGGTCTCAGGTATCTAGACATGTTTATGTTAGTTATGAGCATGGCCTTAGACTGAGCAGATTCTATATTCTGTGGAAAGGTACAAGGATCTACTAACTCAGTTACTCAAAATAATGTTTTATTTTTTTGTCCTCACCAAATATCTCCTTAGACTTAGTCCAAAAGTTAAATGTATATTAAAAACAAACAAAAACAGGCTCAGAAGAAACCCTGGTCCCACATGTAATTTCCAAGCATTGTCTTACAAGGCTGCCTTGCTAACTGAGCAGAATAAAGGGTGAGGTTACCTATTGTACGTGAAAGTGACTTGCAGTGTTTCGTATGTTCATGCACGCATGCATACAAAACCATCTGGATAGGAGATAAACCCTTCTGGAGAGTTAACACCACCACTAACAACTAAAACCACACAGCACTTACCATGTGCCAGGCATTACTCTAACTACTTCACTTCTGTTAAGTATTTTAATCTTCCTAAAATTCCTATGAACAAATTTCACTCGTTTCAAAGGACAGTACCAGCTGAGCAGAGTGCTTGTGGCCAGAGGCTACTAGATGTAGGGCCCACTACCATTGCAACGTCTACCAGGGGATTCATGTCACACTTCACTGAGTTTTCCTCTCACGTGTCACTCTCTTCCTCACTTACTTTTTTTTTTTTTCGGTACGCGGGCCTCTCACTGTTGTGGCCTCTCCCCTTGCAGAGCACAGGCTCCGGACGTGCAGGCTCAGCGGCCATGGCTCACGGGCCCAGCCGCTCCGCGGCACGTGGGATCTTCCCGGACCGGGGCACGAACCCGCGTCCCCTGCATCGGCAGGCGGACTCTCAACCACTGCGCCACCAGGGAAGCCCCCTCACTTACTTTTGTTTCTGTCTCAGCCTGTGTATTTTTCCGTCTCACTATTTTTGTATATATGGATATAATATACATTTATACTATTTATTGGTAGTGTTTATTTACTGAAAACACAAATATGTTCTCTTTTTAAATTTTAAGAGTGAATTTGCTGAGTGTTTACTTTTCCTTTCTCTTTGAATACTTAAGATCCAATAGGGACTCAAAGCGGTTCATAAAGGGAAGTGCCAAGACACAGAGACCTTTGAATGTCCAGAGATGCAGCATTAGTGACCTAACATTTTGGTAGAGTAACCCACAGACCCCCAGGGAACTACTGCATCGTCCTCAAACCCTTTTCCTCCAACTTGCACCAGATGAAACTTTTTCTGGAACTTTCTCCACCAGGTGACTAATAACAATATTCAGATATTAACAATAACCACAAAAACCAAGGACTTCCTGTGAGATCCATCCAGCATGGCTGCTGATTGGGTATTTCCAAAGCTCTCGTAGCAATTACTTAAGACATGAACATCCGAAGCGATCAGCTTTAGATCCACCAGACTTGAGAAATTTTGAGGCAATGATTTTAATGGATTCCCCCAAGTTGGATAGAGAAATTAAGAGATTGTAACAGAGAGGTAACTCAGAAGAGAGGGGTAATCTTTCAGAAAATGAAAGAAAAGGGTACAAATAAACATGACGTCTGTGAACAGGATAGCTATTGCTTTCTTTGAACGATTAAGACGGAAAAGAATGGACTTCAGCAAGAGAAAGAAATACAGTAACCGTGCATTTTCAGAGTAAATGTCCGATGGAATGCAAGGGTAGAAATCGAATGCTGTCTTGCCTAAATGGGACGGGCAGCCTCTCTGCAACTAAAATGGAGATAGCGCCTAAAATATGCCACAAATTCCTAATTCATTTCAACTCCCTCTAGGCTTCATCTGGAAGCAAATCATGAACAGCAAATACTAAATGTATCGAAGGCTGTGCCAGGGACTGTCAAGGTCTTACGTGTCCATGAGCTATAAAATATTTTGAGAAAATAATTCTTTAGAGAAATCTTTTTGAATAATGGTTCCTTTACAAGTGATCCGAGACAAATGTTTCGTGAGTCTCAGCTCTAATAGTCCCTCATCTAAATTCAGGCCAGAGAATGACGAAGGATTCCTCGCTGTTCCTGACCATATAAGCCAGACACCTTGAACAAACACTTAAGTCTTGTTATTATTATGACTCCTAAACTCAGAATATCAAAGGTTACGGAATCTAAATAGCATGGGTTTTAGAGGCTCCCTCTGTTACCAGACTGACAGAGAAAAGCCCTTTTATTTTCCAGATTTTTAAAAATTGAAGTTTAGTTGATTTACAATGTTATGTTGGTTTCTGCTGTACAGCGAAGCAATTCAGTTATACATATATATACATTCTTTTTAATATTCTTTTCCATTATGGCTTATCATAGGATACTGAATATAGTTCCCTGTGCTATACAGTAGGACCTTGTGGTTTATCCATGAAAATTTCTTACAAGTAGCTCTCCAGCCCAAAGGTCAAGATGAATCAAATAATTGATGTCCCCAGCAATGGCATTTGACCCAGAAAAAAAAAAAAAAACTTTTGCAATAAAGTGAGAGCTGAAAGGGCTAAATGGGGATGGAACGACTAGCTACTTTCATCACTCCTCAAACTGATGAAAATTGCCTCTATCAATAAAATAGTCACCTCACTTTCTCAGCTTTCTGTCATCTCCACCAGGGGGAAGACTCATGTGCACCACCTACCGTAAACTCTCCGATCCTTCTCTTTGATGAAAAGGGACTCATTTCAGGTCTTGGATCAAAAACTGAAGCTCTCTCATCATCTCATGTCATGCACCATTAACATCATTCATTCTGAGAAGACATTGCCCTACTTTTCATGGAGGTCAACAGCTCCTCCTGTAAGAGCCATGCTTGTGTGCCTGTCTGTCTTCCGCACCTGGGCAACGCTTAGCGGTGCCTGACAGGTGGAGAGCACCATGGAACTGAGAAAAATGATCTGTCACCTGGAGGGAATTTAGGGACCAGAGAATTTAAATACACCTTTTTCAAGTGAGGAAACTGAGTCTTGGGGAAATAAAGAATTTTGTTCAAGGTCACTCAAGACAAATGAGCCTCTCATTCGGGATATCCGCCAAGACTCTGATCATTTTAATTTTCATACAATGGGCAGATCGTTAATTTAATTTGTATCTCCTTCTCCAACCTGTCATTACCTTTAAGCCTCTCTAGATTTGCTGTGTGATTCTGAGCAGGTTATTTAACCTCTCTGAAGTTACCTTCTTATAAATAAAAATGTGTGTTATAATACACATCACTAATATAGCTCATTCTTCTTAAGATTGCTGGGACAATTAAAGAAGACAACACTTTTAGAAAACACGGTCTGTTACAAATGTTATACGAGAAGTGTTTGATAAATGTTAGTTGCCTACCATTACTTTTTGTGTGAGGATGATAAAATGCATTGAAATAATGAATAAGTAGGTTAAGGTGTGTTTGAACACAGGATAAGAGGGAAATGGAACAGGAACTTGATTTAACTTCACACCCTGGATAATTAGGTCTACCTACTGGAAAATCTGTTATGCAGTTCTAATTGCATTCAGACTTGGTGAATCATGACTTCACTAAAACATTCATGCCTCACCTGCGTTTCCTACTCATAGCTTTGCTGTTTTGCTTCATCTTCATGATTAGTAACTGATCACTATTCCTCCTGATCTTTAGTTCAATATTTCAAGATCATCCTAGGAGAAGAATACCATATTCCATGGAAACATTTTATTTGGGAACCCTCATGCATTGCAATTTTCTGGTGGTGTAAATAGATGGATACTGAAAATAACCTGACATGTGAAGGACCTGGATAGGTAATGAAAAAGCCATCAACTCAAAGTTTTATGCGTAAAGTGTTTAGTTTGATCGGGGCTTTCATTAAATGATATTCAAAATTAAGCGCTCCCCGAGATTCTCAAGCATTCCATCGGAGCAGTGTAGAGAGAAAAGCCTGAAAAGAGATGGTCCCTGAAAATCTCTCCGGTAGAAGGGAAAAGCACCTTCTCTTAGGAAGACACTTAGATGTTACTACACGTGACCATTTGGAAGAGCATTTCCAGAGAGGCCTCGTTGCAAGTAGACTGTCCATCTAGAGCAGGAATTTTAAAAAGCATCTGCAAACATCTCAGACTCGCTATAGCACAGTTTAATGTACAAGCACCAAGTGCTTGGAAAGTGCATCTCTCTCCCTTCACTCTGAACCAGCAATTTCTCCAGCCTTGTTTCCGCAGCGCAGGCTCCATCCCTGGCCTTTCTGAGCAAAGGTACCAGCTAAAAGATGCTCTTCGCAAAAGTAAATAAATAAAATAAAATAGCAGCCCCGGATAAAGCCAACTGATCTTTTCCCTTACGAATCTGGGGATATTTTTGTGAATCAGGAAACATTCAAAAGCTCACAATATAGCTGGGGAAAGTTAAGCCTTTCCTAAAATATCTTGATCGACACCCACTTCCTCTGACAAAACTAAAAATACAGCATGTAGGCAAGTCTTCCAGAAAGAAAGTTGTGGCAGTGATTTTTTCTTTTTTTTTCTTTTTTCTTCTTTTTCCATCAGACCTCAGAGACAGCAGTTCCTCTTTATCAGCGTTGCCAGACTAATTCGGTGGCAGCCGGGTCCTCTCAGGCACGGGCTTATCAGTCTCCTGTAAGAAGTCTGTCATTTCGTGCACTATGGGTATTAGGACCGAGTTACAGGGAGCAAATTCTGCCCAGAATAAAACTTTCAAAATCAGCCTATAGAGAGGAAGAATGTCATTATGGCTTCAAGATCCAAATATTTAAAAGGAAAACTATAATCCGCCATTGGATGCGTATTCTTAAAAATGGAAATATTTCTTCCTAGCTAACTCTCAGTGTGGGCTACTTACTTACCTAAAGATCTGTCTTTGGGTGTCACACTTCAAAGATACCAGCATAATCACATTAACCATTTTGTGGGTACCAGGAGGTTCTAAGGTGAAGGCACCTCTATTCTACGTGGCTTCAATATGGTTATTTAATATATAGATTTCAGATTCATGGAAGCTATGAAAACATTTCAAACGGCCCCTCGGCATGTGGGATCTAAGCTCCCCCACCAGGGATCGAACCAATACCCCTTGTATTGGGAAGGCATGGTCTTAAGCACTGGACTGTCAGGGAAGTCCCTCAAATAGTCCATTATTAAGTACTATGTGAACATATACACACACACACACACACATACACACACACACACACACAAGACTTCATTTCACCTTTATAAAATCCTTCTACAGCATGGATACCTTTATTATTCAAACGAGGAGGGTCACAGAGGTTCCTAATCTGTGACCTCAACATCACAAGCATAAATGGTAGACGTGGGACTCAAACGCAGCTCTTTCTGACTCTCCTTTCCCAGGATTCCTCATGAAGAACTTTACAAACTGCTCCAAATGCTAATGTGGCCCTGGTGACCGTACCAGGTTGTCCTGGGCACCCTGTGCAGTGGTCTGGCCAGAGATTTTTCTGACAGTCTCAGTCCAAGAGAGCCAAGCACAGCTTGAAAGTGCATTACTTCTCCCGGGAAGTCAGTTTTTTTTAATCTTCATTGTTTCCTTTGGCATATTTCAGATTTTAAATGTATACAATTCATAGGAAATGGGATATAGCACCTCCGGCAAGAATTATTCAAAAGGCTTTAATCAGAAATTTTGCTGACATTCCCAGCGCCCCGAAACCACATAACCTGTCTACCTCAGTACGTTATCTCTGAATCAATCTACGCTGGGCCATCAGGGAGGGAAAACAACTCTCAAATACCTCCCATTGTGCAAAAACTATGATCTGGAACAGTACGGCCTCAGCGGTGACAGAATAATAAGGCTGTTGATACTTTTCTGTTTGATGATTCGTAAAACCAAGTCGCATTGAAGTCGTTTTATTTTTTTTTAAGCATTAAAGCTTTGCCATGTCTGTGGACATATGCTAATGAATGAAAGGAACTAATTTCTTTTTTCTTCTGTATAAATGAACCTTATCTTTTAAACCAGAAACAAACTCCCACGTTAAGTCTCCAAATATGTTTTCCTGGGTCCCACGTGAAGCAGCCCATTATGTTATTTCAGGACTTAACGCTACCATCACAAAAGAGAAAGAAAATTTTACATTTATTTAAATCTGATGATAAAACATAGTGGATTGAACACGTGTTTATCTTCATTCTCGCCTGAAACCACACTTAAATGACAGCTAGAAAAAAGAGAAGCATAAATCATAAGGGCAAAGAAATGAGCGGAAACAACACCATATGAATGATGTGAACTCATTTTTGGAAGATAAAGAGAGCATGGAGGAAAAATACGTGATCGAGCGAAGCAGGGGAAGCTGAAAGTAAGTATTCACAGGAGATACGGATGAAAGATCAGCCTGCTGAACTTCCAGAACCTTCAAAAGCCTCGGGAATTGGAGCCATGAGCTTCCTCCAAAGGTGAGGGTACAAGCAGAGGACATTTCCTCCTCTAGCTTTTGCAGAAGAAAGGAGGAGAGTTCAAAGACTAAGTGGGGACGTGAGGCACAGAGAGGGAGAGAGGGAGAAGCGAAAATGAACACACAGGTATGTAGTGGTGGGAATACCGCCCCACCCAAGGGCTCTGCTCCTGCTGGGAATCCAGACACCAGTGTCCAAGACACCACCTACCCCACACCCCTGCCCTGGGGGACATTAGAAGCTCCTCTCAGGAGAAGTAGGAAGATCCCAGAAACCTGCTATTCAGAGGCTGACATTTTGAAATCTGCCAAGAAAAAGCCAGCTTTCCACCCAATCACCTCAGTGAAGGTCACCAGCCCACCAGCTCTGCCATCACCTTTCTAACACCTCATTCTTAAATATGAATGAGCAGAAAGATCACCACTTATTTGAGGAGAGCCTCCATCATGAAATGCAGAGACCAAGATACTGAGGACAAAATTCAAATAAAGAGAGACAAGACTAGGGGCAGAAGGCATATCTTTAAAAAAAAAAAAAGAATATTTAATAACCTCAGAGAAGTAGGTGTTAATATTGCATCACACAAGAAAAAGAAGGATGCCCTGAAAAGGGGCAATCAGATAAGAAGAACACTAGGAAATTCAAATTATGATAGGTGTGAGCACATATTCAATAGAAGCCTTAGAAGGTAAAGTTAAGAGTATCTTCCAAAGAATAGAAATGAAAAAAGACAATAAGATGGAAAGTAAGAGAGCAATGATAACAAAATTAGAGAATCAATCTACACAATTTGCTCTCTGCCTAACTGGAGATCCAGAAATAAAATTAAGGATAACAAATTATAAAATATACATATATGTATATATACACATGTGTGTATTTATGTATACATATTTTATATACATATATACACATATAAATACACACACACACACACACACATATATATCCTACATAGAAGCATTAGAAGGTAAAGTTAAGAATATCTTCCAAAGAATAGAAATTAAAAAAGACAATTAGATGGAAAGTAAGAGAGCAATGATAACAAAATTAGAGAATCAATCTATACAATTTGCTATCTGCCTAACAGGAGATCCAGAAATAAAATTAAGGATAACAAATTATAAAATTATATATATACATATATACACATGTGTGTATTTATGCATACATATTTTATATACATATATACACATATAAATACACACACACATACACATATATCCTACATAGAAGAACGTATGTCAAGAGAGAGAGGACCCAAGTTAAATTTTAAAAAGGGGGAAACAGCATCTTCACTAAAAACACATCACGTAGTATAAGGATAGAATAGAAACCTTTTTAAGACAGCAAAGAATAACCTCTTCTCCACTCCTGTTCACTGCAGGAGGTGCTGTATTCTAAGGAGGCCATACTCATGCTAGAGAAAGCACGGACTCCAGGAAATAGGAATCGGGATCCAACACCTGCTAGAAGTCTAGAAATTTCTAAGGTGATGACCTATCTTGTGAAAAAACAGCCACACAGAAGGCTTAAGGGCTGCTGGCCTAGATTGAGGCAGGAAGTCAGAGGGTGTCAGGAAGGAGGAATTAAAGAAGAAGGATCAGATAGAGAATCTGACAGACTGGGCCACGTGCTCTTGAAAGGTGTGGGAAAAAGTATGGCATCCCTAAAGCCTGAAGCAAGTGAAAATAAAACGGAAACCATGTTTAACTCCAGGAAAAACAAAAAGAAATTAAACAATAAAGCAAAAAGTAATTAGAGTCCCTTATTTGGCTTCCCCACAAACAGGAGGTCCACAGGCATAACAAAGAAAACACAAAATACTGAATTAATTAAACCCTTACTTAATACAGCTATCATTGGAGGGTGGGGGAGAGTGCCACAGACATTACAGTTGAAAAATTTAAGACGCACTGTCTAAAATTATAAATCAACAAACTTCCTGTTACTGGTTTAAAAACAAAACAAAAACCGGAAGAGACTACGTAGGAGAATTGAAAGTGGTATGTTCTGATCAGCAGAACTTGGGAATGGGGAGAGTTGGGACAGAATATGAGTCTAGTGGTTGCTCTAAACATTTAAAGCTCTGTGAGACTTTCAAAGGATGGGCACAGGTTCATTTGTTAAATATATAAATTAATAATTTTTCCAAAGTTAATAGATGCTTTTTACCTGCATTACTGCAAAGAAATCTCCCTGAAGCATAAAGGTAGGGATCACTGATTTACAAGGTCAGAAAACAGCCTTATTTGCCTGTCTTTTAGAAAATTCTGGATTTGCTTGTGTATGTTAAAAATAAATAAATAATGCAAAACGAGAAATTCAATTAAATACTACACAAAGATCTAAAAGGCTTTAAAGTATTTAGCAGGATTATTGCATTTTTATTACCTTTATCACATCTCCTGTAACAGATTTTGGACATAATGAATACTCTATGACCTTCATGTATATGACTTCTTGGCTTCTGTTAATTTGTCAGTGTTGTCAGAATACAGCAAGAGGATGGGTTCAAGGGACTCAAGGCTCTTCAAAGGGAAATTGAAGGTATAGTCAGACCTTAAAATGAAACATTTTGAAGCTGTTACTAGGCTGAGACAGATGTACACGAAAAGATCTCCAGGAAATATTAAGTAAAAAGGATCAAGATGCAGAGAACAGCATGTATTCGATGATTCCCTTTTTACACACACACATATTTATGCTTGTGGACACACAGACTAATTTTGGGAAAACGATGCTTATTATATGCTAACAGTGTTGGCCTATCAGGAAGAAATCTTAGGAGGAAAATTCGTACTTTTATTCAAAACTCTTTAATAGTCTGATTTTTTAAACCTTATGCATATATACTTTATTTTCATAAAGATAACTAAAATGCCAATCCATACCACGCCACCATTAAAATAGATGGCTTTGAAGAAGAATGGAATTATCTATCACGTTATACAAAGGGGAAAATGAATTATGACCATATTTATGTGAAACTAACAAAGAGTTATCTGTTGGTTATAAGATTGGGAGTGAGATTTGGAGTGATTGCTGTGTCTTCTTTACAGTTTTTTTTGAAGTTTACAATTTTTCTACAGTTATCTTTCTATTACTTTTAAAATGAAAAAATATCACCAAGAAAGAAAAAAGAGGAGAAAATGGCATTCCTTTGCCGATTCTCTAGGGCACAGAAGATATTCAGCCAGAGTGTAGCTTTTCTGGAACAGGATTGTAAGCATCTGGGCATTACATTTGCAGATGGACTTCGTACAAAGCATATGGTAGATTTTCTCAAAGAAAATTGCTGCTGCAGAAGCACCAGTTGCTATTTTAAACCTTGGCAGACTACTTCCTTCTTATGCTTGACTTTTCTCTCTCCAATATGTGATTTCGACATCTGCTTAGCTATTTCTTAAGGAGTTCCCCCCACTATTGAAATTATTATTTTTTTCTTTATAAGGATTGTAAATTGTAGAATGTGAAATTATGATAGCTTGGAGGGGTGGGGATGAGAGGGATAACGTTTCACTTGTCCTTTAGGCCTATTTATTTTTTCTTTCTGTTCCCTAAGTTGCGACATCTTAAAACAAGGGCTAAGGAAACAGAACAACAGAACAGAACGGAACAGAACAGAACATTATAAGCCACTATGAAGATATTCACAGAACCAACGGCACTGGAGCCAAGCAAGCATAGTACCATTGCAGAAAGGAAAGCAACTTCATTTTCCATTTACTAGAAGTGATCGCTCTAAAAATCACAAGTACTTTTCCTGGAAAGTCAATGCCTTTATAAAGGTCAACACAGAAGTTACCAGCTTTATTGCACGTTTTCTGTCCTTTTCTTAGGTATGTAAAAGGAGCAGAATAGAAGGCTTTTTGTGTTTTCATTTTTAATGTCTTTTCTATCATATGACGAGGTAGGACAATTACTTTGCTTCCGGCTCAGTACATTATTTTCATCGCATGTAGGTGCATTTTTAACAACAGACATTCCTTCAGTGGCTCAAATGAAGAATGGCATAGGTGTGCAGCGGCCATGAGACAGACAGGAGAGAATGACAAATATTTACCCAAGAGAAGTAGCGGCAGATGTGGGACGTGTTGCAGAAATGTCTGCACAACAGATGACCGGCCTCTGAAATTTAGGGGTTTTGGCTGCAAGTTTTAAGAGACACTACCTTTCCCAAGGAAGAAATCAGCCTCCTTCAATTTCCCATCCTGCTCTGGGGACAAAAATCTGGAACTCTGCTGAGGCTTATGGTGTCTGCAGGGGATATTTTACAAAACATTAGCGACACTAATGGTTTTCATTATTTAATGATTTCTAACAGCCTGCATCTGAATGAAAACTAGAGCAAAGTTTACAAAGTTGTAAGTAGTAACAACTCACACTTTAAATAATGGGCCTGACCTCAGGCATTTGCATATTCCCTTTGGCCTTTTCTGCGAAAGACATTTGATAATTAAAAGACGGGGACTCAAAAATTTAAGCTTCTCTCATAAGGTGTATTGTTTTGAACAATCCGCTATTCTGGGCCTTAACTTTCCGTATCTGCAAAATAAGTGATGGGTCAGATAAATTTTGATGTCCCACCTGACCTTAGTATTCAATTGCAAAGGATTTTTTTTTTTTTCTGCTCTGTATAGCATTTCGCACCCTCTATTAAAAGAAGAGCATAGGGATTTATAAAGTTATGACAGGGTTTCCCTGGTGGCGCAGTGGTTGAGAGACCGCCTGCCGATGCGGGGGGACACGGGTTCGTGCCCCGGTCCGGGAAGATCCCACATGCCGCGGAGCGGCTGGGCCCGTGAGCCATGGCCGCTAAGCCTGCACGTCCGCGTCCGGAGCCTGTGCTCCGCAACGGGAGAGGCGACAACAGTGAGAGGCCCGCGTACCCCCAAAACAACAAAACAAAACAAAACAAACAAAAAAAGTTATGACAACAACTCTCTGCCTCTAGGTAAGTAAATATTTGTCTTCACAAACCTTTGTAAAGGGGGAAGGAGTTAGCATAGTTCAACCCTCCGGCCAAATCCAGCCAGTTATCTGAACACAGAGCCTTTGGTTGGCTTATAGTCTATGGTTGCCTTCAGGTCACCCTGGCATCATTTGCACCACCACCACCTGGCATGCAAAGCCTAAAATATTCACTAGCTAGCCTTTTCCAGAAAGAGTCAGCCAACCCCTGGCCTAGAAGATCTCTGAACTGCTAAGGACCTTCTTGGGCCCTGGGAGTGGTGGGGACATAGGTAGGTGCCTAGGTGCAGGAAATGTACACACGTAGCCAAAGGCCCATGTCCCTCTTGGGCACTTCTCATCCTGTTCACTTCTCACCGGTGGAGCCCCAAATCCCCAAACGGAGCAAAACCCAACATCCAGATTCTTCAGGTTAAAAGACAAGCTTTCCTGAGAAACATAGCTGTTCGATGCCAAATGGCTGTTTTCTTTGTTTCAAAAAACATGCTCTAAATTCTCCTTCCTTTGGACATTTTAACTAGTCTCTGACCAGCACTCAAACTGTTTGGTTGGTCACTGACGTTTTAGAGGATCTGATTAAAGCTGTGGATCCTCCCCAGGAAAATGGGCTTGTGAAATTCACACAGCATTTTACACCCAATTTTCTGCGAGGGGAATGGTTCATCTTAGTCTAAGACCTCAGAACACATGGCCACAACAGCATCTCAATGTGATCATTTGTATAATATTCTAAAGGTCAATATTATTATATAGGCTTGAAGGCTGATGTGATATAGCAGAAAGAATATCAGATGAGGAGCCCAAAGAACACGTTTATGCGTCGTCTCTGCTACTAAGGAGACAGGACAGGCCACTGAGATGCTCTTTGCTTTGGGTTCCTGGTTTAGTAAATGGTGAAAACAATAGTAGCCCTGTCTACTCCGCAGTCTGTGATAAGAATCCAATGAAGTAATTGTAAGAACATTTTATAAACCACACAACTCTTCCTATTTGAGTGATGAGGGCTGTTGACAACCCATTTCACAGGAGGGGACAAAGAATCACAGACACCCTGTATTCACAGCGTGATCCTCGGACAAGCACCTGAAAGCTGGCGAGAAATGCAGATTCTCAGGCCCTCTTTAGACAGAGTGAGTCACATTCTGCGTTTGGACAGGATGGCCAGGTGATCTCTGCACATGTTCAAACTTGGGGAATGTTGCCAGCGAGAGATCTCTCTGCAAAGTACACACCACTTCATAAGGCTGATCTCCTTCAGGTAAGGAAACAGGCTCACAGATTTTACAGGACATGCTGAGATTTTGCACACATCAAGTTGCAAAAGAGACAGGAGATGTTAGATTTTAGAAATGTTTCCAAAATAATTCTGAATCACTTTGCTGTACACCTGAAACTAGCACAACGTAATTAATCAGCTATACTTCAAAATAAAATAAAAATTAAACAAATAATAATTCTGTGCTCATGGAGCTCACTGCCTAGCGAAAGAGACATATCACGAAACAAGCACAACATCCTGTGGGAAGCTTAGAAACAGCTTGAAGATGCTGAAATCCACAAAGAGTTGCCATCTATTATTATGAGGTCATGGAACCATTGTCAGGGCAAGCTGTAGATTTCTAGATCTTCTTTTTATCTGCAAAACTGTCATATGGGAAGTGGCATATCTATTTCTCTGTAATCCCTCATGGAGATGGAGTAAAAGCAGGAGGAAAATCATGTAGGCTTTACAGACTACTCCTCCACCACATGCAAGAAGATGTGAAGAGAGGAAGAAATGGGTGGGGGTTAGACCATGGGGAGCTTTTGGACATTCCTGAGGGTTTCTGGTTTCTGGGTTCTGAGCCATCTATCCTCTTGAGAGCTGGCGGTGCCAGACTACCACTCAGAGGACCGAAAACAGAGAGCAGACTGAGAGGTTTCAGCTCAAGTGTAAAGGAAAGACGACTTCTAGGCTGTCCAGCTCAGACCACCAAGCGGAGGGAGCAACCATGCTTCAGAGCAGAAGCCTCACAAGTCGGGTGAAAGCATTTTCCTTATCTTTTATCTCTCAGAACCCTGAGAATGGTAGATGGGAATGGAGGGGAGAACGACCCAAGTTGAATGATAACATTTAAAGAAAAAGAATCTTTGAAGCAGCTGCTGCAGCTCCCTTTGGGCACGTAACAGAAAAGGCCAAAGGTCTGGAATCAAAGAAGCCCGGACTTGAGTCTCAGTTCCGCCCCTTACCACTACTGTGTGATCTCATGTAGCACCGGCAACCTCTCTGAGCTTTTCTGAAGACTGTGAATTAATGTCACATATCACATAATGTTATTATGACAACTACATGAAATAATGGTTATACAGTGTTGGCAAACTGTGAGTGCCCATCATATATCCATTCCCTCCTCTTCCTTTTTCACTAAGGCTCAGTTTGTTGGTCCGGTATCCAGTGTGTGTTGAGTATTGGATCCAACAATTCCTTTAGGACCCTTCATTAAAACAAAATGAAAACGTGTAAAATACATCAAGAATGGAACGCTTAAGTTGGAGGGTTCCAGCCCTGTTTGTCCTCAGCTCACTCTCCAGGTTTGGTTTTTTAACCACTGTATTAGCCTGCTCTAAGAACACCCAGTGTGAATGGAAAAGCCATCAAAGTCTTTCACGTAATTATGTCCACAGTTGCTGTAGGCCTCAGGGGCCTCATTGGCCCTCTTATAAAAGAGGAGCCTGGAAAATCTGTGCCTCCCTAAATTACAGCAGTGGCAGGCTGTGGCCTCACCCTGGTGACAGATGGTTTTATGGGTGGCCTCTGCCAGATACCTGGCTGAGGGCGGAGCATGTGGTCATTAGCGTCTGTTCTACTTTGGTGGAGAAGTGGCTGTGTCACAAGGAAAGCTGGGTCTGAAGATAATTGACAGTGAGGGAGAGAGTGCCCTCTTTTTTAAATTTAATTTATTTGTTTTTATTTTTTGGCTGCATTGGGTCTTCGTTGCTGCGTGTGGGCTTTCTCTAGTTGTGGCAAGCGGGGGCTACTCTTCGTTGCGGTGCACGGGCTTCTCATTGCGGTGGCTTCTCTTGTCGTGGAGCACAGGCTCCGGATGCTCAGGCTCAGTGGCCATGACTCACGGGCCCAGCCGCTCCGCGGCATGTGGGATCTTCCCAGACCAGGGCTCGAACCTATGTCCCCTGCCTTGGCAGGTGGATTCTCAATCACTGTGCCACCAGGGAAGCCCCCCAATGCCCCCTTGATGTCACCCAGGAAAAAACAAAAAACAAGCTGAAAGAAATTAAAAAAAAAAATTCTTTCCCTTGGTTCTCCTGAAACAGGAAAGATAAGCCCAAATAATTTCATTATTTCTGTGAAAGAGAAAAGTCATGATGTCTCCTAGGGAGGGAAAAATAAAGCAGAGAACACGATATCCACAGGTGCTAACATTCAGTGAATTGGGGGAAAAATTTTTGACACTGGCTACTGGGCAAACGTATTTAAAACAACCACAACACAAAAAAACTTTTCGCCATCTTTCACTTATTTAAATTATAGGCACTCAGATCTGGTGAAGGGACAACCATCAGACAGCAAGCCAAAGGAAAGCCATGCTCAGTGGCAAAGAGAACATAGCTTTTTAACAAAAACTAAAGACTATGATTATTAATATTTAAGACCTGGAATGCAAAAGCTGGTAGTTAGCTACAGAGACCAGGAGAAGTATTTAAGACACATATTTGAAAGGTCTAGGAGTCTATGGTCATCTGCTCAGATAGAAGTTGGTTTAGAACAATAGCGTCGTAGCAAAGCCCAGACAGCACTTTCTTTCTCCTCTTGGCATCTGGATGCAAAGAGTGCGACCAGCAGCGTAGTTGTTCTTTTTAAATCAAGTCATGGCAGATTTCCCTAGTCCTCCTGAGCTTTCACAGAGTCAGAGTGTCCTAGAGAACTTCGCTCCTACCTGTCTTGCTTTTCTGTTGCTGGTGATGAAGGACCACAAGCTAAGTAGCTTAAAAACAACACGAAGTCATTATCTCAGAGTTACATGGACAGGACCCCAGGAACAGGTTAGCTGGTTCCTCAGCTCAAGGCCTCCCTAGGCTGAAATCAACACATTGCCCGGGCTCAGGATCCTCTTCCAAGCCCACTGGTTGTGCGCAGAATTCACTTCTTAGTCTGTACCATGAGGTCCCCATTTTGTTGCTAGGTCTAGATCAGGGACCACTCTCAGCTCCTCCGGGCCATCTTCAGGTCCCCGCCACCTGGCCTCCTCCCCTCCCTACACGGCCAGCAGGAGAGCATCTGCTACAGCATCTTGAATTTTAGAAGGGCTCACCTGATTAGGACGGGCCCACCTAAGATAATCTCCCTTTGGTGAACTCAAAATTAAGTAATTAGGGACTTTAATTACGACTGTAAAATTCTTCACCTTTGCCACATAATGTAACCTAATCATGGGTGTTACCTCACCATATTCACAGGTTCTGTTACTGATGTAGGAGACAGATAGGCCTTGGGTTAAGCTGCAGCCAGTTTCATGCTGACCCTTTGAAATGAACTACCATTGGACATGATGCACCCTGACTGGATGAAACACAAGGCAACCCACTGCAGCCTCCTCATTTTTGTGGTCGAGAGGATTTCCCAGTCCGACACTTGCACAGAAGGGGTCTCAAGTCATCCTCTAGTAACCTTGGCCACATTGTAATATCATTGTAATACCATTAGCATTGTGGTTTTGACCCCCTCCCCCTGTTGTGGGTTTCACTTAGGTGCTCACAGGAAAGATTCAAAACAGAGCCTGGGGCTTCCCTGGTGGCGCAGTGGTTGAGAGTCCGCCTGCCGATGCAGGGGACGCGGGTTCGTGCCCCGTTCCGGGAAGATCCCACGTGCCGCGGAGCGGCTGGGCCCGTGAGCCATGGCCGCTGAGCCTGTGCGTCCGGAGCCTGTGCTCCGCAACGGGAGAGGCCACAACAGTGAGAGGCCCGCGTACAGCAAAAATAAAATAAAATAAAATAAACAGCCTGGGAAATAAGGAATTGCAGACGACATGATCATAGGGAAGGGAAAAAGGGAATCACCCTTATCTAAACCCCAGAAGATTAACCCCATATTAACAACCTAAGCTACCCCTATAAGGTGCAACTCACGCTACGAGTTCACCCATGTGCTCTCCCACAAGTACTGTGCTTCTAATAAATGCAGTGCCTGCTTTACAATCTTGGTCTCTTTCTCAAATTCTTTCTTCAAAGAAGACAAGGACCAAGGTCCTTTCGCTCGCTGAAAACATTACCATTCAAGGGGAGGGAATCCTACAAGGCATGCACACCAAAGGGTGGGGACCTTGGGGGCTCTCTTTGAATTCTGTGTGACACACTATTTTTTTGTTTATTTAGTAAAATTTGCATAACACAAAATTAACCATTTCAAAGTATACAATTCAGTGGAATTTAGCACATCCACAACGTTGTGCAACAATCACCTCTATCCAGTTCTGAAGTATTCTCATCACCCCAAAGGGAAACTGCACACCCCTTAAGCGGTCACTCCCCATTACCCACTCCCCTTGGTCCCTGGCAGCCACTCATCTGCTTTCTGTCTCCAAGGATTTAGTTCTTCTGGATATCTTGTATAAATGGGATCATATGATACGTGATCTTTTGTGTCTGGCTTCTAACAGTTGATGGCTATTTGTATTGTTTCCACTAAAAACACAAATTGCTATGAATATTCTTGTACAAGTTGTTTGAACATCTTAATAACTCTTTTGAGTCTTACCTAGGAGTGGAATTTCTGGATCACACAGTAACTGTTAAATTATTTTCCACAGTGGATATACCATTTTACATCCCTACCAGCAATATATGAATGCTCCAGTTTCACAATAACCTAACCAACACTTGTTATTTCAGATTTTTTAAAAAAATTAGTTGTAGTAGTATACCATTCCAGGGGGTGTAAAATGGCATTTCACTGTGGTTTTGATTTGCATTTCCCTAATATTAGTGATATAGATATCTTTTCATGTACTTTTTAGCCATTTTTATATTTTCTTTAGGGAGATGTCTAAAAAATAAGTCCACTGGCCATTTTTCATTTGAGTTGTTTGTCTTTTTGAGTTCTAAGAGTTATTTATATATTCTGGACACTAGATCCTTATCAGATATATGATTTGCAGACATTTTCTCCCATTCTGTAGGTTATCTTTCCACTATCTTGATAGTGCTCTTTGATGCATAAAATGTTTAATTTTTATAAAGTTAATTTTATAAAATGTATCTATTTATTTTTCATTTGTTCCTTGTTCTTTTGGAGTCTTATCTAAGAATTCATTGCCAAATCCCATGAAGATTTACCCCTACGTTTTCTACTAAGAGTTTAATATTTTCACTTAGGCCTCTGATCCATTTTAAGTTAGTTTTTATGTGTTATGTGAAATAGGTGTCCAATTCACTTTTTGTACATGTTCCATACCCAATTGTCCCAGAAATATTTGTTGAAGAGATTATTCTTTTCCAGTAGAATGGCACAGTACTTTTGTTGAAAATCAGTTGATCAAAGAGTTATGGGTTTATGTCTAGATTCTCAATTCTAATCCACTTATCTATATGTCTATCCTCTTGTCTGTGTCATACTGTTTTGATTATTGTAGATTTGTCATAAATTTTGAAATGTGAATAGTCCAATTTTGTTTTTCTTTTTCAAGATTCTTTTGGTTATTCGAGTTGCCCTGCAACTACGTATGAATTTTAGGATCAGCTTGTCCACTCATGCAAAAATATCCATTGAGATTTTGATAGGGATTGTACCAAATCTATAGATTGCTTTGGGTAAGTGTTGCCATCTTAACAATAAAGTCTTTCAATCCATGAACATGGGCTGTCTTTCCATTTTTTTAGGTCTTCTTTAGCTTTTATCTGCAATGTTTTGTAGTTTTCACTATACAAGTTAGGCACCTTTTTGGTTAAATTTACTCCTAAGTATTTTTTAATGCTATCATAAATGGAAGTGTTTTTCTTAATTTCCTTTTTCAGATTATTCATTCATTACTAGTCTATAGAATACAATTGATTTTTGCACATTGATCCTGTATCCTACAAATTTGTGTAATTCATTTATTAACTCTGTTTGTTTGTTTTGTAGATTCTTTTGGATTCTTTACGATTTTCTATAAATAAGATCATGTCACCTGCAAATAAAGATAGTTTTACTTCTGCATTTCCAATTTGTATGCCTTTTATTTCTTTTTCTTGCCTTATTGCTTTCTAGAACCTCCAATATCAGCCTCCTTGTCTTATACCTGATATAGGAGGACAGCTTTTTCTTTCACCACTGAGTATACTATTAACTGTGGGTTTTTCATAAATGCCCTTTACTATATTGAGGAAGTTGGAGTCTGTCTTTAGTTTGAGTGTTTTGCTTTTGTTTTTAATCATGAAATGGTATTGGATTTTGCCAAATGATTTTTCTGCATCAGTTGAGATGATCTTGTGTTTTTTCCCTCTCATTCGATTAATGTGCTATATTCCATTGACTGATTTCATATGTTGAATTACCCTTGCATTGTTGGAATAAATCCCATGTGATCCTGATGTGTAGTACTCTTGGATTCAGCTTGCTAGCATTTTCTTGATGATTTTTGAATCAATGTTAAAAATGGTTATTGGTCTATAGTTTTCTTCTGATGTCTTTATCCAGTTTTGGTATCAGGGTAATACTAGTCTCCTAGAGTGAGTTAGGAAGTGCTTCCCCTCCTCGGTTTCCTGAAGAGTTTTAGTGTTAATTCATTTTTAAATGCTTGGTACAATTCACTAGCAAAACCATCTGGTTCTGTACTATTTTTGTTGAGAGCTTTTTCAAAAGTTACCAATTCACTCTTTTTACCTTTTTATTTATCTATTTTTAATTATAAACTTCTAGTTTATGTGGTTGGAACTTAACTGAGGCACTGTTTCCTTTCTCTCTTTGGCCAAAACACTTGCATTACGAATCTATTGTGGCAAAACCATCACTTTATTTAACAGGAAGGCCACATTGGAATGAAATGGGATCTAGCAGTTCATGCAGCTGCTGTGGCTTGGAGAGGGAGAACAGATAATTTGCCAGCTCAGAATTGGGAGCTACAGAAAACTGTTACTATTATTATCTTAGAGGTATTGAAGCTTGAGTGATTTAGAAGATAAATTAACTGTAAGGAATTAATCTCTGTCTCATAAACACTAAAAGGAAAACAAACAATTAAGAAAACGTACCTCTCTCCATAAAAGGGAAGGAAAATAATTTCTAACCTTTGTGAGAGACTGGATAGCTTTCTCAAACTAGGGCACACACTAGGCAGTCACAGGCTACAGAAATGTCTAATCGATACATTTCCTTAAAAACAAAGAAGTGAATAAAAATCTAATTTATGGCTTATGAAAATGATGCCTATTATCTAATACAGATTGCAATTCCAATATTGCCCAGGAGTTTATACTTACAAAGGAGTCAGCATATATTAAATATTTTTTTTCCAAGAAGAGCAGAGAGTAAGAAAGACTTTGAGCTTCCATCATGGAGATGGACTCATTTCTTTGACAAATCCAATCATCATTTCTACAGGGAAATGGACTCACTCCTTTGGAAGGGACCTTCCATTATTGTTTCCAAAACAATTTGTTGTTTTCTTTGCCTAAGACCCCTGAAGCAAAGCATCCTGAGCCCTTTCAAAAGCACAGAGTCAAAGCAACATTTATATAATAGATAACTTCAAATAAAATAATACAAAACATTTGAACCAGCATCTTGTCTTGCAGAAAAATAACTTTATTTGCAGAGAGTGGATCCATTCTGGTGGATAAAGTGTAGAAGGTACAACCTAAACTACACGTCCATGGGTGACAGCAGGGCAGTTCACACACACCACCTGCACCAGACGACGATTTTCCTACTCTGGGGGTAGAAACATACTCAATAAGAACATTGTCCTGGCAGTGCCATCCTGCCATCTGTGTGAACCCCAGGCAAGTCACTTAATCTCTGAGTCTTCCTTTCCTTCCCTCTAATATTAGGATAAAAATGCTCACCTGCCCATTGTACAGGTGAATAATATAATGTTCATGAAATGCTCTGAAAGCCCCAGACATAAGCAAAGTTTCCAAGGATTTGTATGCAAGTGATTGGTTGAGAAGTGTTCCCCTAAGAAACAAGGAAGGGAGTCAGGGAAGCTGTACAGGGAAGAAGGGGAATTTAGGCAATGTTGATTCTGTTGGGAGCTTTGGAGTTTTGATTATGTCAGGGTTCCTTTCACCTCAAGGCAAGATGGCGGTAGGTCCTTGCTAAGGTCCCCACTATTGGCCATAAACCTCCAGCTTTCTGTGAGCAAAGTAGCTCTAGGCATCTAGGACCAAAGAGAGTCACAGATACACGTGGCATCTTAGAAGCAAACTATCATCGAAAAATCTACAAACAATAAATGCTGGAAAGGCTGTGGAGAAAAGGGATCCCTCCTACGCTGGTGGTGTGAATGTAAATTGGTACAACCACTATGGAGAACAGTATGGAGGTTCCTAAAAAAAACTAAAAGTGGAGTTACCATATGATCCAGCAATCCCACTCCTGGGCATGTATCTGGAGAAAACCATAACTCAGAAAGATACACACACCCCAATGTTCATTGCAGCACTATTTACAATAGCCGAGATATAGAAGCAACCTAAATGTCCACTGACAGATGAATGGATAAAGAAGATACAGTATATATACACGATGGAATATTAGCCATAAAAAGAATGAAATAATGACACCTGCAGAAACACAAATGGACCTAGAGATTATCATCCTAAGTGAAGTAAGTCAGAGAAAGACAATATCATAGGATACTCCGTATATGTGTAATCAAAAAAAATGATACAAACGAACCTATTTACAAAACAGAAATAGAGTCACAGATGTAGAAAACAAACTTATGGTTACCAAGGAGGCAAGGGGTGGAAGGGATAAATTGGGAGATTGGGATTGACATATACACACTACTATATACAAAATAAACAACAAGGACCTACTGTATAGCACAGGGAACTCTACTCAATATTCTGTAATGACCTATATGCGATAAGAATCTAAGAAAGAGAGGATATATGTATATGTGTAATTGATTCACTTTGCTGTACAGCAGAAACTAACACAACATTGTAAATCAACTATACTCCAATAAAAATTAATTTAAAAAAAAAGAAAAAAAAAGCAAACCATCCAATGTGAGGGTGGGAGGATGGGTGCTCCAGATAGTAAAACTGATGTGCTAAGAGTGTCCCTATAACCATCTTCCTTAACATTTCATTTCATTCCCAGACTTTCATTTTTAACAGTCTTCTCGAAAATTATCTAGACAGCGTTTTTTTTTTTTCTCTGTAGATACAGTCACTGCTATTTAAAATCAATATGCTTTAATAACCGTGCAAACCAGTTATGGCTCCAGAACTCAGCATAAAGCTTAAATATTCCATAACAAAATAGCCTTTCAAAAGGTTTCCGTTTTCAGCTTAATTTTACAATAAGGAAAATCTATTTTTCTTTAGAACCATTTATCCCGAGTGTTGGAAGGCAAGCAAGTGGATGGGGAAAATGCTTTAACAGGTCCCTGTGGGATAATCAATCGTCACTCATTTTGGAACTGCACTCAGCATCTGTGGCACTGTCATATGAGAATGAAAAATTCAGTATTCTTCAACCTCGATACGAATATTGTCAAGTTCTGTAGAATTTCATTTCAGGTTTAGACAATGAAGGAGATTTTGCTAGAAGTATCTCAACTCATCAGAAACCAAACTTAAGGAATTTTATAAAGGTGTAAATTATTTCAGTTGAAAACCTAGCACCGTCACAGGGCAAATGAAACCTTCTGCACAATTTTACCCACAGTGAAATGACTTGGATACAATTATGGCTAAATTAAAATGTTTGACGTGACGGCTTTAGTAAACGGAATGAGATTTTTTACACCACATGCCTATTGTGCCCTATTATTGTCCTCCGTGAATCTTATATTTGTTTTCTTACATGAGGAAATGGAACTGCCATCTCAATTTGCAAAGGCTAAACAGGTCTCTATTTGCAAGTTGTAATTAAAATGAACACACATGTGGTGTGTGTTAATCAGGTGTTAATCAGGAATTAATCAGGTGAAAAATTAAGTAAATCTATCATAAGGAAGTACTTAAATTTCTCCAGGGTGTGCAGAATGTCTATGAAACAGAGATGATTCACAAGTAGAGGGAGTGACAATTCTTTTCCATGCATCAAGCCTCGCCCAGCATGTGAAAAGCGCACATGTACAATCAGGAGACAAGAGTTTAAATCCCTCCTTCCCCTTCTGAGCTGTTCGTTCCTGTACAATTCATTTTACTCTCTCGTCTTCAGATTCTGCCTCACTTGCTTAATTTAAACTTTTTAATTTTTATTTACATCATTTACTTAATTTTACAGATGAGGAAACTGAGGATCAGAGATGTTGAGTAGTTTGTCCAAGATCGTAAATGAGGAGGTGGGTCTCAGTTCAAAGAGATTCTATGTGTATTGTTTCCACTGTCTTACCCTAGTTACTTCTATCACTTGATAATTAAAAAGAATGTGGCTCAGAAAATCACTCTTAAGGATGAAAATTTAATAATTATCATAATTTCTTCTTTGAGAAATTAAAGTTCAAAACACAACAAGAGTCTCTAGGAGGGTCCAGATAGAGCGATGCCATTCACTATGGTAGCCACCAGTCACATGTGGCTATTTCAATGTAAAAAAATTCATATTAAAAAACAAATGACAAATTCCTCACTTGCAAGGATCACCTTTCAAGTGCTCAAGAGACACGTATGGCTCCTAGCTACCATACTGGGGAGCAGGAATAAAGAACATTTTCATCATCACAGAAATTTCCATTGGGTATTGCTGGCTAGAGTCTAGATCCAAGACTTCCAACATTGTATTTTATAGTCACTAGCGTTTTATCTGTGTGTTTTTTGGGGTCCTACTCCTAGGCATGGTATTTTAGCTTACTTTTGTAACCATACATGACAGTGCTCATCTTTAAGTATTTTGTCAGGTATATGGCAACACAGAAATCACATTGCAAAATAACAAATAAATCAAGTGGTTTGGAAACACAGACATTTTCTCCCATTATTTGAGTAGCCTGGAAGACTGCTGCTAATACTCAAACTCTACGCAAGAGGCAGCTTAGAGTCTTCGATAGACAGACAGAAGTCAAGAAATAATACACCTGATATTAAGACACTCAATAATTACTAAGCTTTCCCATCTTTTATTTGTTTTTGTTTTTTGTTTTTTGGGTTTGCTTTTTTTTTTGCAGTACGCGGGCCTCTCACTGTTGTGGCCTCTCCCGTTGCGGAGCACAGGCTCCGGACGCTCAGGCTCAGCAGCCACGGCTCACAGGCCCAGCCGCTCCGCGGCATGTGGGATCTTCCCAGACAGGGGCACGAACCCGTGTCCCCTGCATCAGCAGGCGGACTCTCAACCACTGCGCCACCAGGGTTTATTTCTTATACAAAGGGGAAAATGTGTAGCCAAAGCAAGTGCCACTTCGGACAGAAGCAAAAATTTGATTCCTATTGACCCTGGGAGGTAGAGTAGAAAGACCGCTCTGATGCTCATGAGGGTGGCTCATGTCTCTAAGTGGGTTTAAACTTGCAAGCTGTTCAGAGGGGGGTTCTAATCACTAGCCTTTTGCTCCTTGAACCCTCTCCTCCAATTTACATGAATTATGTGGGAAAGCAGTACCAGATGCAGATAACAGAAGAGCTGGTAGTCTGTTGAGTGGTGTTGAAAAATTAGGTGATTATCTAAATTAGATTAATTCACATTAGATATGTGTGTGTGTGCGAGTGTGTGTGCCCCTGCATACGTGCGTGCTCACAAGAGGGAGAGAAAGGCGAGATCATGTGCTTGTATAAGTGACATGTAATTTTATTGCCAGTTTGGTGTAAATGTGGGTGTTTATGTATGGAATCCGGTCACTGGCAGTTTTCTCGGTGTGGACTCCGATATAAACCAGGCTCTGAAAGTTAGTACTGCTGATTCTCCATGTTTCATGGTTATAGGTATGCAATCCACAAGTTCATAGTGTCTGTTCAATCCAAGTCAAACAGCTGACTTGCGATTAGGAGAGATAACAAAAGAGCACCCTAAGATTCAGAGATTTGTCTCTGCCCATGTGACCTAGACCCATGGCTCCCCTGGAGACCAATGCCGTCATTTATACAATGAATAAGCTGAGCGATCTTGGACCATCCCACCTCTGACGTGTGGATTCCCCTCTGTCACAACTTTCCTCGGAGTTGCCAGGAGTATGGTAGTGCTGACAAGACTGGATTTCTCTTAATTCTCTCCCATCTATCAAATGGAGATGCTGATGAGCAGTGAAATGGCCCATCGTGCAGATGTGGGGAAAGAACGGGCAGCTGGCTCGGAGCACAGGATTTCATAAAAGATGAAAGATTTTCCCCTGGATAATTAGCATGTAGCTGAAATGCCTACTGTGTGTTGCTATTATTTACCTCCATAGACCGCAAGATGGGAATCTGGGAGAGGTCACTTTCAATACATTTTGGAAACCATAAAATATAATGCCTGTAAGTCCATAGCAGTGAATAAAGTCTTGCATATACCTTTGTTCGTATTTGCCAGGTGAAAGTGATGTGTGTATTTGCTGAACAGCAAAGCTTGCTTATATGTCTGGTACTCAAGGAGGGCTTGCCTTCCGTCCTTCCTTTCTTCTTCCCTTCTGTTCCCTCCCTCCTTCCTTTTTTTCTTTTGTTTGTTAACACCTGTCTAGGCTCCTTTTGCATTTAGTACCTGAAAAGAGACTGCTACGACACAGGTGCCAGTAACACTCTTGCTGATAAGGATCCAACACTGTTTCATCAGGAATGTTACTCACTTCCTTTCTAAAGCAAGATGAGGCTCACCAGCAACCTGCTCCAAGAATTCCAATTTACCAAAATGTGCTTCCTCCATTAAATATAATAGGACCACTTTACACTAGTTAATTAGGACTGGAAGAAATGACACAGATTAGGAGTTGTTTTATGGTTGATTGAGGTCATAATAAAAGTACACATGAAGCTAGTGCTATTTTTATAGGAGAATAGAACCAAATGTCATTCCAGAATTTCTTCCTCTAAACCACATATGCTTAATTTTTTTTTTCTTTCTTTTTTTTTTTTTAGGCGGGCCTCTCACTGTTGTGGCCTCTCCCGTTGCGGAGCACAGGCTCCGGACGCGCAGCCTCAGCGGCCATGGCTCACGGGCCCAGCCGCTCCACGGAATGTGGGATCTTCCCGGACCGGGGCACGAACCCGTGTCCCCTGCATCGGCAGGCGGACTCTCAACCACTGCGCCACCAGGGAAGCCCGACATATGCTTAATTTTTTATAGATTTTCTTGTCAGTGCAAAAATCTGTGTCATTTCACAGTAATGAAATTTAATTTTCAAATCGACTCATAAAAATTTGTGTTTTTGTCTCCCTCTATTAATGGCCTCCCAACCTTCCTAGTCAGAAAACTTACCTGACGCTTGTTAAAAATACAAACCCTGGAATTTCCCCTTGATCTGAAATAATACTCTCAAGGAGAGAAACCTTACAATCTGCATGTGCAGAGCAACAGCAGTAATTTTCACAGTAAAAGCCAAGCTCGGAAACCATTCATTTACCTCCAGAATGGAAATTTCATTGCCTGTGTGTGATTTTTCTGAAATCAACGCCAACCTCCCTCCTATTTTCCTGATGTGAATCTAGCCCATTTCATAGTCCACACTAATGTGGAAAGCCAGAAGAAAGAATGAGGCAATAAAGGATTTAGAATAGTATGGTGCAATAAAAATATAATGCCAATCACACGTGTAATTTTCAAATTTGTATCAGTCACATTTTAAAAAGTAAAGATAGTTGAAATTAACTTTAATAGTATAGTTTGTACAACTCAATATATCCAAAGGATTATCATTTTAATATGTAAATAACAGAAAAATTATTGAAATACTTTGCATTCCTTTTTCAAACAAAGTCTTACAAGCCTGATTTACACCTGGTGCATATCTGTGTTTGGACGTGCCACTTTTTTAAGTGTTTGATCACTGTGTTCAGGGCAGATTTAGAATTTATTGGTTTATGGCATGATGAAAGCAAACAGTAACTGAATTTGCCCCAACCATTTACCTTGAAAAAATTACAACAATTTATGGGCATTCTAATGATGATTTGACTTGCCAAGATTAAAAATAAAAAGAAAAGCAGGAACAGGTAACAAAAATCACATGGCCTGGCTTTAGAGTTTCTTGTAGATAGTATTTCATTTTCATCACTTAAAAATTGATATTGAATTAATAAATACAATAGGGAATATATTCTCATGCTTATTAGTAGGTGTTAGGTATTAATTCTTACCATGCCAATAACACATTATATTTTTAAAATATTTAGATAATTGTTTAGTATTAGTGGAATGGAATCAAGGAGAAAATGTTCCTTAGAATACTTCAGTTTCTTTTTTCTGCTATATTTTTAACAAAATAAGCTCTGTTTATATTTTTTCTTCAGCTTTTCAGAACGCCAACATCTGTGTTTCAGTGTCATCTCAATTTTTGACAAGGTCCTGCTTCTGAGGAAGGTTTGAGGAAAGTCTTTGAGATGCTCTCACAGTTCTTACAAAAGCTATTTACTCAATCCTCATATGTGATCCTGAAAATAAGGCCCAGATGAACTTCCCATAGTTATTTTATAAAAAGAAAGAAAGAATACAGACTAAGTCGCACATCGGTACCTGGATTCCAAAGTCAATCCACTTCCTTGGTAATATGTGGACACAAATTTGCTCCCTGAGTTAGGCTAAGCCTTAATAAACACTATATGGTCACAGTTACCTTGTCTCTTACCCTACATTCAAAATCTGCATTATTTTGAGGATCTAAACTAAACTTACAGAAGAAAATGATTTCTTAGACATTTGTAATATGCCAAGAATTCAAATCTTATTGTAAGTCGAAACTTATGTATGGGCAAATGTGTTTCAACAGAGAATAGCTCAGCATAGATTTTATTTTTACCCTTCTTCCCTGATACTACAATGAAATGATCAAGGGATAGGATGCCAGAGAGGACCTTCAAGATGGCAGAGGAGTAAGACGTGGAGATCACCTTCCTCCTCACAGATACATCGAAACTACATATACACGTGGAACAACTCCTACAGAACAGCTACTGAACGCTGGCAGAAGACCTCAGACTTCGCAAAAGCAAGAAAATCCCCAAGTACCTGAGTAGGGCAAAAGAAAAAAGAAAGAACAGAGACAAAAGAATAGGGACGGGACCTTCCCCTCTGGGAGAGAGCTGTGAAGGAGGAAAAGTTTCCACACACTAGGAAGCCCCTTCACTGGCGGGGATGGGGGGTGATGGAGGTGGGGAGCTTGGGAGCCACGGAGGAGAGTGCAGCAACAGAGGTGCAGAGGGCAAAGTGGAGAGAATCCCGCACAGAGGATCGGTGCCGACCAGCACTCACCAGCCCGAGAAGCTTGTCTGCTCACCCGCTGGGGCGGATGGGGGCTGGGAGCTGAGGCTCTGCCTTCAGAGGTCAGACCCCAGGGAGAGGACTGGGGTTGGCTGCGTGAACACAGCCTGAAGGGGGCTAGTGCATCAGAGCTAGCTGGGAGGGAGTCCAGGAAAAAATCTGGAACTGCCTAAGAGGCAAGAGACCATTGTTTCAGGGTGCGTGAGGAGAGGGGTTTCAGAGCACTGCCTAAACGAACTCCAGAGATGGGCGCAAGCCGCGGCTATCAGCGCGGACCCCAGAGACGGGCATGAAACGCTAACGCCACCACTACTGCCACCAAGAATCCTGTAAGTAAGCGCAGGTCACTACCCACACTGCCCCAGAAGGCTGTGAAGCATGCCACTGCCAGGGTCCCACGATCCAGGACAACTTCCCCGGGGGAACACACGGCGTGCCTCAGGCTGTTGCAATGTCATGCTGGCCTCTGCCACCTCAGGCTCGCCCCGCATTCCAATTATGACTACCGTACCCCTCCCTCTCCCAGGCCTGAGTCAGCAAGAGAGCCGTATTCAGCTGCTGCTTTAACCTCCTCCGATCTGCGAGGGGAACAGATTCCTGAGAGTGGCCTACATGCAAAGGAGGGGCAAAAACCAAAGATGAACCCCAGGAGCTGTGAGAACAAAGAAGAGAAAGGGAAACTTCCCCATGCAGCCTCAGGAGCCGTCGATGAAATCCCCACAATCAACTTGAAAAATGCTGCACTTGAAGAATACCTGATTACACAACAAATGTTCCCAAATTGAGGCAGTGGATGTTGGGAGCAACTGTAGACTCAGGGTTTGCTTTCTGCATCTGATTGCTTTCTGGTTTTACATCTATGTTAGTTTAGTTTTTAGCGCTTGTTATCATTGGTGGATTTGTTTATTGGTTTGGTTGCTCTCTTCCTTTATTTATTTAAATTTAAAAAATTTTTATTTTTAGTTTATTTTTTTATTTGATTATTATTTTAAAATTTTTTTAATTATTATTTTTTTTCCTTTTTTCTCTTTATGTGTGTATGTGTATGTTTCTCTGTGTGATCTTGTCTCTTCAGGTTGGCTTTTACCATTTGTCCTAGGGTTCTGTCTGTTCGTTTTTTGTTGTTGTTGTTGCTGTTTGTTTTCTTTTTATTAGTGTGTGTGTGTATGTTTCTTTGCGTGATTCTGTCAGTTTAGTATTGCCATTACCATTTGCTTTGGGGTTCTATCTGTTTGTTTGTTTTTTTCTTTTTCCTTCCTTTTCTTCTGAGTCACGTGGCTGGCTGGGTCCTGGTGCTTCAGCCAGGTGTTGGGCCTGGGCCTCTGAACAGGGAGAGTCGAGTCCAGGACACTGGACCATCAGAAACCTCCTGACCCGACATAATATCAATTGGAGAGAGCTCTCCCAGACATCTCCGTCTCAACACTGAGATCCAACCCCACCCAACGGCAAGCAAGCTCCAGGGCTGGACGCCCCATGACAAACAACTACCAAGACAGGAACGCAACCACACCCATTAGCAGAGAGGCTGCCTAAAGTCATACTAAATTCACAGACACTCCAGAAAACACCATGGGACGTGGCCCTGCCCAGCAGAAAGAAAAGATCCAGCCCCACCCACCAGAACACAAACACCAGTCCCCTACACCAGGAAGCCTACACAAGCCACTGAACCAACCTCACCCACTGAGGGCAGACACCAAAAATAACAGGAACTATGAACATGCAGCCTGTGAAGAGGAGACCCCAAACACAGTACATTAAACAAAATGAGAAGACAGAGAAATATGAAGCAGATGAAGGAGCAAGGTAAAAACTCACCAGACCAAACAAATGAAGAGGAAACAGGCAGTCTACCTGAAAAAGAATTCAGAGTAATAATAGTAAAGATGATCCAAAATGCTCGAAATAGAATGGAGAACATACAAGAAACGTTTAACAAGGAACTAGCAGAACTGAAGAACAAATAAGCAATGATGAATAACACAATAAATGAAATAAAAAATACTCGGGAAGGAATAAATAGGAGAATAACTGAGGCAGAAGAATGGATAAGTGAGCTGGAAAATAAAATAGCGGAAATAACTGCTGCAGAGCAGAATAAAGAAAAAAGAATGAAAAGAATTTGGGACACTCTCAGAGACTTTTGGGACAACATTAAACGCACCAATATTCAAATTATAGGGGTCCCAAAGAAGAAGAGAAAAAGAAAGGGTCAGAGAAAATATTTGAAGAGATTACAGTCAAAAACTTCCCTAACATGAGAGAGGAAATAGTCACTCAAGTCCAGGAAGCACAGGAGAGGCCCATACAGGATAAATCCAAGGAAACACATGCCAAGACACATATTAATCAAACTATCAAAAATTAAATAGAAAGAAAACATATTAAAAGCAGCAAAGGAAAAGCAACAAATAACACTCAAGGGAATCCCCATCAGGTTAACAGCTGATAGTTCAGCAGAAACTCTGCAAGCCAGAAGGGAGTGGCAGGACATATTTAAAGTGATGAAAGGGGAAAACATACAACCAAGATTACTTTACCCAGCAAGGATCTCCTTCAGATTTTTTTTTTTTTTGCGTTATGCGGGCCTCTCACTGTTGTGGCCTCTCCCGTTGCGGAGCACAGGCTCCGGACGCGCAGGCTCAGTGGCCATGGCTCACGGGCCTAGCCGCTCCACAGCATGTGGGTTCTTCCCGGACCGGGGCGCGAACCCGCGTCCCCTGCATCGGCAGGTGGACTCTCAACCACTGCGCCACCAGGGAAGCCCTCATTCAGATTTGATGGAGAAGTTAAAACCTTTACAGACAAGCAAAAGTTAAGAGAATTCAGCACCACCAAACCAGCTTTACAACAAATGCTAAAGCAACTTCTCTAGGCAGGAAACACAAGAGAAGGAAAAGACCTACAAAAACAAACCCAAAACAGTTAAGAAAATAGTAATAGGAATATACATATCGATAACTACCTTAAATGTAAATGGATTAAATGTTCCAACCAAAAGACAGGCTGGCTGAATGGATACAAAAACAAGACCTGTATATATGCTGTGTACAAAAGACCCACTTCAGACCTAGGGACACATAAAGACTGAGAGTGAGGGGATAGAAAAAGATATTCCAAGGAAATGGAAATCAAAAGAAAGCTGGAGTAGCAATACTCATTCCAGAAAAAATAGATAATAAAATAAAGATTATTACAAGAGACAAACAAGGACACTACATAATGATCATGGGATCAATCCAAGAAGAAGATATAACAATTGTAAATATTTATTCACCCAACATAGGAGAACCTCAATACATAAGGCAAATGCTAACAGCCATAAAACCGGAAATTGACAGTAGTACCATAATACTAGAAGACTTGAACACCCCACTTTCACCAATTGACAGATCATCCAAAATGAAAATAAATAAGGATACACAAGCTTTAAATGACACATTAGATCAGATGTACTTAACTGATATTTATAGAACATTCCATCCCAAAACAGCAGAATACACTTTCTTCGCAAGTGCTCATGGAAAATTCTCCAGGATAGATCATATCTTGGGTCACAAATCAAGCCTGAGTAAATTTAAGAAAATTGAAATTGTATCAAGTATCTTTTCCGACCACAATGCTATGAGACTAGATATCAATTACAGGAAAAGATCTGTAAAAAATACAAACACATGAAGGCTAAACAATACACTACTTAATAACGAAGTGATCACTGAAGAAATCAAAGAGGAAATCAAATAATACCTAGAAACAAAGGACAATGGAGACACGATGACCCAAAATCTATGGGATGCAGCAAAAGCAGTTCTAAGAGTGAAGTTTACAGCAATACAATCCTCCCTTAAGAAACAGGAAACATCTTGAATAAACAACCTAACCTTGCACCTAAAGCAATTAGAGAAAGAAGAACAAAAAAAAGCCAAAGTTAGCAGAAGGAAAGAAATCAAAAGATCAGATCAGAAATAAATGAAAAAGAAATGAAGGAAACGATACCAAAGATCAATAAAACGAAAAGCTGGTTCTTTGAGAAGATAAACAAAATTGACAAACCAATAGGCAGACTCATCAAGAAAAAAAGGGAGAAGACTCATATCAATAGAATTAGAAATGAAAAAGAAGTAACAACTGACACTGCAGAAATACAAAAGATCATGAGAGAGTACTACAAGCAACTCTATGCCAATAAAATGGACAACCTGGAAGAAATGAACAAATACTTAGAAACACACAACCTGCCAAGACTGAATCAGGAAGAAATAGAAAATATGAACAGACCAATCACAAGCACTGAAATTGAAACTGTGATTAGAAGTCTTCCAACAAACAAAAGCCCAGGACCAGATGGCTTCAGAGGCGAATTCTATCAGACATTTAGAGAAGAGCTAACACCTATCCTTCTCAAACTCTTCCAAAATATTGCAGAGGGAGGAATGATCCCGAACTTATTCTACAAGGCCACCATCACCCTGATACCAAAACCAGACAAGGATGTCACAAAGAAAGAAAACTACAGGCCAATATCACTGATGAACATAGATGCAAAAATGCTCAACAAAATACTAGCAAACAGAATCCAACAGCACATTAAGATGATCATACACCATGATCAAGTGGGGTTTATTCCAGGAATGAAAGCATTCCTCAATATATGCAAATCAATCAATGTGATACATCATATTAACAAACTGAAGGAGAAAAACCACATGATCATCTCAATAGATGCAGAGAAAGCTTTCGACAAAATTCAACACATATTTATGATAAAAATCCTCCAGAAAGTAGGCACAGACGGAACTTAACTCAACATAATAAAGGCCATATATGACAAACCCACTGCCAACATCATCCTCAGTGGTGAAAAACTGAAAGCATTTCCACTAAGATCAGGAGCAAGACAAGGTTGCCCACTCTCACCACCATTATTCAACATACTTTTGAAAGTTTTAGCCACAGCAATCAGAGAAGAAAAGGAAATAAAAGGAATCCAAATCGGAAAAGAAGTAAAGCTGTCACTGTTTGCAGATGACATGAAACTATACATAGAGAATCCTAAAGATGCTACCAGAAAACTACTAGAGCTAATCAATGAATTTGGTAAAGTAGCAGGATACAAAATTAGTGCAAAAAAATCTCTGGCATTCCTATACACTAATGATGAGAAATCTGAAAGTGAAATCAAGAAAACACTCCCATTTACCATTGCAACAAAAAGAATAAAATACCTAGGAATAAACCTACCTAAGGAGACAAAAGACCTGTATGCAGAAAACTGTAGACACTGATGAAAGAAATTAAAGATGGTACAAACAGATGGAGAGATATACCATGTTCTTGGATTGGAAGAATCAACATTGTGAAAATGACTCTACTACCCAAAGCAATCTACAGATTCAATGCAATCCCTATCAAACTACCACTGGCATTTTTCACAGAACTAGAACAAAAATTTCACAATTTGTATGGAAACACAAAAGACCCTGAATAGCCAAAGCAAGCTTGGGAACGAAAAAAGGAGCTGGAGGAATCAGGCTCCCTGACTTCAGATTATACTACAAAGCTACAGTAATCAAGACAGTATGATACTGGCACAAAAACAGAAATAAAGATCAATGGAACAGGATAGAAAGCCAAGAGATAAACCCACACACATATTGTCACCTTATCTTTGATAAAGGAGGCAGGAATGAGTGGAGAAAGGACAGCCTCTTCAATAAGTGGTGCTGGGAAAAGTGGACAGGCCCATGTAAAAGTATGAAATTAGAACACTCCCTAATATTATACACAAAAATAGGCTCAAAATGTATTAAAGACCTAAATGTAAGGCCAGAAACTATCAAACTCTTAGAGGAAAACATAGGCAGAACACTCTATGACATGAATCACAGCAAGATCCTTTTTGATCCCCCTCCTAGAGAAATGGAAATAAAAATAAACAAATGGGACCTAATGAAACTTCAAAGCTTTTGCACAACAAAGGAAACCATAAACAAGACCAAAAGACAACCCTCAGAATGGGATAAAATATTTGAAAATGAAGCAACTGACAAAGAGTTAATCTCCAAAATTTACCAGCAGCTCATGCAGCTCAAAATCAAAAAAACAAACAACCCAATCCAAAAATGGCAGAAGACCTAAATAGACATTTCTCCAAAGAAGATATACAGACTGCCAACAAACACATGAAAGAATGCTCAACATCATTAATCATTAGAGAAATGCAAATCAAAACTACAATGAGATATCATCTCACACTGGTCAGAAAGGCTATCATCAAAAAATGTAGAAACAATAAATGCTGGAGAGAGTGTGGAGAAAAGGAAACACTCTTGCACTGCTGGAGGGAATGTGAATTGGTACAGCCACTATGGAGAACAGTATGGAGGTTTCTTAAAAAACTACAAATAGAACTACCATATGACCCAGCACTTCCACTACTGGGCATATACCCTGAGAAAACCATAATTCAAAAATAGTCATGTACCACAATGTTCATTGCAGCTCTATTTACAATAGCCAGGAGATGGAAGCAACCTAAGTGTCCATTATCGGATGAATGGATAAAGAAGATGTGGCACATATATACAATGGAATATTACTCAGCCATAAAAAGAAACGAAATTGAGTTATTTGTAGTGAGGTGGATGGACCTAGAGTCTGTCATACAGGGTGAAGTAAGTCAGAAATAGAAAGACAAATACTGTATGCTAACACATATATATGGAATCTAAGGGGAAAAAATGTCATGAAGAACCTAGGGGTAAGACAGGAATAAAGACACAGCGCTACTAGAGAATGGACTTGAGTATATGGGAAGGGGGAAGGGTAAGCTGTGACAAAGTGAGAGAGTGACATGGACATATATACACTACGAAACGTAAAATAGATAGCTAGTGGTAAGTAGCTGCATAGCACAGGGAGAGCAAGTCGGTGCTTTGTGACCACCTAGAGGGGTGCAATAAGGAGGGTGGGAGGGAGGGAGACGCAAGAGGGAAGAAATATGGGAACATATGTATATGTATAACTGATTCACTTTGTTATAAAGCAGAAACTAACACACCATTGTAAAGCAATTATACTCCAATAAAGATGTAAAAAAAAAAAAAGTTGAAGAAAATGAAAAAAAAAAAGAGATAGAATGCCAAAAGTAGGATTAGGAAGAAAAGGAGAAAAAAAAATAATTTGCCAATCAAATGTTTCTATGCTTATTGCATAGTGGTAACATTTTCCTTTGTTGTTGCATACATGTTTCCTACTGTTTCTTATATGTATAAACTCACACACACACGAGCACACCTGTTGTATTAAGAAAAGACAGATACAGATCTCCTGAGGTCCTAACGTGAAAGAAATTCAAATATGTCATTTTTAACACAGTGGCACGTTTTGGCTAAATTTCCAGTCTCTACCCCTCCAACCCCCTTTACAAACAGAAGCACAATTAAGTTGGGGTGTCAAATATTTCCCAGCCTACCTTGAAGTTAGGGCTGCCCATGTGACACAGTGACAATCAATTAAATGTAAGCAAAAATTTCTGGTTGGGGCATTTTTCTCTTTATAGTAGAAAAGATCTACTTAGTCTGTCCCTTTTTTCGCTACCTTTCACGTTTTCTCGTTGCCGAGACTGTTCAGGTGATGTCTGGAGATAAAGTAGCTCTTGATCTTCAGACCAAATGTCTGAGGAGGGATGCTTGCCCTAAGGATGGTGAAGTACAAAGTCAGGGTAATCTGAGTGCCTATTGTCATCATGGGTTACACTCTCTGTACCAGCTTTCTTTCACCTAAAGCTGAAATCTGTCCATTTAATAACTTTTCCTGAAAATATGCGATAGTCTTGGAACACATTGAAGAACTCTTCTGAATATATTAGAAATATTATCATTTTTTCAGACGGAACATGGAGCTCACTGATAATATTCTCTCCTCTTTATGACAGGCTGCCTCAAATAGCAAAAATGGGTCTTCTGGTTTCTTAAATTTTCTTGTCACTGTTATAGTTTTATGGACATTGGCTAGTGTCTTATTAACACAGGAGGTGATGAAATTATGGGTAGAAATCCATGATTAGGAAGAAGTTTTGGAAGATCTGACCACGAGGATTAAAGCTATTAATAGGGTCATCTTGACCTTGCTAAGTCCTGAGTCAAGAATACCAGGAAGCAGTTCACTTTGATGCACAATGTCTCCAAACACTGTCAGAAACTTCCAACAGTGTCCACAGACAGGAGCTGCATTGTGCTGATAAGAAGTAGAAAGTAATTTCTTACATATAATATATAAACTCTTTAAATTGATTTTTAAATCTGCTCTTTCCAAATTGTCTCTTCCAGAGCTCACCCTGATATTCTCATTGCCTAGAAAGTCAATTGTGATGGCTAGTATATGCCAAGCACACAATCCTGTCTTCCCTTGACTTATAAGAAAACATAAGATTGCCCATCTGCTTCAGATGCAAAAGCTTTATCAGATGTTGGATTCCACGAGGAACATGAAAGATGCTGTCAGTCATCAATTTTAATACACATTTTCTGACGGGAGTTTTGCTACCACGTACTAGGTTTCCTTCCAAAAGAAACAATTCATATAGATAATATTTATGAGTGAGGGAAAATATTTGTAGAAAACTAAATGTTCTAGAAATAAAAAGCAGGCAAATAATTAAGAAAATAAAGTCAACACATTTAGGAAAATGTGAAAATTTCATAATTGATGAAAATATTATTTTATGTGTTAAATAAAATAGTATATGATATATGAAATAATTATGTAATTCATGAAGATTTAGACATGACAAGGGTCAAAGATAAGGTAGTGAATGTATATTTTAATACACTTATTTTAATGTGACTAGATTAATATATATGTGAGCTATGTAGTACATATGTTTGTATATATATACATATGTATGCATATATGTCATACATACATATGCAATCATGAGTATTAATCTTTTAAAAAATATGTATAGGATAACAAAATGCCAGAAACCATGAAAACCATGAGGGTATTTCCCAGGTAATTTAAATGATAAGGATAAAGGCAAGAACTCAAAGTTAGAGTATTTCTTAAGGAGCTTAGTTCTTTAACTTAGAAAAATAAAATGCTCATCCACACACTCTGCTTGCATGTGAAATAAAAGTGACATAGTATAAACAAGGAGTATTGGCATTATTTCAAATACATGAAAAAAAAAACAAGTTGAGGATGCCTGAAGGATTGAATTAAATAGACAATATGGGCAAACTTGTAAAAAAAAAAAAAAAGAAGCCATCCCATTATAAACACCCTCTCTTTACAAAAGGACCTGAGAGATAAAACCCTTTTGAATATACCTGCCCTACTTCAGGCAAACACCAGAAGCCAGGACTCCGTACTCCCTGCTCTGCACTGTGGCCTCCTAGAAGGTGGGCAGTTGTGCATTAACCATCCCCTTCCTGTGCTAGGTGACTGGCATCCATCGCACTCTCCTCTGGGCATGGCAGTTGAAGAGACCGTGAGGAGAACCCCCAGGCTGACCATCTTCTCCCCGCACTAATGTAGCAAATACCTCCCTGCCCCTTTGTCAGAACTGTAGCTACACAGAAACTGTCCTGTGGAGCACTGTTAACTATTCCTCTCCTGCCCTACACAATGGACAGCAAGGGGACAAATCACCCAACTCTCCCAACTAGAGAGTGAGGGAAAGATGATGGAAAATGATGATCTGGATGAAGCAAGGATTTAAATGAGTTGTGGGAAGTCCCAGGGCACACCCTGGAGCAGCTCCTGCATGAAACCACCCAGAATCAAAACAGCAAAAGCCTTAAGAAATGAACACCGGTGTGAAATGCTGCCCAGGTCTCAGATTGGCCCCAGGTTAGCATACAAGTAGACAGGCTAGACTGAATAGTACTTCAAAGGCTTTAACAACAAAATTGCTATTTGAACCACAGCCCACAAGGACAGAGAGAACATGCATTCTAAACTTCAAGAGCTTGCCTGCATGTTCTAATAGACAACTTAAATAGAAACCAGAGTCTCATAACCTAAAATGTCCAAGATACAATGCGAAATTGCTCATCATCTCTAGAACTAGGAAAGTCTCAACTGAAATAAGGAAAAATCATCAAAGGATGATGTCATCAAAGTGCAATGATGACTCACATTCTGGAATGTGATGAAGACCTTAAAGCAGCGATCATAAAATGCTCCAGCAAGCTATTACAAACACTCTTGGAGAAAAAAAAGGAAAAATTAAAGTCTGAGCAAAGAAAAAGAAATTGAAATTCAGGAACTTTTCAAGAATAAATAAAGAGCAAAAGAGGAGGTAAATATCTGGGTAAGTATAACAGGCTGTTCTTATCCACTTTAGATTTAAAAATTACATTAGATGATCGAAAGCAAAAATTATAACATTTTCTCTTTTTTTTCATAATTTATTTATTTTTGGCTGCATTGGTTCTTTGTTGCTGCACATGGGCTTTCTCTAGTTGCTGCGAGCAGGGGCCACCCTTCATTGCGGTGCGTGGGCTTCTCATTGCGGTGGCTTCTCCTGTTGCAGAGCACGGGCTCTGATGCAGTTTTCACTGTGTGTACAACTAATATTTAAGGCAATTTTTTTATAAAGGTGGGAAAGGAAGAGGGACCTCAAGACTGGTAAGGTTGTTATATTCACCTTCATGTGATAAATTACTGAAACAAGCTCATAAGTTGTGATAACTTAGAAACGTATGCAACCCGTAGAGCAACCACAAAAACCAGTATGCGAAGATATAGTCGAAAACACTGAAGATAAATTAAGACTGAATACAAAAATATGAACAAGGAGGCAAGGAAGGAGAGAAGAACAAAAAACACAGAGGGAATAAACAGGAAAGCAACATATAACCAGAATAGAGCTATAACTAAAAAGGAAATTAAATTCATAGTTTAAAAAACTTTGTGAAACAAAATATCTAGGCACAGATGCATAGATTGTTTCACTGGAGAATTCTCCCAAACATTTCAGGAAGAAATAACTCCCATTTTACACAATCTTTTCCAGAAAATAGAAGAGAAGGGAATATTTCTCAATTCATTTTATGAGATCAGCATTTTCCTGATACCAAAACTGACAAAGACAATACAAAAAAAAAGAATACAGACTAATATCCTCCATGAACACTGACAGAAAAATCCTCAATGAAACATTAGCAAATTCAGCAATATATACAAAGAGAAACACACCATGAGCAAGTGGGATTTACTGCAGGAATGCAAGGCAAGTGCAATATTTAAAAATCAATCAATCTAAAGATGAAAACTACATAATTGTATCAATTGATGTGTATAAAGGATTTACTTTTCATGATAAAAAGAAAGATGCTACCTCTTATTTTAAAAAGAAGTATGTGTGCATATGCATATATATACATACGATACTCACACTCACATATTTATATTAAACAATGAAAATGTATAACAAAACTAAAGAAATTGTTTACCTATGGGGAAGGAATGGAAGACGATGGAGACAATAGAGATTGAAGCTGAATTCTCTGAATACCCCTTATTTTAAAATTTGGTTTTGGATCCATATAAATGTTTTACATAATTATTAAACAAAATGAATCAAAGGAAACTAGCTGTATGTCAAGTTGGACACTTAACTACCCTGATAAGATTTATTTGAGTGAATTTAAACAAAGGACTTTGAACATACATTCCTGGTGAATGTATTCAAAGGATAAAATAAATTATAAGTATATTTTAAATGGTAATCATATTATATATGTTAGCATGAAATAAGTAATTATTCAAGGTCTTTAGTACCACATTTTCCACGTAGGAGAAAGGAGATGGAAAAAGGATACGAATGCAAACTCAGAGAATTAACACAAATAACCTGAAATCTTAAATTTGCATTGAAAATACTAGTATAAACTTATTTTATTTGATTTAGCAAAAATCCTGTTTCCTAACTCATACCATGAAAAATGACAAATACAGTAGTAATGAACACCCTAATCACTGAGACTGTGGTCTTAAAAAATATATATATCCTACAAAGAAGAACCAGGACTTCTTCAGAAAATTGCATATTCTCAGGACTGGGAGAGGAACTGTTCAAGATGAGACCAGAATATATTTTCGTACTAGAAGCAAGAAAGCTATCAAAGACTATTAAGGTCTTTTCAGAAAAATCAAGAGTCAGTAAAAGGGATTCCCACTTCTTAGGAGGGGACAGTTTTTTTTGTTTTGTTTTGTTTTCTTTCTGTGGTATGCGGGCCTCTCACTGTTGTGGCCTCTCCCGTTGCGGAGCACAGGCTCCGGACGCGCAGGCTCAGCGGCCACGGCTCACGGGCCCAGCCGCTCCGCGGCATGTGGGATCTTCCTGGACCGAGGCACGAACCCGTGTCCCCTGCATCGGCAGGCGGACTCTCAACCACTGCGCCACCAGGGAAGCCCAAAGGGGACAGTTTTAACAACAAAAAGGTGATGAAGGTAACTTACTGAATATATATAAAATACCTGAAAACAGGAGACCTTGATAAAAACAACAAAACATAACAGAACTCAAACATACTTACAGGTTGCTAATATATGGCATCAATTAATTATTCTGAAAACTCATAAAGGAAGAAAAGCATCTAGCATTTCTTCTGCCTTTGCTGTGTAAGCTGTACCACAGGAAACAAACAATTGATAAGAAAAGGTACCTCTTAATCAAGGCATTCCAGCTAATTAATGCAGAAAGAAAGATAGAATTAGAATATCACCATTTTGCACTCTCTAATGAAATTACTTACTCAGGCAATGCTCAAATGTTGCCAAATTCTCTAGCAAAAGGTTGATTGATAAGCTGTATAATGAATGGATGATGGTAAAAAAAATCTAAACCCACTGATCAATTTGAACACCACAAAAAAAAGAGATAATGAAATGTTTCATACCTTCTGATAGAATGAAGTAGAAAGTACATAGAACCATCTACAAAATATTTTTACCAAAAAAAAAAAAAAGAATCCTGAACCTCATCAAGTCTATAATTACTAGTCTATAAGAAACACAGGCCACAGAGGAGCAATTTAAATACCACCAACGGAATGTAATCACTCAAATTGAGAACATGGAAAATTTTACAAAAAAAACCAATCTGGCTCCTTTAATTAAAAAAAAAAAAATAGAGGAAACTCTTATAGATAAAAGAGTCTTATCAACTAAATGCCATGTCAACTTTTGACCTTGTTTGAAATTTGATTTAAGTAATCAACTGTCAAAATATATTACTGGGACTATCGGAGGAAATTTGAACACTAACTGTATATTAGATGGTATTAAGGGATTATTTTTTATATTTAAGTGTGATCATGATAATGCATTATTTTTAAAATAAAGAGAAATTATCTCTTAGAGATATATTTTGAATTTTTTCTGGATTAAAAATGTAATACCTAGGATTTGCTTGAAACAATTCATTAGGGCATATGGGGTAGTGAGGACATGGGAGAAGGGTAACACTGAAATAAGACATATGGCCTCTATCAGGACATACACTGATATTGTGGGAGCTGGGTAATGAGCATTTGTTATACTATCTCTTCTTTTCTGTATATATATTTTAAGATCCTATATTAATAGAAAAAGTAATTTCAGGTTGAAGATGCCAGAAGGAAGGAGGGAGATTAAAGATGGAGTAACGGACAAAGAAATTGAGAACATGGGGATGAATCTAAACCAACATTATGTTAAACAATAACAAATCTACTTAATTTTTTCACACTGAAAATAAAACAAAACTGAACTGAAGTTATGGTAGAGAACTGCATATAAGCTATTAGGAGGTGATGGATATTAATAAGTTCTAAGGGGCTTATGTTTCTCTAGAATGGAAAAATTTAAATTTATACATGGTTACAATAAATATGCTGTTAAATGTTTTTTCAAATAGCCACAAAAAAAAGTAGAAATAAAATAGAGGAAAAAAGAGCAAGAAAAAAGGCAAAAAGCAGAAAATAAAAGTAGAATAAGTAAAAAGCACAAGATGAGATGTTAGAAATGAATTCAAATATGACAATAATCACAATCAATGTAAACAGACTAAACTCCAGAATTAAAAGACAAAGATTGTCAGACAAGATTGGAAATGAAATAGTTATATGTTTTTTAACAGAGACTCAAACCTAAGACAAAATAACACAAAAAGTCTAAAAGTAAAATAACGGGAAAATACATACCAGCCAAATACTAAATATAAAGAAAATCTGATGTTACATTAACATAAGAAAAATTATGCTACATGGAATAAAATTAATAGAGAGTAAAACATACTATACAATTGCAGACAATTCCCCAGGAAGTAACAAATTATATAATATAAAATAACAAATTAAAAATTAGAAATCAAAATTTAAAACAACTACAAGAAGAAAGCAATGAATCACCATACCACAGAGCTATGTTATATAAATGTACCTTTTAGTAATAATAGATTAAGCATATAAAGAACAATAAAAAAATAGAACATACGAATGACATATTTAACATGCTTTATCTAATGGACGTATTTATAACACTTTAGTTCCAAATTGTAGAATATACATTCTTTCAAGGCATAGTACAAATGAACAGCATTGGGGATGACAAGAAAAAATTAAAAACCTCAATAAACTGACAATAATGAGCTAAATTGAATCAATAATTTAAAATATTTCAGGGACTTCCTTAGTGTTCCAGTGGGTAAGACTCCACACTCCCAGTGCAGGGGGCCCAGGTTTGATCGCTGGTCAGGAAACTATATCCCGCGTACAACTAAGAGCCCGCATGCCACAACTAAGACCCGGTGCAGACAAAATAAATAAATAAAATAATAATTTAAAATATTTCAACAGGCACAGATGGTTTCTCAGAGATGTTTAACAAACTTCAATAAGTAGATACTTGTAATCTTATATAAATTTTACCCTTACATAAGATTTTACAGGGAAAAAATTCTAAGTAACTTTACGAGACAAGGATAGTAGAAAGCATTTATATTACAGGTCAGTCTTATTCATAAGCTTAGATGAAAAAATCTTCAACAAGGAATGAGTAAGTGAAATTCAGTAGGATACTTAAAAATGTAAGCTATCATAAATGAGTTGGTTTTATCTCAAAAGAGCAAGGTTAGTTCAAGTGAAAATTTCATATGTTCATCCTAATATTGAAAAATTATTAAGCTTTTGACAATTTTTAAATAGACTGTCATGAAAAAAAATAACTTCGACCTACTAAAAGTTGAAGGAAGCTCTTTCTACCAATAAAGGGTACTTAGAATTTTAAAAATCTACAACAAACATCATATTTAATAAAGAAATGTAAAAGTTATTCACTTTAAAATCAGAAATAAGATAAGAACGCTGATAAGACCAATCAAAAAGTTGCCAGAAGGTTTGAATGAGCATCTCAGAGAAGAAAACAAAAAACAAATTATAATCACGTGTGTGCAAAGATGTTCAACTTCATTGGTAATCAGGAAAATGCAGATTAAAATTACAAAGAGATGCCACTGCACACTCACCAGGTTGCCAAAAATTTAAAAGTTGGCTAAACAAAAGCGTTGGTGAATCGACAGTCACTCTCATAATTTGCTGGTGGGCATGTAAATTTGTACAACCATTTTTCAAAACAATTTGTCATTACCTAGAAAATCTAAAGATGCATGTATCCTATAACCCAGTGATTCTATTCCTAGGTATATCATCTACAGAAACTTGTGCAAAGGTACAAAGGATGACCTGTACAAGAATATTGACAGTGGCATTATTAACAGAGCAAACTCTGGAAACAAGCCAAAGGTATAGCTCCAGTAAAATGGCTTAATGAATTGCAGTGCACCTGTAGATCGTAAAAGAACAAGGACAGGAAGGAACTACAGTGACATACATCAACATGGGTGAATCTCAGAAACAACACTGAGGGAAAAAAGAAGTGAGAGAAGAATGCTCCTGGAATCTTGCACATACAGAAAGATCAAAAGCATGCAGGCAAAACTGCATAAAATGTTGTTTAGAGATATGTGCATATGTTATGAAGATATAAGCAAAGAAAGGAAATGGATCACTCAAAATTCAGGTGAGTGTTTAGTTACCTGGAGAGAGGGCGAGAAGTGGAGTTTACAATCAAAAAGGGTAACACAAAAGACTTCAAAGATGTGATTTTCTACTTTTCAAGCTGCAGAGTGGGTACACAGGTGTCCTTTTGATTGTCATACTTACACTGCATACACACATTATGTATATTTTGGGGTATTAATGTTATCTTGCATAAAAACCTCCAAAGACTGTATAATTAGACAGTAGGTCGAATTTGAACATCATAGTTTATGTAGCTGCTTATTCATACCAAATCTGATGTTATACAAATTGGTAAGATATCATCTGGGGCAACTTTAGACTTAAATCACTGTAGCCCAATCTTCACCATGATACTTGTTTGGGTGATGGAAATTCTTATCTGTACTCTAAACATTGATGTATTCGATGGGCATTCATGACAAGTCCCACACCTACATGCCCCCACCTACGCACTATGCGTGCCCCCAAAACCCACACACTATGTTATATAGCATATAAACATTTTGTTTTAATTCACTTCTCTTTTCCTCAGACATTATGGGCTCTCTCTGGGGATGCAGTCAAGCGTTGCTATGTTCAGATGAATTTTCTGGCCCAAGGAGATAATTTTGCACAGTCAATAGCAATATCCCAGAAGTGAACCAGAAAACTCAACGAGTGAAACAAAATTCAATCCCAATATCGAGCAGAAAAATCCTTAACCACAGAGGGTATGTTTTCTAAAGAACACACCAGTACATGCAAACGGAGCACAGAATTCCAACATACGATCCAAGCAGATTGGGCCACATTATCAAATAAGGTTGCAGATAAGAAAAAAAAAATCATTCTGCCTCTGTAACTCCCAAGGGGTCTCTTCTGCTTAGGTTTAAAAAACTCAATTTATGGTAATGGATTGCACAGACGTGTACATCAAACCTGAGGTGAACGTGTCACTTTATTGAGAAATCATTCAATTATTATACTATTTAATGATGCATGAAAGCAAAATGCAATTGTGAAGAAAAGCATTCTGGGTATAGACTGTGCGTTTTAGTCATGCAAAATGGTGCATTTCTGTCAGTTCCCTGAACACAGCATGGCCATCTGTGTAAACCTAAAACTGAAAGGAGATGACAAAAGGTGACTAATTAAAACACAACTTCTTTCAAAATTCATTATATCACAGTACAGAGCATCACCTGAGGCCTTGGGACTTCTGAGCAAAATAGTAAGGGCTCACCCCTCACGTGGTTTGAATTAACTTTATATTCCAAACAAAATATCTATGCCCTTGAGAATTTTTATTAAAAAGACTACACAGCAGTGGTGTTTTTATAAAAAAAAATACATTTGTCTAAATACATGAGTAAGAACACACACATATCAAAGAAAATCATTGATACACAAAATCAAGATGAAACAAAAGTGTCTTCTTTAAGCCAAAGATCATACAGACACCCATGTATGTGTATACATGCACATATACATACATTCATATACACATATGTCTATATATATGCTTCACCTTGTCCTATAGCTCTTGATCATTCATATATATATACATATGTATAAAACAACATAGAGTTATACATTACATCTGTATAACCATGCATATATATAGTTATGTTGTTATATGTATAGCCTCAATTGTCTTTTAAGAACTTGATATAGAATGGTGGTAAGACTGAGTAGAAACTAAAATGAAAGAAATGATTCTACTCGGTGGTGACGTAGATGCTCCAGTACGTGAAAAATATTAGCAACGGATGAAAATGGAACAGTTTAATATCTTAATAAATAATTTAGAGAATTTAAGGAAAAAGCATTAATTGTTCTAAAATTGCCAACTGAGACTCGGTGACTGTTTTTACACTATAAGAAAATGGCAGGGAACGGATCCTTCTGCACAATAATGCTGATTATAACTATAATATGATAATGTGGCATTTCAAACAAAATTACTTTCATTGACAAGCACTCATATGCAGAAGTATTTAGAAAATTAACATGTTCAGATTTTATGATAGTAACAGAGACTCCTATATCATTTAAATATTGATACAACTGTCTATTTGAGATTTTTTTCAGTTTGTAAGTATCAGTACCACCTAGGTCATACAGAAAGACATTTTTTCTTCTAATATTAACATTTTTTCCCCTGCCAATATTTAATGAATGTATACATCAATGCAAACAAGGTAAACAACATGATTTTTTTTCCCTAAAGAATGTTCTAAAATGACAAGCATTTTTAAGTGGAATGTCAAAAGGAACTTGAGTGAAACTCGACAAGCTCCATGATGCTTGCATCAAACTCCTGTATCCTTTCTTTCTTACCTACAGCATGTATTGCCAGAACTAGTCTGCCACCTGAATACACACTACTTTGTATTCTTCTCGAACTGCTTCTAGTATTTCTGGTTTGTCTTCCCATATCAGTCATATTGCTTTTATTAAACTACAATTGGCTAAACATTTCAGATTGTTTGCAAATAGAAAAAGGTATAGAGTTAAGTCATCCCAAGGTTGTCTCACTGGCTTACCCACCTCATGAAAGATCCAGACTCTTTATTTTCTCTCCGCATTCCTCAGTTCATTTGCACTGTCTATTCCTCCACCCCCCACCCAACTCCAAACTGCCACAAATGGCTGCAGCAATTCAAACACCAAATTTTTACATGGCAACACTTAAGAGCAGCACAGAGGAAAGGACAGTGAGAAAAGGAGAATAAGATCATCTTGTCCGTCTCTCTCTCTCTTAAATCACGCACGTTCATTTTTCCCCTAAACTCACCAGCAGAATGTCCCTTATGTTACATGGACCAGAAGTAGGTCACATCATCACTTCCAGGAGCAAAAGAAGCTGGGAAGATAAATATCTGGCCTCTGTAGTCTCTATCATGGAAAGCTGACTCTATCAATAAGAATTTGGAGAGGAGAATGCCTGGTGAGTAAGTTAACAACAGTGTCTACTGCAATCCCAGACCTGATTGTGAGTCACCCAAAGACTTGGGCTAGGTAATGTATTACTTGTGTTTCCAGTAGAGTGGCCTGTTCAGTGCTGGTAACTTAACATCATTGGTAAAATTCCCTGAGGTGGTGCTAGTCAGAAGAAATAGTTGATATGGCACACAGAAAGCCATATTAATTATTGGTTTCTAAACAGTGGTAGGGGGTGGGGAGAGAGGTCCAGGCAGCATTTCACTTGGAAGTTCTTCCCTTTCTTCAGAAAGTGTGGGTGGCCTAGGAAACTTCTGTCACTGTTCAAACAGCCGGAAAAACAAGTTTGGGGGTCTACACAACTTTTGCAGAACATGAACTATAATGGAAGGGGGGGATGCACTCCTTAAGTTTCAGAATTTTACAAATAGGTGATTTCCTACCCTAATGAAGACTCTGTTGATCATTAAACGACTGCAGAAAGAAAACTAGAGAATACTCTGCAATTAGTATAAACAGAGAAAAAAATTGGAGGATTGTTAAAGAATCGGGAAACTGACAGAAACTCTCCTGCAGGGCAAGGGTGTAGGTGGTCACAACGTCCTCTTCTGGATGTACCTGATGAAACAGTGACCAGAGGGGGCTTCAAGTCAAAGAGCCTGAGCACAGAGCTTCGCACTGCCACATGCTCGACTGTTCAGCTTTTATCAGCTCCATCTCTCTGTGCCCGTTTGCTGTCTCTAAAGTGGGAATTCCAATAACACTCCTCTCATATGGTTATTGTGAGGACAACATTAAGTAACATGTTACATCCCTTGAACACGGACACACAGTAGGTACCCAATTCTTGTTAACTTCTATTACCACCATCGATACTCTTAAGCCACACCTGACTCAAGGATGGGCAGTCCTTCAGGAAAAGATTTGCAATCAATACCACATCCTCCCTGAATATTGCTTATTTTATAGTAACGCATCTTTAAATCAGCTGTGCAAACTATGGACAAACCATACACACGTATATTATACCTATATATGAGTATGTATGTGTATGCAAATATATTTAATTGGATCATTTTCAGCCTTTTAGAGGCTTCAGAGTCTTGACTTTCTTTCACATATTTTTAAGAGATCAACTAGGCACTTGTGGGCGAGCAGCACCACTTATACGATAGGTTTGAGTTTACTCATGTCTCAAGACGCCACATGCTCTACCAAATCAGTAAAATCACTTGTGGAACTAAATTCACATACTAAATAGTTTATATTTCATCCAGATTTCATATAGGAAGGAGATCCGTGATTATACCCTCAGCCTCTTTATATTACTATACTTGGAGTGCCCCTACTTTGAAGCATTACAAGTACTCTTGGAATGCAGAAGGAGGACAGATTACAAAAAAGATTAATTCTCCCAGGAGTTACAACTCTAGAAAAGAAGTCTTCGAAATGTGCATGGCATTTGGCTCTTCATTCAAATGCAATTTCTGATCCTTCCGAAGTTTGCCTTTCACTAGTTAAATATATAGTGCAGGAAGAAACACACTGAATTTGTAGTCTGTGTTTCTCTAATATTCAAAGAACACTGGTAAAGGGCTCAACATCAAGCTTCAGCTTATTTACCTGGAGAAATGCCATTATGAGTCAGCTGTATTGGATATTAAGAATAACTTGATTTACAGTTTATGCATTTTCTTCTGATTACATTTTTTCCTACCCTGTACTTACAACTAAGCCCATGGGAATATCATGTCAAGAAACTAATCAGAAACATAATGAACACTGTATATTTCACAAAGGGACAACTCCATGCATGCCAGTGCTGGTTATAAGTTCTAAAAATCAGAGCCATATTTCCTACACAGAATATACCCTACACAGATATTCCCTTTAAGCCAGTATGTTCAACTGTGCTGAGAAGTTTGTATCCATATAGTCACATATATACATCCCGACATGCTAATCTCTGTGGGTCAGTTCCAAGGAAATAGTCAGACCAGTGCTCATAGACCTTGAAGTTGGCAGGGGTCATATTTTAAATGCCTTCTGAGTGATACAATCAACATATATTTTACAATGTTTTGTTGCCCACCAGGAGAAATAACCAAAAGAAAAATGGCCTTCAGGCCCTGAACCAAGATGGCGGAGTAGAAGGACGTGCTCTCACTCCCTCTTGCGAGAACACTAGAATCACAACTAACTGTTGGACAATCATCGACAGGAAGACACTGGAACTCACCAAAAAAGATACCCCACATCCAAAGACAAAGGAGAAGCCACTATGAGATGGTAGGAGGGGCGCAATCACAATAAAACCAAATCCCATAACTGCTGGGTGGGTGACTCACAAACTAGAGAACACTTATACCACAGAAGTCCACCCACTGGAGTGAAGGTTCTGAGCCCCACGTCAGGCTTCCCAATCTGGGGGTCCAGCAGTGGGAGGAGGAATTCCTAGAGAATCAGACTTTGAAGGCTAGGGGGAATTGATTGCAGGACTCTGATAGGACTGGGGGAAACAGAGACTCCACTCTTGGAGGGCACACACAAAGTGGTGTGTGCATCGGGACCCAGGGGAAGGAGCAGTGACCCCAGAGGAGACTGAACCAGACCTACCTGCTAGTGTTGGGGGGTCTCCTGCAGAGGCAGGGGGTGGCTGTGTCTCACAGTGAGGACAAGGACACTGGCAGCAGAAGTTCTGAGAAGTACTCCTTGGCATGAACCCTCCCAGAGTCCACCATGAGCCCCACCAAAGAGCCCGGGTAGGCTCCAGTGTTGGGTCACCTCAGGCCAAACAAACAACAGGGAGGGAACCCAGCCCCACCCATCAGCAGACAAGCAGATTGAAGTTTTACTGAGCTCTGTCCACCAGAGCAACACCCACATCTACCCACCACCAGTCCCTCCCATCAGGAAATTTGCACAAGCCTCTTATACAGTCTCATCCACCAGAGGGCAGACAGCAGAAGCAAGAAGAACTACAGTCCTACAGCCTGTGGAACAAAAACCACATTCACAGAAAGATAGACAAGATAAAAAGGCAGAGGGCTATGTACCAGATGAAGGAAGAAGATAAAACCCCAGAATAACAACTGAATGAAGTGGAGTTAGGCAAGCTTCCAGAAAAAGAATTCAGAATAATGATAGTGAAGATGATCCAGGACGTTGGAAAAAGAATGGAGGCAAAGATCGAGAAGATGCAAGAAATGTTTAACAAAGACCTAGAAGAATTAAAGAACAAACAAACAGAGATGAACAATACAGTAACTGAAATGAAAACTACACTAGAAGGAATCAATAGCAGAATAACTGAGGCAGAAGAAAGGATAAGTGACCTGGAAGACAGAATGGTGGAATTCACTGCTGCAGAACAGAATAAAGAAAAAAGAATGAAAAAAAATGAAAATAGCCTAAGAGATCTCTGGAACAACATTAAATGCAACAACATTCACATTATAGGGGTTCCAGAAGGAGAAGAGAGAGAGGAAGGACCTGAGAAAATCTTTGAACAGATTATAGTCAAAAACTTCCCTAACATGGGAAAGGAAATAGCCACCCCAAGTCCAGGAAGCAAAGAGAGATAAACCCAAGGAGAAACATGCTGAGACACATAGTAATCAAATTGTCAAAAATTAAAGACAAAAAAAAAATTACTGAAAGCAGCAAGGGAAAAATGACAAATAACATACAAGGGAACTCCCAAAAGGAGTTCTGATTTGTAGTTCTGATTTGTAGATTTCTCAGCAGAAACTCTACAACTCAGAACGGAGTGGCATGATATACTTAAAGTGATGAAAGGGAAGAACCTGCAACCAAGATTACTCTACCTGGCAAGGACCTCATTCAGATTCGATGGAGAAATCAACAGCTTTACAGACAAGCAAAAGCTAAGAGAATTCAGCACCACCAAACCGGCTCTACAACAAATGCTAAGGGAACTTCTCTAAGTGGGAAACATAAGAGAAGAAAAGGACCTACAAATCAAACCCAGAACAATTAAGAAAATGGTCATAGGAACATACGCGTCGATAATTACCTTAAATGTGAATGGATTAAATGATCCAACCAAAAGACACAGGCTCGCTGAATGGAAACAAAAACAACACCCATCTATATGCTGTCTATCAGAGACCCACTTCAGACCTAGGGACACATACAGACTGAAAGTGAGGGGATGGAAAAAGATATTCCATGCAAATGGAAATCAAAAGAAAGCTGGAGTAGCAATACTCATATCAGATAAAATAGACTTTAAAATAAAGAATGTTACAAGAGACAAGGAAGGACATTACATAATGATCAAGGGGTCAATCCAAGAAGAAGGTATAACAATTATAAATATATATGCACCCAACATAGGAGCACCTCAATACATAAGGCAACTGCTAACAGCTCTCAAAGAGGAAATCGACAGTAACACAATAATAGTGGGGGACTTTAACACCTCACTTACACGAATGGATAGATCATTCAAAATGAAAATAAATAAGGAAACAGAAGCTTTAAATGACACAATAGACCAGATAGATCTAATTGATATTTATAGGACATTCCATACAAAAACAGCATATTACACATTCTTCTCAAGTGTGCATGGAACATTCTCCAGGATAGATCACATCTTGGGTCACAAATCAAGCCTCAGTAAATTTAAGAAAATCGAAATCATATCAAGCATCTTTTCTGATCACAACGCTATGAGATTAGAAATGAATTACAGGGAAAAAAACCTAAAAAACACAAACACATGGAGGCTAAAGAATACAATACTAAATAACCAAAAGATCACTGAAGAAATCAAAGAGGAAATCAAAAAATACCTAGAGACAAATGACAATGAAAACACGATGATCCAAAGCCTATGGGATGCAGCAAAAGCAGTTCTAAGAGGGAAGTTTATACCTATACAAGTCTACCTAAAGAAACATGAAAAATCTCAAATAAACAATCTAATCTTACACCTAAAGGAACTAGAGAAAGAAGAACAAACAGAACCCAAACATAGCAGAAGGAAAGAAATCATAATGATCAGAGCAGAAATAAATGAAATAGAAACAAAGAAACCAATAGCAAAGCTCAATAAAACTAAAAGCTAGTTCTTTGAGAAGATAAACAAAATTGATAAACCATTAGCCAGACTCATCAAGAAAAAGAGGGAGAGGACTCAAATCAATAAAATTAGAAATGAAAAAGGAGAAGTTACAACAGACACTGCAGAAATACAAAGCATCCTAAGACACTACTACAAGCAACTCTATGCCAATAAAATGGACAACCTGGAAGAAATGGACAAATTCTTAGAAAGGTATAACCTTCCAAGACTGAACCAGGAAGAAATAGAAAATATGAACAGACCAATCACAGGTAATGAAATTGAAACTGTGATAAAAAATCTTCCAACAAACAAAAGTCCAGGTCCAGATGGCTTCACAGGTGAATTCTATCTAACATTTAGAGAAGAGCTAACACCCATTCTTTTCAAACTCTTCCAAAAAATTGCAGAGGAAGGAACACTCCTAAACTCATTCTATGAGGCCACCATCACCCTGATACCAAAACCAGACAAAGATACTACAAAAAAAGAAAGTACAAGCCAATATCACTGATGAATATAGATGCAAAAATCCTCCACAAAATACTAGCAAACAGAATCCAACAACACATTAAAAGGATCATACACCATGATCAAGTGGGATTTATCCCAGGGATGCAAGGATTCTTCAATATATGCAAATTAATCAATGTGATATATCATATTAACAAATAAAAACCATATGATCATCTCAATAGATGCAGAAAAAGCTTCTGACAAAATTCAACACCGATTTATGATAAAGACGCTCCAGAAAGTGGGCAAGAAGGGAACCTACCTCAACATAATAAAGGCCATATATGACAAAACCACAGCAAACATCATTCTCAATGGTGAAAAACTGAAAGCATTTCCTCTAAGATGAGGAAGAAGACAAGGATGCCCACTCTCACCACTATTATTCAACATAGTTTTGGAAGTCCTAGCCATGGCAATCAGAGAAGAAAAAGAAATAAAAGGAATACAAATTGGAAAAGAAGTAAAACTGTCACTATTTGTAGAGGACATGATACTATACATAGAGAATCCTAAAGATGTCACCAGAAATCTCCTAGAGATAATCAATGAATTTGGTAAAGTTGCAGGACACAAAATTAATGCACAGAAAGCTCTTGCATTCCTATATACTAATGAGGAAAAATCTGAAAGAGAAATTAAGGAAACACTCCCATTTACCATTGCAACAAAAAGAATAACATCCCTTGCTATGTTTTTTTTTTATCATTGTGATATCACTTATGTGTGGAATCTAAAAAATAAAACAAACAAATGACTATAACAAAAAAGAAACAAGACTCACAGCTATGGAGAACAAACTAGTAGTTACCAGTGTGAGAAGGAAGCGGAGAAGGGCAAGTCATGGGGAGGGGATAAAGAGGTACAAAATACTATGTGGAAAATAAGCTACAAGGATATATTGTACAACACAGGAATTATAGCCAATATTTCATAATAACTATAAATGGAGTAGAACCTTTAAAAAATTGTGAATCACGGGCTTTCCAGGTGGCACAGTGGTTGAGAGTCCGCCTGCTGATGCAGGGGAGATGGGTTCATGCCCCAGTCCGGGAGGATCCCACATGCCGCGGAGCAGCTGGGCCCGTGAGCCATGGCCGTCGAGCCTGCGTGTCCGGAGCCTCCTCTCCCTAGTGGGAGAGGCCACAACAGTGAGAGGCCCACGTATGAAGAGCCACAGTGCAGTAGGGAAGGGTCAGACTGCCAAAGTCGCTCCTGCTCTTTTCTCATCCCTCTTCTCTCGCAATTCTTTTGACTTATAATATTATACATATAAGGCCAAGTGACTTTCCACTCATTTTTTTCCCTTTTCCTGTCTTGCAAAATCTAGGTAGGAATAAACCTAGGTAGGAATAAACCTACCTAAGGAGACAAAAGACCTGTATGCAGAAAATATAAGACACTGATGAAAGAAATTAAAGGTGATACCAACAGATGGAGAGATATACCATGTTCTTGGATTGGAAGAATCAATATTGTGGAAATGACTATACTACCCAAAGCAATCTACAGATTCAATGCAATCCCTATCAAATTACCAATGGCATTTTTTATAGAACTAGAACAAAGTATCTTAAAATTTGTATGAAAACACAAGAGACCCCGAATAGCCAAAGCAGTCTTGAGGGACAAAAAATGGAGCTGGAGGAATCAGACTCCCTGACTTCAGACTATGCTACAAAGCTACAGTAATCAAGACAATATGGTACTGGCCCAAAAACAGAAACATAGATCAATGGAACAAGATAGAAAACCCAGAGATAAACCCATGCACCTATGGTCAACTAATCTATGACAAAGGAGGCAAGGATATACAATGGAGAAAAGACAATCTCTTCAATAAGTGGTGCTGGGAAAAGTGGACAGCTACATGTAAAAAAATGGAATTAGAACACTCCCTAACACCATACACGAAAATAAACTCAAAATGGATTAGAGACCTAAATGTAAGACCGGACATTATAAAACTCTTAGAGGAAAACATAGGAAGAACACTCTTTGACATAAATCACGGCATGATCTTTTTTGATCCACCTCCTAGAGTAATGGAAATGTAAACAAAAATAAACAAATGGGACCTAATGAAACTTCAAAGTTTTCGCACAGCAAAGGAGACCATAAACAAGACGAAAAGACAACCCTCAGAATGGAAGAAAATATTTGCAAATGAGGCAACTGACAAAGGATTAATCTCTAAAATTTACAAGCAGCTCATGCAGCTCAATATCAAAATAAACAAACAACCCAATCCAAAAATGGGCAGAAGACCTAAATAGACATTTCTCCAAAGAAGATATACAGATTGCCAACAAACACATGGAAGAATGCTCAACATCATTAATCATTAGAGAAATGCAAATCAAAACTACAATGAGATTTCATCTCACACTGGTCAGAATGGCCATCATCAAAAAATCTACAAACAACAAATGCTGGAGAGGGTGTGGAGAAAAGGGAACCCTCTTGCACTGTTGGTGGGAATGTATATTGATACAGCCATTATGGAGAACAGTATGGATATTCCTTACAAACCCCAAAATAGAATTACCATATGATCCAGCATATACCCAGAGAAAACCATAATTCAAAAAGACACATGCACCCCAATGTTCATTGTAACAGTATTTACAATAGCCAGGTCATGGAAGCAACCTAAATGCCCATCGACAAATGAATGGATAAAGAAAAAGTGGTAAATATATACAATGGAATATTACTCAGCCATGAAAAGGAGCAAAATTGTGTCATTTGTTGAGACGTAAATGGATCTAGAGAGTGTCATACAGAGTGAACTAAGTCAGAAAGAGAAAAACAAATATCGTATATTAACGCATATATGTGGAACCTAGAAAATGGTGCAGATGAACCAGTTTGCATGGCAGAAATTGAGACACAGATGTAGAGAACAAACACATGGACACCAAGGGGGGAAAGCGGTGGGGTGGTGGTGGTAATGGTGTGAGGTATTGGGTGATTGGGATTGGCATGTATACACTGATGTGTACAAGATTGATGACTAATAAGAACCTGCTGTATAAAAACATAAATAAAATTAAATTTTAAAAAAAGAAATAACCAAAAGATAATGGTTAGGGCAGTGGTTATAGCTTTTTAATATAACTGGACCTGTAACTACAGTCTTACTCATATACAGTCTAAACCACTTTGGCATTCACATTTTCCCATAAGGAAATTTTGGCATGTAGTTTACCATTCGTTTGTCTTACTAATATTTATTGAGTATATACTATGTATTAGACAGGTTTTGACAGAAGGATTCAGCATGGAGCAAAGCAAATATGTGCGTTAGTTTCACATTGCTGCCCTAACAAATAACCACTACAATACACACTTGTTATCTTACTGTTATGGAAGTCAGAAATCTGAAATTAGTTTCACTGGACTAAGTTCAAGGTACTCTCAAGGTGAGTTCTTTCTGCAGACAGGAGGGGAATATCATTTCCTTGCCTTTGGGGGCTTCCATGGGCCACCTGCATTCTTTAGCTCATTGCCTTTTTCTCCATTTGCAAAGCACATCACTTCAACCACTGGTCCTCTCCTTACAACTCCTTTTCCTGACTTTGACCCTCTTCCCTCCCTCTTGTGATTATACTGGGTCCACCTGGATAATCCAGAAAACTCTTCCCATCTCAAGGTCCTAACTTAATCATATCTTCAAAGGCCCCTCTGCCATGTAAGGGAACATATTTATAGTTTCTGACGAATAGGATGTAGACATTTTTGGGGGTGGGACATTATCCTGTCTCCCACACCAGGTACCTGCTCTAATGAAGCTTACATTCTAAGGGGAAGCCAATAAATGTGAAACCGAGTCAAGAAACGGCATAATTTCAGAATGAATATGTACTATGAAAAAAATTTTAAAGGGCAGTAGGAGAGTAATTGGTATGGAAAAAACGGCTGTCTTATCTGAGATGGTCAGAGAAAGCCTCTGAGATAGGAGGCTTCAGGTCTAAATGATGAGAGGGAAAGAAAAGAGCTTTCCAGGTAGAAGGAACAGCAAGTGCAAAGGCCCAGAATTAGTAACAAGCTTGGGTGTTTTAGGACAGAAAAAGGACCTTTTAGAGGCAAGAGACAGAAAGGCTGGGCCCTGACCAGATAGGTCTCTGTAGGTCACAGTAAAAAGCTTGAATTTTACCCATAATAGAAGACAAAGCAAAGGAGAATTTTAATCAAGAAGAAGGCGTGATATAGCTTATCCTTTGCTTAAAAGTGTGGATTACAGAGGCTCAAGCTGGTGGTAGTGAAAGACTGGCTAAGGAGGAGAAGTTTCAGTAGCCCAGGTAGGATGCCATGGTGTCTTGGGGAAGATGCTGAGAAATTATTGAAATATATAGAATATCCTCTAAAAGATTTGCATTTAACCCTCTAATTTCTCTAGAAAAATGCAATCTTCACATGCACCCAATTACCACCATGTCTACTTTGTACATACATAACAGGCATGAGTATTTGGGGATTGTCTGCTAGTTAATTGAGTCTGGCTGTTGATTTGAGGGATATTTGTTTAACTGAGTTGACCAGCTGTTTGGCTGAATTGATTGGATTGATCTGTTGTTTTAGTAGTGTTGAGACAGCTGTCACCATCTCTGGGGTATCCTAGGCTCTCCACTTATATTCCTTTGATATAAAGCCACTTGTAATCATCTTAGTTGATATTTTCTTGGCTACACTGGGAAATGCATCTACCTATCATTTGTACCGATGGTCCTTTGATGTCAAATTGTTTCTGTAGCCGAAACTCTATTGGCTTAGCCAGTCTTACTCAGTGTTTGTTTGCCTTCCTTCTTCACCGCCCTGCCCCTGTCTGTCCAGGATGAGGTGGACTTCAGCCAACATTCTGCTCACAGCATCTTTATTAGCAGTTTTGGAATGAATGGGCCTGTCAAATTTTAAGTGGGTGTTCCATGTTTGTGATTTCTTTTCCTTAGCAAATATTTGTGTCTGGAAATTTCGCTTGCAGTGTACAAAGAAACTTTGTACTCCTGGAGGGGAAAAAAAAGCAAGTCCATCTTTGTTATTTCCTTGGGATAGACAGAAATCCTGAAATGTATCTGGAAGACAATATTCACGCAATTGATCTCATTTATTCACCCGAGTTCATTTGGAGGAGGGTGTGTCAAAATTGGCATAAAAACTGATGCATAAAATATTCTGTCAAAAAAAAAAACTAGTATTTGGGTTTAAAGAGTAAAGTTTTATAAAACGAAAGGAGGCAGATTCCAGGACTTCAGAATTTATGTACGCAGGGAAGCTACAGCCTGGATCTAAGCATGAAAGGAAATGTTTTCTTGACATTTATTTTCGAAACAAATCAACACTGGAGGTTGTTTTTTGAGGCACAATTCAATAACTGGGAAAAAAATTGCTTAAAAACATCCTCTCCTTTGGTACCTGGAATGCCCTTTCTCTTATGTTTTATTATTTTCTTCAAAATTTAACTGTTCCAGGACCCTTCTCTGATTAACCTCACTTGTGGCAGGGAGGAGTGGAAATCACACCTCACCCGATACTATGGTACAAAAGAAAATAAATACAAAGTCAGGTGGCAGAGGCAGAGTAGGTACTCAAAAATATTATATATTTGTATTTTTTCAATATTGCTTCAGCCTTTTTATAGTTCATTTATTCACTGACAAATTGTTCTTGATGAATGAACCCTAGACTGGAAATAAGAAAACCTCAGCTTTGTTCCAAGCTAGTGGTAGTGTTTGAACATAAACCCAGACCTTTCTACACTCAATTCAGAGGTCACCCATCCCATTTAGCTGCTCATTTATTCAGAAAATATTTACTGAGATTCAATCTGGTTCAAATCAACCTGATTCAGTTCATAAACACAACCTCTGGGAACACAGACCTAAAAGAACTGTCCTGCTCAGTGTTTTAACCACTGAGAAGGAGGTTGCTTTTCCCCTCTGTGGGATGTAAATCGCAACAGATTCCTCCTGCACAGGCCACAGTTCCAACACAGCAGTCAGACAACTCAATCCTATCAATTCTGGATTTTTATGGTGGGTCTTGCCATGAAGAATTTCAACTATCTTATCTTGGTAATATATTTAATATTGCATAACTTTGTGCTCACGCCAAAATAACCTACAGTTCGAAAATATCAAAAGAAGCTTACATGCACGTGTTTATGCTTAAACATCTTATGAGAAATGGGGTGAGAAATACGTTTTTAAAATATAAACATTTTGACATTAAAATGCACTATCCCTTGAACTAGCATGGATATCATCTTTCCAGATTTACTTAGAAAAACATTAAAAATCAATCCAATAAATTTTCTAGACAGTAGTGTTAAATAATTTATCTTTTGCTTATTTCAGCCTTGTTTTCTCCTTCAAGTTTATATATTTTTATTTTTTCTCTTTATTAAATTTTATAATGCTGCATATGTTAATAAACCACATGTTCAATTCTTTTTTCTTCACATCTACTTTGGTTTAGAAATGATTCAATAAAAATATGAAAAATAATTACAGCATTTTTCTTTAATGCAGCAAATCTTACAGCAAATCAACTCATCTCTATAATGTTGTCTGCCTTTTAGCATTTTCTATGTTAGACTCATTCACATGCTGTCAGGGTTTTATGATAAAAAATAAACATTGTTTTCACCCAATAATTTGAAAATCAGTGGTGCTCGGTCCCTACTTCTGAGTAGAAATTATCTTCCATTTAATAGAGTGCCTAGCATTCTCATGGATCAGAAAAGCCATAACCTCTTATGCTCATAGAAATTTACGAAATGGGAAGCTGCTCTCCCTTGGCTAGCCCACTCTTCCGAGACTGAACTTAGAGCTGCCTGAGACAACGTCTGTGTAACTGATCACATATATTCGAAGCTTCGTACTAATTCACCTTCACCCTCCTGGATCAGCCCAATGATAAAATGGGCTGAGCACTCAGGTGGTGTGATCCTGAGCACTGAGGCCTTTAAATGGAAGCTCTCAGTGTCTCCCAGGTGTGGTCATCTGTCACTGGGTGTGAACTTGGACTAGACAACATTTCAGGTCCTTGCAAACTTGAAGATGATCTGATTCTATGAGTTCCTCTGCTCCCTTTTTTATCTACTTCTGTTTCACAGCTGTAACAGGGAGAAGATTCATGCAGCAGCTATTCTGTTATGTCTCTGACTTCACTTAAGGACATCCTTGTGGTCAAAACTTTTTTATGAGAATATCTGAATATCTTATAGAAAATAAATCTTACTTCCCCAGCTATTCTTTCACACACAACTTCTTTCCCGTGGTAGGGCACATCCTACCAGTATCAGGATACTTTCTATTCCTATATGCCAAAGTATTTATCCATTTAACAAATGTTTGTTGAGCACGTACTCTGTCAAACATTGTGTTGTGTTGGATACTAGGAACTCAGCAGAGATCAAGAGAGACAGGAATCCTGTACCATCGAATTTTCTTTTAATCAGGTTTTTAGCCAGGTGCGTTTAGTCGTCTGAAAGGTGGTCCCAAAGATATGCCCATATCCTAGTTTCTGGAACCTGTGATTATTATCTTATATGGCAAAAGAGTGAATATCACCTTACATGGCAAAAGGTGTCATTAAATTAAGGATCTTGGGAGGAGGAGTTTTTCCTGGATCTAAACGCAGTCACCTGTATCCTTCTAATAGAGAAGAGAGGAAGTTCAACTCTATACATAGTGGAGAAAACAAGGTGAAGATGGAGCAGAGAGAGACGTGGCCACAAGTCAAGGAATGCCAGCCACCACCAAAGCTGGAAGAGGCAAGGGATGGATTGTGCCGTCGAGGTTGCAGAGTGTGGCCCTGTAGATATCCCGATTTTGGATATCTGGCCTCCGGAATGGTGGAAGAATACATTTCTGTTATTTTAAGCCCCTCAGTTTACAGTCATCTGTTACGACAGCTCCCGCTCACCCCACCAAATAGTATAGAAGTTAGGACTTAGGAACCAAAGACTTGGACACTCTGAGCCGTGCAACCTAGTAAATGGATGACTTCAGGCAAATCACGTCATCTCCCTGGCTCTAGATGACTAATCTGTGAAGTGGGAAAACACTGTCTATCTCTATTTAATTGTTGGCTTGAAAGGCACTATGTGTTTGAGTCATAAGTCTAGACCATAATAAGCATGCAGTCATGGTACACATTTGAACATTATAGCCAGTAGTCTTTTTTCTTAGTTATGAGTTGGTCATTTTATTTGTTAGTCCTTTGCAGTCAGTACAGTATCCCCTTTCCTTCTTTATAAAACAATAATCATAGAGAAAAAAAATGTAAAGATTTGCCTCTGAGGCAAATACTTGAACACATTGATTGTTTTCACTTTTTTTCCCCATTTCTCTTCCAGGCACTATCCATATGCACTCTTTTTTTTTAACAGTTTTGTGTCTTGTGTTCTTTTTTGCACCATTACAAAATATTTCCATATGGGTTTCGTAATGATTACTTATAATGGCTGTATAATATGTACTTCTGTTACCATAAAATTATCAGGATTTACTTAGCCATGACTTTTGACGTCATATTTGTGAAGTTTTAAGAATTTTAATAATATTATATTGAACATGTGTAGCTTTCCCCCTTTTTTTCAACACCTGTATTGAGATATAATTCAGATACCATTCAATTCACCCATTTAAGTATACAATTCAGTGTTTTTTAATAGATTTGCATAAATTGTAAGTTGACTCTATGTCAGTTAAGAAAAAAGAGTGATTACAGAATTCCAAACCTGGAGAAGCTCTCCCCAGTATTCCCCAAGGCTCACACCTGCTGTGCTCGGTAAGGCCAAAATGCTTTGACTCACTCCTGCAAAGAGCTGTCCTTCAGAACCTGGTAAAGAGGAGCACTCCTTGCCACCATCATAGCATTTGTGGTACTCAAGGGCATTTGTCCCGGGGAGCAGTCAAAAGCAACCCATCTGAGTAAGGCTCAAATATTAGCTGGTTTTCCCATCTGGAGGTCCAGTGTTAGGAGGAATAGCAGCTAATAATTAAAAAAAAAAAAAAACCCTTCATGTTAAAACAACAAAGTTAAGTTCTTAGTCTTTTTTTTTTTTTTTTTTTTTTTTTTTTTTGCGGTACGCGGGCCTCTCACTGTTGTGGCCTCTGCCGTTGCGGAGCACAGGCTCCAGACGCGCAGGCTCAGCGGCCATGGCTCACGGGCCCAGCCGCTCTGCGGCACGTGGGATCTTCCCGCGCCGGGGCACAAATCCATGTCCCCTGCATCGGCAAGTGGACTCTCAACCACAGCGCCACCAGGGAAGCCCAGTTCTTACTCTTAACACACACTTTAGAAAAAATAATACCCATTGCTGGGAAGGTTAAAGTGAAACTAGAGTATCACATTATTGAAGGTAGCATCCATTCAAGAACCCTTTGGGAAAAAATTTGAGCAATAGATATCAAGGGGCATGCTGTAAAAAGATTCTTTTCCTTTGCCTTAATAATGTCTTCGGGATTCTTAGCATAAAGGAATATTTCAAAGATAAAGCTATACAACCCAACAATTCTCCTCCTAGGTGTATACATCCAGGGATATGAAAACCTATGTCCCCACAGAAGCCTGTACACAAATGTTCACAGCAGCACTATTTATATAGCCAAAAGGCTGAAACGTGACAAATGCCATCAAATGCTGAATAGAAAAACAAAATACGGTATTTACACAATGGGCTATTACTTGGTGATAAAAAGGAATGGATTTTGAATATGTGCTAAGACATGGATGAACCTTGAGGACATTATGCAAGTGCAATCATCCAGACAAAAAAGGACAAATGCAGGATGCTTCCACTTACGTGAGGCACCTAGAGTAGTCGGATGCCTAGACACAGAAAGTAGAATCGGGGCCGAGATGGGCTGGTTGGATGGGAAACGGGAGTGGTTGAATGGGTGCGGAGTTTCCGTTTGGGAAGATGAGGACGTTCTGGAGATGCATGGTGGTGATGATTGCACAACATGTGAATGTACTTAATGTCATTGAACTGTACACTTAAAAATGGCTAAAATGGTAAATTTTATGCATATTTAACAAAATTTTTAAATGGGACAAAACAATCCCAAAGACAGATTTTATGAGTCTATTTATATGAAATGTCCAGAATAGGAAAATGGGAAGTGATTGCTAATGGGTATGGAATGATGAAAATATTCTCAAATTGACTGTGGTCATGGTTGCACAACCTAGCCAGCAGTCACTTTAAAAAATATATAAAAGATATTTATTTTAGAGAATTTCAGTCGAAAATAAGAAAAAGTCATTGTAGTCTCCAAATAACAAATGTTGGAGAGGGTGTGAAGAAAAGGGAACCCTCTTACACTGTTGGTAGGAATGTAAGTTGGTGCAGCCACTATGGAAGACAGTATGGAGGATCCTTAAAAAAATAAAGATGGAGTTACCATATGATCCAGCAATCCCACTCCTGGGCATATATCCAGACAATACTATAATTCAGAAAGATACATGCACCACTATATTCACAGCAGCACTATTCACAGCAGCCCAAACATGGAAACAACCTTAATGTCCATCGACAGATGAACAGATAAAGAAGATGTGGTACATATATACGATGGAATACTACTCAGCCATAAAATGAAATAATGCCATCTGCAGCAACATGGATGTAACTACAGATTATCATACTAAGTGAAGTAAGTCAGACAGAGAAAGACAAATACTATATGATATCCCTTATATGTGGAATCTAAACTATGATACAAATGAACATATCTGTGAAACAGAAACAGAATCACGGACATAGAGAACAGACTGGTGGTTGCCGAGGGGGAGGGATGGATTGGGGAGTTTGGGATTAGCAGATGCAAACTATTATATATAGAAAGGTCCTCGTGTACAGCACAGGGAACTATATTCAATATCCTGTGATAAACCCTAATGGAAAAGAATATGAAAAAGAATGTATATACTATATATATGTATAACTGAGTCATTTTGCTGTACAGCAGTAATTAACACAACACTGTAAATCAACTATACTTCAATTAAAAAAAAAAAGAAAAAGTCATTTTAGAATTACTTTAGTGGTGATAATGAAATTAATACACACAAAATCTTTTATCTATTTGTGATCTTTGTTAGTCATAACAACAGAATAAAAAGAAGCCAGTAAAGGAAAGGGGGATACAGTTCTTCTATAACATCAATCTTATTGTATTTCATACCCATATAGCTGCCTAAAGTGGATACCGCTGTTTCGTTACCAGACATCTATCCCCTTCTCTTCTTTCTGAAGTAACCTAGTTATGTTCAAATAGGTACACAGCCCATGAGACTCAGAGCTGACTTCACCTCCTCCTCCTGAGCTTCAAGTCCAAGTACCAAAACTCCATCCTTTGCACAAAGGATTGGCTTGGGAGTGGATTCATGTCACGATATGACCAATGGGACACAAAAGACCTGTTTGTTGAGGGCTCCTTAGAAAGTTCTTTTTTGTTTACCTGGGAAAGATAGTAGGAGAATTATCTTTCTTCTACTCAGTGTGAATAAGGAAGAATGCTACTTTTGCCATCCTATGGCATTTTAGGAGGAAGGTAGCACTTTGGACTACAGAATGGAGAGATGGTTGATGATTCCAGCACTGACCTTTGCAATCAACCAACACTGAGCTCCACCCTACATTTGCATTCCCAGCTAAGCAAGCCAATAAAAACGTTAATTTTTTAAAAGGCAATTTTGTATTATATTTTATGTTATATATCCTGAGTGATAGACTTGGCCTAGAAAATGCTAAATAAATGGCCCTACATAAATTCACTCACAGAGAGTCATGGCTTTAAATAAACATTCCTTTAGTGCAATTTAGTTATTATTTAAATTCCAATCTAATAAAGGTAGTGTCATATGTGACATCTGACGAGAAAACGATTCTCAACAGCTAAGAAGTAAGGATAAAATGTAGTGAGGGTATCTATAGCTTGCATATTTGTTTAGGTTTGGAGGAAAAGAAGCAAAAAGACTTGTCGTTTTTTGTACTAAGTAGATTCTACGTGACTATATAGCAAGTGGTTCTTGTTCCTTCATTGTAAAATTTTCTTTGAACAGTTTTCCCTCTAGAAAGTTATTATAATATGTTTCCTCCAAAATTCTCTAGTTGGATAATGCTCCCTGCTGAACGACTCCTAGCCCGCTCAGGAATGTGGTAAACACAATGTGATTTGGAGGGTGGATCAAAGTGAAATTATTTTTTTTAAATACCTAAACCAATACATATGTTCAGTAAGGTCAAATACACGAGAAATAAATATTAGCATATGGCCTAATAGGAAAAACTAAAAAAAAAATCATGGGAAAAGAAGCATGCAGCCCAGAAGCGGGAAGGTTGTATATGTTACTTGGAAAGGTTCTTGGTAACCAGAAATTATACTTGACACTATATTGTGATAAGGAGAAAAGACTTATTTTCTCTTCTTCCACTCCTAGTAATGGTGTGTCATTTCCAGAAAACAATTAAAAATTCTTCCAATGATTGTGCCTAACAATGATTCCAATGATTGTTCCTAAAAATTCTTCCAATGGTTGTTCCAATGATCATTCTAACAATGACTGTTCCTGTAACCAAATGTGTCTTTCAGGATCTCTTTGGTATCCTGAGATTATATTCCGTAATACCTCAGACTGTTGTAGAAGCAAAGCACATGAATGGATTCTGAATATGACTTTAAAATAACTCATGGGGTGGATTGGTAGCACCTTTTTTTAAAAAAATATATTTATTTTACTTATTTATTTTTGGCTATGTTGGGTCTTCGGTGCTGCGCGTGGGCTTTCTCTAGTTGAGGCCAGTGGGGGTTACCCCTTGTTGTGCTGCGCGGGCTTCTCATTGCGGTGGCTTCTCTTGCTGCAAAGCACAGGCTGTAGGTGCCCGGGCTTCAGTGGTTGTGGCTTGTGGGCTCTAGAGCTCAGGCTCAGTAGTTGTGGTGCAAGGGCTTAGTGGCTCTGCAGCATGGAGGTTCTTCCCAGACCAGGGCTTGAACTTGTGTCCCGTGCATTGGCAGGCGGATTCTTAACAATCGTGCCACCAGGGAAGCCCAGGAGCACCTTTTAAGTTAGGGTGGGAAGAGGGAATTTGGAGCTTGGGAAGGCCAGGCAGGTAAGGAAAGATGTGTCCAGTCTTTTTATTTATATCTTTATTTATCTATTGTCAATGACACTGTCACAATAAGATCTTCTGTTAATTGCTGATGATGGAAGCTAATAGGAAAGAAAAAGTTATTCTTTAGGGCTAATGTTGTTAGTTCTTTGCTATTCCAGCTCTTCAGAAAGAGCTCTGATCCATCAAAAAAAAAAGGTATTTAGAAGAGGTACCAAGAGAGAAACATACAGAAGGCGTTTTTCAAGTCACTTCTTCCGTTTTTATCATCAGGCGCTTACTCCGTGATTTACCCCCTCTTGTCCTCTCTCACTGATCTCATCTCTTCCCAACCAATTTTAGGACTTAAACACCTTTACACTTCTCCATATTAGATGAACAAGCTGTGCGGACTCTGAGGATGAGGTGGAGAAGGTCAGCTAGGTGCTTTTATTTACGGATTCACAAATACCCCCATGGGATATAACGCATGACAGCAACCTACAGAGAAAATGCTCAAATCTGCATTCTAGACCCAGAGTTGACAATCTTTTGCTGTAAAGAGCCATATAGAAAACCTTTCAGATTTTGCATACAACCTCCATCACATCTACCCAGCTCTGCTGTTATAGTGAACAAAGTAGCCTTAGACAATACATAAATGGAGGAGCATTTCTTTATGGTCCCCATAAAACTTTATTTATGGACACTGAAAGGTGAATTGCATATAATTTCCACATATTGTGAAATATTATGCTTCGTGCTTCAACCATTTAAAAACCGTAAGAACCATTCTTAGCTCACAGGTATACAAAACATATCACAGACAGCCGTTGCCCCCAGGCCATGGTTTGCTGACCCTGTTCGGGATCCCCCCCTCTTAAATACCTTAGAATGGTGAAAAACAGGAAACATCACCCATCCTATTCTGGGATTCTTCCTCTTCCCACTTCTTGAGCCGATCATAGCACCTTTGTACATTGCAGTAAGAGAAATCTTAGGTAGGGACGTGAAACTTGTCTGAAGAGCACATTGTCACGATTTTATGAAAGGGGTGTAAAAAATTCAAAGTACTCATCTTTACAGCTCTATAAAATATAAAGCCTTTCACATGTCACATACACTGGAGTGACAGAAACCAAAGTTCAATAAAAGTGAAGTGAAACTTTTTTTTCATGTTTTATTGTCAGATTTCTTCCTACAGGCCTTCTTCTTTCAGTCTCTAATTTAGAGACATATGTTCTAGCTATTGAAAGACTTTGGCTTCATTCAGTCTCCTACTGGTGTATAAAAACCACTCTAAATGTAATGTCTTCAAACGACAGCCATTTTTTATGTCTACAATATGGCGGGTTCGCTGTGGGGTTCTTCTGCCGGTCTCTCCTGAGCTCACTCATGTCACTGTGTTCAGCTGGTGGGTAGATAGAAGCCTGGGCTCGCCTGGGATGATTGGGGTGGCTAGGTCTCTCTCTCCCCATCCTAGGCTTCTTCATGGAATGGATAGCTCAGGACAGCATTCCAGGTGAGCCCAGATGGAAACTGCAAAGCCTCTTGAAGCTCAGGTTCCAGAATTTTCATGATATTCTTTCATTTCCTCCACATTCTATTGTTCAAAGCAAGTCAGAACACCAGCCTAGATTCAACAGGGAATTTGTAGCCACTGAGCAATCTACCATATCACACATCTCAGGGCTTGTGGAAGCTATGGGTGCAAATTATGCCTTTTATGTTGAATCATTTTGATTTTCGTAATTGCATATTAAGAGAAACAACTTTAATGACATGGTTACAAAGCTTACTGATGAGCTTTCAAGAGGACCACAGATGAAGACCATTTACAAGACTAGACATTGTCATAAAATTGGTTTGTCTTGGCTCTTGTCATTTTGGTAAAAAGGAAAACTCAGAGAGATTGCCTGTTGAGACAATGCAGAGGATGGGCATGAAGGAAATGCTACTGGGAACCTCAGCCATGTCAGGGAAAGGCTTCGGGACAGGTACTTGAAGGATTTGGGAGAATGGAAACCACGTATGGTAGAGATTGCAAAGACAGAGAACATGGGATCTCTTTGGTCACGGTCACAGTCGGAACTGTGGATCAGGAAGAGGTTCCAGAAGTCGTCCTAGTGAACTTAGGCATGAGTCAATAATAAAGTGGCCATCCTTCCTTGTTAGAGTGTTTTTAGTTCAGGTTTGAGACCTTCTTTGTTGAGAATATCACACCAGCTCTTTACCATACTGGAAAACACATTTTCAAAGGTCACTAGGAAACCACTGGGGCTCTGAGTTTCCATAGTTCGAGGGATGGGGAGAAGAGATGCAGCAAAGAATGGTACTGCTGCAGGATGGCACACTGACCCTAGCCATCACGATCTGATGCTCAAGTCAGTCCCACCCAGAAACCTGCCAACGGTACTAACAATAGCCTTTTTCTTCAAACCTAAGATGCCATCTATTGTAAGTTGAATCCTGATTTATACACCATTCAGTAACTATAAGATGCCACCTGTAGGATGTATCCTGATTGATTTCAAAGATAAGTTGTGAGTAAACACACTTTTTAGAGCTGATGGAATTTGGTCATAATAATAACAAAAACATAAACTAAATAATGAGCACAGGAACCTGCTAAGCACTTTGCATATTTTTTTCTGTCAATGCTTAACAGTCTATGAGAGACTTTCCATTATTCTAATTCCTAGTGTATGGACAAGGCAACTGAAGCTGAAGAGATTAGGTCACCTTATTCAAGGTCAGATGGCCAGTAAATGCAAAGCCAAGATTCTATCCTTGGTCTTTCTAACTCCAAAACCTGGCCTCTTAATCACTAAGCTCTATGGCGTTTTCTGCAAGTTGGTCATGGACATGTAGCAAGATGTGGCTCAGTAACCGTCACAAGAACAAACAAAACAAATGAAGACTTCAAAGACCTAAAATTAAAACAGAATGGAGAAATACCGCAGGCCAATGGGATCACTTTCACTTTTCCATCTATCAGAGGGCAAAAGAAAGAGTTTGATCATTACACAGAATGCAGTGTTCACTCTATTGCCAGACAACTTCATAAAGACATTTTATTCCTTCCTTTTTTTCCTTTTCTTATGCTTGCTCAAGTCTGAGCACTGCTCTCTAGGAGGTAGTGCTCACACTTTAGCAAGCATATGAATTTGTATACACAATCCTAAAATTTCTATACTTTATGAGCAACTTTGGAAACTTTCAAGAAAAGTTTTGTCTTCAGCCAATGTTGGTGCACAAATGTCTTGGGGATTTCATAGCTCTTCACAGGGGTACCACTGCTTAAGCAAGAAAGTACCCAGCAGAGGATACTCTTCTGTATTTGGTGATGTTCCAACTAATTCTAATATTCTACAATTACTTATCTAGATATTAATTTGGGGAATGTGATGGGACCGATTACTTTTTCACCTATTCAACAGAGTTTGATAAATCACCCCTTATGTCAGATATTACATCTATATACCATGCTGGGCATGCTGAGATAAAATATATAGTCCCTTGTTTCAAAGAGTTCATGGTCTACAAGAAACCAAGAGTTGAATAAATGGCTGTGACTGAGGTCTGCTCAGGATAACTAGGCAGCACAGGTGATGGACACATAGCCCAGCTGGGTTGACCAATTGAGCTTCCTGATAAGCCGAGGCTCCTGTTGAATATTTTAAGAATGTCAGAATTAGACAAGATAGATGGTGATGAATGGCTTGCGAAGAAGAGAGGAAACGCAAGTCAAAGGAAAGGAGGCAAGAACATTCAAGAGCAAGGATGGTACCATCTCTTCATTTTACTATGCAGTTGGTGTTTTCCACCACCCATCAATGTAATACAGATCAGGGGTAACAGCCCCAGCTCACTCTTTTCAATAGCTACATGGGAATCCTAGGACCCGCTAGGTGGATATCCCACATATTCAGTCAACTATCCCTCTACTGATGGACTTTCAGATTATCTCCAGGGTTTTGCTACTAAAAACAGTGCGGCTGTAAACATTCATTTATGTATAACTGTAGGCTTAGGTACTTGATTTCTCCCAAGATCAATTCCCAAATTGACACTGTTGAATCAAAGGGTATTACATTTTTAAAAAAATGCCAGACTACTGTATCAATTTATCTTCTCACCTAGCAGTGGAGGTTGCAAATCTTAATAATTTTTGCTAATTTTAAAAGCCCAATGATAACTCTTCATCGTAATTCTTACTATCCTGACCACTGATGAAGTTGAAAATGTTTCCTTTTCTGTGATTACCCTGTTTATATCCACTGAACATTTTCCACATTGTCTTCTTCCTGTCGTTTTTAGGGGTTCTTTTGAATACTTAGGTTATTAACAAATTTTCATTCAAATTATGCACACTTGTCCTCCACTTTGTCTTTTGACATTTGTATCATGACTTTGACTTTGCTGACTTCATTTATGATGTATTTTGTTATAATATTTTTAATTTTTGTAAATTCCTATGCATTTTTCTTTACTTTTATACAGTTTTCAGTTTCTGATCTTCCTTGAGAAAGTCTCCCATACCTTGATGATGCACAAATATTAATTGAAAATTTATTCTAATACTTTCACTATTTCTAAAGTTTAGATCTTTTGTACACCTTAAAAATACATATCTTCTTTCAGATAAAAGAAACACAGAGAGATAAGTGGTTTTGATATGAATAATAATTAAATAAATAATCTTTCTCACCAGTATAGGTCAAGTGGGACCCCCTTCTACTTTGTTCTGAGGCCCAGGCTGACAAAATAGCCTCTCTCTGGAACAACGGGACTGGAATCTGAAATACTACTCCTCTGGGACTGATGGGCAAATAGGGAGTCGGGAGGACGGAGTAAGACAGGAAGGAGACTGAATGTTATCCCAAATTCGGATCCCTATCAGATCTGATTCTTCTTGCTTCTCTTCACTTTCCTCTGCCTTATTCCCAGCAGTTTCAATGGAATTTGATCCATTTTTGAAAAGCCAGGCAGTGATTGGCAGGCATGAAAGAAAAGTTCAAATTCGATTTGCTCAACCCCTTTGGCGCCATGGTGGATGATTATGGCGATGTTTCTTTCTATTGATGCTGTAATTAGATCTTTGGAATGGTTGCTTGTATATTAGTCCGAGGATGTGAATTTACATCCAAAGGGTTGTTTTACAGTTGTAAAACTTTGAAAGTCTTTTCAAAGTCTTTTCTTGTTTAATTCAGCCACAGAGTCGATCCATCACATTTCGGATGCCAAAATGGTGCAGAAATATAGCACTTTTCAGCTTTGGTTACTTCTATATTTGATCTGCTGTCAAACAGCCGTTAAGCTGATGCAGGATTATTTTGATAAGGCCATTTCTAAAGAGAGAATCCAAAACAAGAACATTATGGTCTTCCCCATTAATGTCAAATAAATTGTATTCAGCCAGACATGGTTGGGGCACTTCTGAAAATCTGTTCTCTTTCAAATTGCACTACGTTCTATTTTCTGAAGAATGCTTGGTTCTTGTTTGAAATATTTAGAATAAAAGCTTTTAAGAACAGTTTCTTTAGAAGCTGGGTTGGCTTTTATTGGAAACTGTGGTTTATCCTAGAAAGTAGTTCCCGGATAATGGCTAGAGAATGGTCGTGGTCCTATTTCAGAACAAGCTGAACAGGACCACCCCTGTGTGGGAAGCTCTGAAGAGTTAGAAGATGGTGTAAAGATGCTGAGCTCTTGGATGTGGGGAAGAAGGCTTTAGAACCAGCAGGTGGAAGTGCTCAGGAGATCAACCTTAGTTCCTTTATGACTTAGTTCCTTTATCACTTTGCCCTTTGCTCGGGGTCTTAAAATAGGCCTAGTCCAAAAGGTCACCAATGTGGCATTAGTGGCCCAGGAATTATCTTGGCCATTTGAGTTACCCCTGAGGCTATGTTTCAGCCCAGGAGAAATGTCAGCCCATTATTTTAGAAAAGTGCGTTCTGGGGCTGCAAAGCCATTTATATTTCATATGCTTTTGGCCCAAGTGAGGGAGAAGTAGAGTCAGATCCAAGGGTGGTAACAATTGAAAATATTAATTTGTTAATTCAACTAAAATTGACTGAACCTTTAAAATATACAGGGCCTTGTACTAGGCACTGCAGAAAAAACCAAGGAGTTCCCTATTAGTGGGTGCACGTTAAAGTCAGAGTGTGGTAACCAAAAGAATTAGCAATTTTGCAAAGGAAAGAAATCCCAGCAGATGGTGAATTCTTAATGAAAGAGTTATTCCATACAAACTTTGACAGGCAGAAACATTTCCAAGGGTCCCAGATGGAGACGGGAGGACGGGTCCCTCCAAGGAGCGAGGAGCATATTCATTCTAACTTTGACTCTAGTGAGAACCAACTCCATTCAGAGCACCATGCTTCCTGCTGGGGAACAAAGTAGAAACGGACATGGATTGTGCAGGAATGAACTCCAGTAGCGAGGTGAGATATACTGATAAATAAATATAATACAAGATTGAAAGAAATGCATTACACGTGACATATAGAGCCTTGCTCTGGGAATTGTGTTGGAATTTAGAGAGATGATATTCAGCCTAACAGGAGGCCACAGACTAGGGATTTGGAGAAACAGGTCCACCTTACAGCATTTTCACTACGTTACCTAATTGTAATCTGGAAAGAACCATGAGAGGTAGACGATACACGAAAGGCTAAGATCTATGATCCCTATTTTACAGATGAGAAAACTTGGGTCAAGAGAGGAGAGTTTTGTTTCCTCTTGACATATACACACTACTAAATATAAAATAGATAACCAACAAGGACCTACTGTAGAGCACAGGGAACTGTGCTCATAATAACCTAAGTGGGAAAAGAATCTGAAAAATAATGGATACATGTATACGTTTAACTGAATCACTTTGCTGAAACTAACACAGCATTGTTAATCAACTATACTCCAATATAAAATGAAACTTAAAAAAAAAGAGTAGAGTTTTTTGTTATTTTTTGTTGTAGTTTTGTTTCACTCCTCAACATGTAGTTTCTGAAGAATGTTTTTGCTAAAGGGAATTCATCTTGAGTTGGGACTTAATTTATTCTAGTTCATCAGCTGATGGGACATTGTGGATAATGCTTTCTTGGCTTTCTTAGCATTTTTTTTTTTTTTTTTTGCGGTACGCGGGCCTCTCACCGCTGTGGCCTCTCCCGTTGCGGAGCACAGACTCCGGACGCGCAGGCTCAGCGGCCATGGCTCACGGGCCCAGCCGCTCCGCGGCATGTGGGATCTTCTCGGACCGGGGCACAAACCCGCGTCCCCTGCATCGGCAGGCGGACTCCCAACCACTGCGCCACCAGGGAAGCCCCAAGGCATTAAGCTTTGCACGGTGAACTTTCAGTCCACATTTTCAGTGCCATCACATCATTTTTAAAATTCATCTCTGTGAAAGATGCTAAAAGTCTGAAATATTGAGGTCTATGAGGAATTCGTCACAATCAGCAAAATTGTTCACCACATTGTTTGCCTTCTACTTGGAGCTGGTATTTTCATTGAGCTTTGAAAGGCAAAAAAGATCAATTTTACTGTAATTTTACAGAGCTGCCTTGTTCAACCTCATGCACAAACATCAGTGTACAGCACCCCTGTGACTATCCTGAGATAATTTAAGGGATCCTGATGGACTTTAGAACTGGTTTTACAGACATTGGTTTCACCTCTGATGTTTGATGTACTGCTAAACCATGAACAGAGCAAACAACAATGAGAAAGAAACAGAATTTGCTAATCTCCGACATAGGCTTTCATGTTACTTTGCAACTCCTTTCTTCCAGAGAATCACTTAGACTTAACATGGATGGAGGCAGTATTAGCTATTTACTCTCCAGTCCAGTTCTATGAATGTCAGATCACGGGTTGCATATACGTCCTGCACATTTGCTGTCTGTAATACATTAGAGCTTCCTGAGATTAAAAATAGAGGGCAAAAGGAGTGTGGAGATTTCAATTTGCTTAGTGGCAGAATTTTCTGCACGGATGTGACTTCTGGTGTTATGAAATATAAGAGGGATGATAATTTTGGTTGTGGCCTGAATTCATGCATAAATGTACCAAGGAGACAGTAGCTCCTACACCAGCGTTATGATGGTTTCTCTTTCTTCTCCATCTTCTTCTCCTTCTTCTTTAAATCCCTATTCAGTTAGGAAATCTACTCTCTGAACTGATATGGAGAGCTTTCTAAGCAAAAATAACTTTTTTCAGTGTCAAATTTTAGAAAGATGAAATGAACAAACCATGCCAGTTTCCATTAATTCAGCAAACCTTTCAGCATTACAATCTCTCCCAAGGAAGGACATTTTTTACAGCCTGTAAGTGCTTTCTGATGTATAATATACCCCCTGAAAAGACCTGAATAACCTCAGCCGCATTTGCCATATTATAACACCAGGATGTTCAGTGAGAGGGCTTAGAAGACTTGATTTTTGTGGTTAATGAGTGCTCCTAAGAATCAACGTCTTTGACTTTTAAAGGAGAGCTTGACTGCAATTTCTCCATCAATGTCAGGTTAAGAAGACACACCTGAATATAGGAAAATATCTGAAGATTCACATAAAACAGACCACCAGAGGAAAAATTAATTAATTGTATTGATAATGACCATGAAACAACTCTATACAATGCCTAAAGTAGCCAAAGCATATGCCAGAGCCGATAACCATACTGCAGTTCTGATTTCTGGGGAGTCCGCTAGTAACACAGAGAGAAAAATTCTGCTCCAAAGTCAGAATGAACATGTAGGCCATTTCAACCTGGGCCATGGGAGTTGGGAGAAAAACTGCACATTAGCCTTTGTTAGGGAATGGCTTCCTAGGTATAACTGTACAGCTGGAAAAACTGAGGCCAAGGATGGTAGGGTGGAGGAGTTGGAAAAAGTATTTGAGAAGTGATTCTCAGTTCTGGAGGTCTCTAGAGGCTTAAATCTAATTAGTACATCCTATACCTTTTCACCTGTACATTTCTGCCCAATCCTGGAACAGGTGATAGCCAAATTATTTAAAGTTTCTCAGTGTTGGGGTAGGATTTTCCAGATTTAAAAAGCACTTTCCCATAAACCCTTATTATCATCCCTCTTATATTTCATGACACCAGAAGTCATATCCGTGCAGAAAATTCTGCCACTAAGCAAACTGAAGTCTCCACACTCTTTTCCCCCTCTATTTTTAATCTCAGGAAGCTCTAATGTACTACAGACAGCAAATGCACAGGATGTATAGTGAGAAAATTACTGACATTAAATTGTGTGTGCTCTCTTGCACTTTTGTCTTTGAATTCAAACAGGTGGCAAGAGTTTGCAATGTACTGCTTTAGGGCTTTCTGCCATGGTGGAGAGATGAAGCAGCCTTTTCCTTGCAGGAGATCATTGAGAAACTTGACATGTTTCTGGAAGGGCAGGAAGCAGCAGAGTACCCTTGTGATGTAGGGGTGATCTAAGAGAATGGAGAGTGGCTGAGATTCCTCTGGGTTCCGGGGTCTCGTTCCCAGGCCTTACCCATCCATCCCCGACACACACCTCAAGTTGGGAGAGTAAGATGGGAAAGGCAGCAAGGAGTGGCTGAGTGGTACCCCAATCACATCCCAAAGCCATGCACACCGCACACTGAGATAGTGGCTGTCCTGGTAGAAACCCATAATATCGATGACTTATTACTGCTGTACTTGGTTTTCACAACCCTATGGATGTATGACTTAAAGATCACATGACTAGTTGAATGTAAAGCAAAAGCAAGAGTCCAGATCTCAAGCCCCACCCAGATTCCTTTCTGTTACAGGCTCCAACCTCAGCATTGCAGATGAAGCTAATTCTAAATTCTAATCTCACAACAGCTGTCACAGATTTCACCTCTGGAAATCCAACTGCGAAAGCCATTTTCATCAGTAGAAACAAGGAAGAATTTATATTTTTATGACTCATTTCCCAGAGACCCTGAAAGAATAGAAAAGCTATACATGCAAAGGGTTTTTCAGTTGTTTGGAGGCATTCCATTATCTATATTCAAAACAGTTGCTGCTGGGGTGCCTTTGCCTTGAAGGGATTGAGAATCAGGTAAGAAGGCATCTATGACTTATAATCACAATTTCAAAAAAACAGTAATATTTTAAAGGTATCCATTGATAATGCTGAATCAGTTAAGTAAAAGATTGCATCTGTCTTGCTTCTGACAGGAATAATAGCAAACATTTTAATAATCCAGTTGCTAAAGATCTGGATCTTTATTAAGCTCTTAACATATTTTAGATAACTAGGGAAAAAACAGTTACATAATGAATATAGTTTGTTGAATATAATAATGCTTTTGCAGTTTTCCCCCTCTTTTTTGTATGTCAGTGTCAATTTAGAATTTTGTGAAGTGCATAGTCAGTCCAGTCATGATATAGAACATTTCTATCTCCCACAGTAAGTTCTTTCTTGTTCACTTGCAATCATTCTTCTTCCCTACCCTTGGCCTTGACAACCAATGATTATTTTTCTTTTCTTTCTTTTCATTTTATTTTGATAAGAACACTTAACATGAGATATATCCTCTTATCAGATTTTAAGTGTATAATGCAAACTGTAAGCACAATATCGTCCAGATCACTAGAATTTATTCATCTTGCAGCACTGAAATTTCATACCTGTTGATTATCAGCTGTTTCCTCTCTCCTCAGTCCCTGGCAACCACTACTACATTCTCTGCTTCCATGAGTTTGACTCTTAGATATCTCATATACCTGGAATCTTGCAGTCTTGCTGTAACAGGCTTATTTCACTGAACACAATGTCTTCAAGGTTCATCCATGTTGTCACATATTGAAAGATTTCTTTCTATTTTAAGGCTGAATTATATTGCATTGCATGTATGTAGCATGTTTTCTTTATCCATTCGTCTGTTGATGGGCATTTAGATTGCTTGTACATCTTGACTATTGTGAATAGTGCTGCAATGAACATGGGAGTGTTAACATCTCTTTGAGACGCTGATTTCCATTCTTTTGGATAAATACACAGAAGTGGGATTTTTAGAGTACATGGTAGAAAATAACGAAGATCAGAGATAAAATAGAGAAGAGAGAACTCACATGATCATCTTAATAGATGCAGAAAAATCATTTGATATAATTCAACATCTTTTCATGATAAAACTCTTAAAAAACTAGGAATAGAGGGAAATTACTTCAATATAATAAAGGTCATAGTTAAAAAGTCCACAGCTAATATCATACTCAATGGTGAAAAACTGAAAACTTTTCCTCTAAGATGAGGAACAATGCAAGGATGTTCACTGTTGGCACTTCTATTCAACATAGTACTGGAAGTCCTAGCCTGAGCAATTAAGCAAGAAAAATAAATAAAATACATCCAAATCAGAAAGGAAGAAATAAAATTGTTATTTTTTGCATATGACTGGCTCTTATATATAGAAAGCCCTAAGGACTCCACAATCTCTCTCTCACACACACACACACACACACACACACAACTCTGTTAGACTAATAAAAGAATTCAGTAACATTGCAGGATACAAAATCAACATACAAAAATCATTTGTGTTCTATACACTAAAAACTATCTGAAAATGAAATTAAGAAAACAATCTAATGTACATAATAGCATAAAAAGAATAAAATACTTAGAAATAAACTTAACTAAGGAGGTGAAACACTTGTGCATTGAAAAGTACAAAATATTGATGAAAGAAATTAGAATGCAAACAAATGGAAAGATATGCTGTGCTCATGGATTGGAAGACTTAATATACTTAATATTGTTAAATTGTCCACACTACCCAAAGCTAACTACAGATTCAATGTAATTATTATCAAAACGTCAGTGGCAATTTTTTAGAAAAAAAAATTCCTAAAATTCCTATGGAATCACAAAAGGTCCTGAAGAGTGAAAACAATCTAGAGAAAGAACAAAGTTAAAGGCCTTGTACTTTATGACTCAAAAACATATTACAAAGCTACAGTAATCTAAACATTATGATAATGGCAGAAAGAAAGATATGTAGACAAATGGAACAGAATAGAGTCCAGAAATAAATCCACGCATACAGAGTCAACTGATCTGCAACAAGCATGTCAAGAATACACAACAGGAAAAGGATAGTCCTTCAACAAATGCTGTTGGGAAAACTGTATACCCACTCTCAAAATAATGAAACTGGACCCTCATCTTAACATCATACACAAAAATCAACTCAAAAATAGATTGAAGACTTAGATATAAGATGTGAAACTATAAAACACTTAGAAAAAAATCATAGGTAAATACCTTCATGACACTTGTCTTGGCAAAGATTTCATGAATATAATACCAATAGCACAAGCAACAAACGCAAAGATAGATAAGTGATTTGTTTTCTATGACTCTTATTTTGCCATTTCTCTCTATATTTGCATTATAAATGGAATAATACAGGATGCACTTTTACTGTGTCTGACTTCTTTGACTTAGCATAATGCTTTTGATATTCACTCATATTGTTCCAAGTATCCATTGTTTATACCTTTTAGGACTGAGTACTATTCCATTGAAAGGATATACCAAATTTGTTTATCCATTTGATATTTGTGGTGTTTATCCATTAGATACTTGGGTTGTTTCCAAATTAGTATTATTATGAAAAAAGCTTCTATGAATATTTATATACAAATTTTTGTGTAGACACAGGTATTCATTTCTCTTAAATGACCAAAAGTAATATTGCTGTGCCAAATAGTAAGTATATGTTTAAATTTAGAAGAAACTAAAAAAATGAAGTGACTGCACAATTTTATAATTCTGGAAGCAATATATGAGAATTCTTGTTTCTCCACATATTTGCCAACACTTTGTATTATCATTTTCTTAATTTTAATTATTCTAGAGTGTGGATAATGGTATCTGATTTTTAGTTTATAATTCATTTATACCTAGTGATTAATGACGTTGAAGATTTTTTATATAATTATTAGCCACCCATATATCTGCTAAAATGTCTGCTTAAATAGTTTGATCATTTTTTAAGTGGGTTTTTTGTCTTCTTATTACAAAGTTGTGAAAGGCGCCTTTCATGCCATACAGATTGGGAGGAGATAAGTAAAACTATTTTATTCTAAGATAATTTGATCACCTATGTAGAAAATACTAAATAATTTTTTAAATTAACTACTAGAACTAATGAGAGAATTTAGTAAAGTTGTAGGGTTTTGTTGATATACAAAACTCAATTATATTTCTCTATATGAATATGAACAAATAAATTGGTAATAATGCATAAAACTATCATTTACTAAGGTATAAAATTTTAAAAATACTTAAGTATAAAATTAACAAAATGTACACAATATCCATACACTGAAAGCTACAAAATATTGCTGAGAGAATATTTCTAATATACCAGTTAATAAAGAAATATACTTGTCCATGGATCTAAGACTCAAAATTGTTAAGATGTCAGTTCTCCTCACAATGACCTATGGGCTCAGAGTAACCCAAATTAATATCCCAGTAGGCTTTTTTAGACATACAAGATATATATAAATATAGTAATATATAATATATAAATTAAAATATATATCATATATAAGTGGAAAGGACCTAAAATATTCAAAACAATTGGTAAAAAAAGAAGAACAATACTATAAGACTCATATTTCATGGTTTCAAGGATTATTATTGTAAAGCTATAGCAATAAAGACACTGTGATACTGGGTTGAAATATACATATGGATGAATGGAACATTATAAACAGTCCAAAAATACACCCATACATACATGGCCAATTTATTTTTGTCAAGGTGCCAAGGCAATTGAATAGCCAAAAGATAATCATTTCAACTAATGGTGCTGGAATAACTGTGTAACAATATGCAAAATATATATACGTTAGACAAATGAAACTCAACCCTTACATCACACCATACACAAACACTGAAAAATAATTATAGGCTTAAATGTAAGAGATAAAATTATAAAACTTCTGTAATATAAAAGAGGAGAAGTTAATAGTGACCTAAAGTTAGGTGAAGATTTTTTAAATAGAGTATAGAAAGCACAAACTATAGAAAAATTTAATGCATTGGATTTTATCAAAGTTAAAAGTTTGTTTCTTCAAAAGGAACTGTTAAGAAAATGAAAAAGCAAAGAATAGCTTTTTAAAAACATTGGTCCATATAAATAGTGGAGAGAATAAAGTAAATGGACTCTGGCTGGTGAAATTTAGGGAAATCCTACTAAAGGTTGAATTTGATTCTTAGGTTGCTAGATAGTTTGATTCATCTTGTGGTCCTATGTAATGAACACATTTTCACCTGACTTCTCTCTTCCTTCTACTGTTTTTCCATATATTTGTGCACAACTATTAGGATCCTGCAGTAAAAGCAAAGACACATTTCTCAGGCATTGTGTTTGGATTTTAGGGGGGAAATCCCTGCCACATGTGAAGTAGGAGTCTTGGACTAGAAGTATATTTGATTATGCCTTCTGAGAGCTACTTATACCTCAACCTTTCATGATCCCTCTGTCCAATGTGAATAGCAGAGACTTGGACAGATTATCACAGTCATGATGGTTCTGATCCAGATCAATCCTGCTTAACAACAAACAAAAATAAATTGATAATAGCTTTTTTTTCTTTTTGGCTACTTTTCTCCATGACTGGATCTCACATGAAAGTAAATTTGAGAATAATTATTTGACATTCAAAAGATGAAAAGAACTTTCAAATAGTTTTCCAGTATCATTTTAAATGTTTTTTATTCTTTTCTGAATTCTAGATATTGCCCATAGAAAAAAAACATTTTTGGGGGGAAATTTTTTTTTTAAAGCATTGAAGTCAGTGTAAAGTGGGTTTATTTTGGACTTATCAATAGGGATTAGCATTTAAAGTACCAACAGGATGTTGCTATCTTATTTTAAGAATCTGTTCCCACATTGGGTACCCAGAGTATTGTATTTTAATCAAGTTGTAGAGTAGCTGGATAAAAATGTTCCAAAGTCACATACACTCAATCACTAAATGAGTTAGAAACCTTGAAAACTGACTGGTTGTTAGCCTAGAAATTTCAAAGCTCCCTTTATCATTAATTATATAGGTTCTCTTTTCCACCAGAAAACAGAACATAATGAATAATACTGCATTTACTAAACTTATGATCATTTTCTTTTGCCTGAAATGGACTCTAAAAATGCCAACAGACATCACATCTTCTTGGTAAATAGAGATCATGTTTTTCTATTTTAGAATACAGCCATTATTTCAGAGACATAAACATTATTTCCCACAAAAATTTTCATTATAAACTCATTTAAGACTCTTGTCTTAAGGTTTTATTAACAGTGTAAAAATACTTCTCTATAATCACTCTCATCATGTCTGCATATAACAGATTCAAACTCTACATGATATCAGTTGTTGCCTATATTATTTGTACTTGGGGATTATACATATGCATGTACCTGTTACACCTGTACTTTTTAATTCCAGGTATTTTACTAGTTTTACACATTGTAAGTCTTAAAAATATCAACATCAAAGTAATTTCTTTTCAGAATATCTAACTCTATGTGTCTTACATATTCAGTAAAATAGTGCAGCTTCTTGTATGGTAAGAATTAGAATTGTAAATTAATGCTAAAGAGTGAGCTAATACTTAAGTATTACCTCATATTTTTATGAATTATGTGTTTAAATATTTACAAATTAATAATAGCATGACTTTCTATTTCTTTTTTTAACACAAGAGAATATGAAATCTAAATACTCAAACTGCCCTTTCTCCAACACCACCTTTTTTTTTTTAATTTTGTGCTTAAAGGATAAAATATACAGCACAGATCCTAAAATGGGACATTAAAATAATGAAACAGTAGTTTTCCTAATTATTTTCTTCCATTTATGCTCTAAATGGAAGTTACGTTTCCAAACTATATGTTAAATCCATACCATTTCCATTTTCACCACTAGCATCACCCTAGACATCACCATTTTTTGCCTGAACTACTCTAATATCTGTTAATATAGATGTCTTCTAAATTTGTTGCTTACATACTTCCTCAAACATTTGAGAAATCTATGTTTGTTCTCTTTGCATGATATTAAGTGGAGATCTAAAAATTTTTATTGCGAGTTTAAACAGTTGCAAAGGATGGTAATTTGTTACTGCTTATCAACATTGGCATGTAAAAATAAGCTGTTATATCTACTCTTCAAAGGTTCAATGGATGATAAATATAAAAGTTTGATACTCACGATATCAAGCTTCTGCACACAATAGAATAACTCCAGACTCTTTTATAAAGAACTAGAGAATTGGAGAATTCTTTTAAAAAGTTATTTTCTAACACTGCACAGAAACATAGCATATTAGGGTAAGAATTCACAAAATGGGGCAAAGGACAACTAGGAGACAGAACAAGTATAGGGAGCTAAAATTTAGGAAACGGACAGATTTCACAACATGGCTGGGAATTTTAAAAGTTCTCACCAGCCAAAGTAGAGAGACCTTGCTGAACACTTGAGATGTTCAGCTGAGATTCCAGAAAGGCCATTCCTTAAAAGGAAGGATAAACTGGCCCTGCAATAAAGGCTACTCTTCATCTGTCCTTAAAAAAAAAAAAAAAAAAAAAAACCTTTAAAATATTCTAAAAATGAAAATGCTGACACAAAAGTATAATAAATGAATTGCTTGCCAGAACAAAATGTAACTCTTTAGAGGAAAAACACAAAATTCACATAAACAACAATGTATCATTCAAATATCCAGGATCCAATAAACAATAATTAACATGTAAAGAAGCAGTAAAATACAACATGTAACTAGTCAGTAGAAACAAACCTAGAAATAAAAAAGTTAATTAGAGGATAAGGATTTTAAAATAGTTTTTGTTATTACTATGTTACCAATTTAAAGGCAAATATGAACAAAATGAAAAGATAAATAGAAACTATAAAAACTAAACCAGATGAATTGTAGTGGCGAAAAATACAATGCCTGAAATGAAAATTTCACTGGATCGGCCTGGCAGCCAGTTAGGAACTAGAGAAGAAAAGATTGGTGAACTTGATGAAAAGGCCTTATGAACTATCTGAACAGAAGAACAGAGATGTGAAAAAAGTTGAAATAATAAAGAAATACTCAGGAACTTGTGCGACAAGATCAAAATGCCCAGCATACATGTAAGTGGAGTTTTAGAAAGGAGGAAAGAAATGTAATTTAAGAAAACAGTAGTCAAAAGATGCTTCAGATTTGATGAGAAATATCAACCCACGTATCCAAGAAGCTCAAAGAACCTGTAGAAAAATAAACAAACCAAATAGAACACCAAGATGCACTATAAGAAAATTGTTGAAAACAGATAATTAAAAGAATGTAAAACAACTATGACAAGTATATTAAATATGAAGAAACAAAGATAATAATATCACCAGTTTCTCATCAGATCAAATGCAAGCCACATGACAAGGAAATGACAAAAATAATGTAATTGAAGGGAAAAAATAAAACTGCAAATTTAAAATTTTACTACCAGAAAAAATATCCTTCAAAAATAAAGAAAAAAAATATGTTTTCAGAGAAACAAAAGCTGGGATATTTTATCTCCAACAGAGCTGCAATAAAAGAAATGTTAAAGAATGTTTTTTAAGCTGGGGGACTATTAATGCCAAATGGAAATTTGGATCAAGCTAAAGGAATGAATAGCACAATAAACAGTATACATGTAGAAAAATATAAATTTTTCTCATTACTAAATTTCTTTAAAGACATTTGTGAGGTTTATATCAAATATAAAAATCAAATGTCTGGAAAAAGAATAAGATGGATAAAAATTAAAAGGTACTATTATTAAGTTTTTTCTTTACATAGGAAATGGTATGAAATCATTTGAAGGTTAGGTTGTGATGATATAAAAGCAAAAATTGTAAACCCTGGAGCAAAACCCTCAAAGTTAAACATAGAAGTTTAGTCTGTAAGCCAGTAGATGATGTAAAGTGAAATACTGACCGAAAAAAATACAAAAATAAAAATAGTAAAAAAGGAACAAAGAAAAAAAAGAAACAAAGAGAAAACCAAGAGCAAAGTGGTAGACTTAAATCCAGGTATTAGATTAAAGGCAAGTTGTCTAAATATACCACATAAAATGCAGATACTGTAAGAACAGTATTAAAAAGGAGCACTTTCAATGTAAAAAATGAAGACGATACAAGGCATATGATGGAAAAGATAATAAACATGAGAAACTTGGAGTGACTATATTAATATCAGATAAAGTATTTTGACAAGTAATATTGTCAGAGATAAAGATGGCTATTCATGATGAAAAACATTACAATTAAGACTAGAATAACTAAAATTCCCTTAAAGACATTTGTAGAACTCTATCAACAAGTGCAGAATATATGCTTATTTCAAGTATTCAAGAAACAAACAAGAAGCAGGTAGTTTAGCAATATTGTAGGATGTAAGATCAATATAAAATAATTATATTTCTGTATATGATCAACAAGCAATCATTTTAAAACTATCTTTTTTGTAACATCTTTATTGGAGTATAACTGCTTTACAATGGTGTGTTAGTTTCTGCTGTATAACAAAGTGAATCAGCTATACATATACATACATCCCCATATCTCTTCCCTCTTGCATCTCCCTCCCTCCCACCCTCCCTATCCCACCCCTCTGATCTCCCTGTGCTATGTGGCTGCTTCCCACTAGCTAAGCACCGAGCTGATCTCCCTGTGCTATGTGGCTGCTTGCCACTAGCTATCTATTTTACATTTGGTAGTGTATATATGTCAATGCCATTCTCTCACTTCGTCCCAGCTTATCCTTCCTCCTTCCCATGTCCTCAAGTCCATTCTCTACATCTATGTCTTTATTCCTGTCCTGCCCCTAGGTTCTTCAGAACCTTTTTTTTTTTTTTAGATTCCATACATATGTGTTAGCATACGGTATTTGTTTTTCTCTTTCTGACTTACTTCACTCTGTATGACAGACTCTAGGCCCATCCACCTCACTATAAATAACTCAATTTCGTTTCTTTTTATGGCTGAGTAATATTCCATTGTATATATGTGCCGCATCTACTTTATTCATTCATTTGTCGATAGACACTTAGGTTGCTTCCATGCCCTGGCTATTGTAAATAGAGCTGCAATGAACATTGTGGTACAAGACTCTTTTTGAATTATGGTTTTCTCAGGGTATATGTCCAGTAGTGGGATTGCTGGGTCATATGGTTGTTCTATTTTTAGTAAAACTATCACTTTAGGGCATTAGAAAGCTTAAAATCCAAAGGGATAAATTTAACAAAGATACACAAGACTGCATATTGAAAAGAACCTAGTATCGCTCATAAATACTAAAGAAATTAAAATAAATAGGGAGATATATCATGTTCATGGATTAGAAGACTCCGTATTGTTAAAATGAGATTCTCCCAGAAATGATCTGTACATTCAGTGTCACCCCTTTGAAAATCCATGCCTGCTTCCTTGTAGAAATTGACAATCTATTTACAAAAATTATGTAGAGATGCAAAGAACATAGATTAGTGAAACAATTTTGAAAAATCAGAACAAAGTTGAGGGACTTACACATATTGTAAAGCTACATTGATGAAGAAAATGTGGTATTTGGACAAAAATGTAGATATATAGGGTAATGGGAGCAAGTAGAGAGTGCAGAAACAGATCGACACATAAATGGTCAATTAAATTTCAATATGGCAATGCTATTTAATAGGAAAATATATGGGAAATAAATAAGCCTTGATGCCTATTTTGCACCATACACAAAATTAAACTCAAATGTATCAAAGACCTATGCATGAAAAAAACTTTTTTAAATTTCTAGAAGAAAAAAAGGGAGATATTTTTATGTCTTTTGGTTAGGCAAAGATTTCTTAGATAGAAGAAAGAAAAAGATAAATTGGATTTTATTTAATTTAAAATTATCTGGTTTTCAAAATTTCTCCTTAAGAAAATGAAAAGCAAGCCACAGAGTGGAAGAAAAGATTTCTAATACATATACCTAAAAAGGACTTTTATCCAAAATTTATAAAGAAACTTAGAGCTCAATAATAAAAAGAAAAAGGACCCATTTTTAAAAATGATCAAATATTTTAACACATACTTCACAAAAGAAAGTAGACAGATAGCCACATGAAGAGATTATCAGTATTATTAGCCATTATGAAAATGCAAATTAAAACTGCAGTGAGATACAAGCACCACTCTACTAGAATGGCTAAATTAAAAGTTCTGAAAAACATCTAGTATTATTGGATGTAGATCAGTCAGAACTGTAACACTTTGCTGGTAAGAGTGTAAGATGTATGACCACTTTGGTTTGGCAACTTCTTTTAAAGTTAATTATACATTCAACATATGACTCAACGATTCCACTCCTAAGTATCTAACACAAGAGAAATGAAAACATTTTCCCACAAAAACACTTGTACATGAATGTTCACAGAACCTTTATTTAAAATACTAAAAACTAGAAATCTTCCATGTATCCTTAAACAGCTAATGGATAAACAACTTGTGGCACATTCACCTAAAGCAATGCTAAGCAGCATAAAAAGCAACAAAGATAATCTGTGACCATAAAACTCCATGTGTTAAAAATCTCTTGTGATGATTATTAATAGCTGATTAAAAGAACATAAAATAACAAATTTTACAAACATTAAGAATGACATATAACTAATAAGAACCTGCTATATAAAAAAATAAATAAAATAAAATATAAAAAAATGGCTAGGCAAAAAAGAAAAAAGACTAAAATAAATGACATAGACTTCAGCATCAATTCTCTTCCTTTTTTCTTTTTTTATGTGTTTATACATTGTTAGAGCTGAGTATTCTATTCACTTGCATAAGTAGATGGATAAAGGAAGTTTTGTTACGGCAATATTACTGAAATACTGGAGCTCTCTATAGGCCAGCATTCACACGGTGATCTTTCAAAAAATATTTTCAACAACCTTGTTAAAGTGAAGAATTGGAAATTACCTGATTTGCAAAAGAATTTGTTATCCCATTTGGTACGTTTTCAGTACCAAAACCAATACCTCTAATCGGTCCCACAGTTTGGTGTCCTAGAGGGTTTTACCAGGGCTATACACAGTAGTAGATTTTTGGATGGGTAAGAGGTGAAACTTTCTTTTATAAATTGTGAAAGGGGAGGTGAGAAAGTAGAACATGCATAGAGTATTTTCAGGAAGGCCAATCTTAGAAAAGAGCACATCTGAAAGCTGAAGAGTTGTAAATTGATCCCCTTATAACAATTCATGCCACAGGTACTCTTTAGAATGACTACCCCCCCAGGGGTAGCATCCCCGGCCTGAAGACCAGGGCTCAAACAGCTCTTCATCAGTACCACATGCCTCCTACAATCCACTCTCCTGACAGCAGCAAGCCTAAGTGATATTTTTGGTAATGAAAATCAGATTTAAAAAAAAAATCTCCATTGCTATTCCTTTAAAACCCTCTTATATGTGTCCACTGCAATTAGAATAAAATGCAAACTCTTCAATTCTGAAGCCTGTCACTCTCTCCTCTCTCATTTCTCCTTCTCTCCATTTCTGGGTTCCAGATATAGACAGCCCTCTGTTTCTCAAACATAACAAGTTCATTCCTACATGGGCCTTTGTCCCCTGGTTATTCACACAACCTCAAGCAGTCCCTGTAAACACTGCTTGTCTTATTGCTCTGTTGCACTTCCCACCATTTGTCACTGTCTGCTACTGTTGCCCTTTCCCTCTTTTAATATGTTTCATGACAGCACAATCAAAACCTTTCTTGTTTTTTTTTTTGTTTGTTTGTGTTTTTTGCTGTACGTGGGCCTCTCACTGTTGTGGCCTTCCCCGTTACGGAGCACAGGCTCCGGACGCGCAGGCTCAGCGGCCATGGCTCACGGGCCCAGCCACTCCGCGGCATGTGGGATCTTCCCGGACCGGGGCACGAACCCGTATCTCTTGCATCGGCAGGCGGACTCTCAACCATTGCGCCACCAGGGAAGCCCACCTTTCTTGTTTTTTATTTTCATTTCTCTCCATGACCTAGAACTGTGTCTGGTAGACTCTCAGAACATATTTTTTTGGATTGGTGGATGAGTCAATAATGAATACAAAGTCGTTTTTATAAGCATTCGTGTTTAAAAGACATTTTGGTGCTGCTGAACACCAAAAAATTGCTCGATTTTCCAACGTGAATTTATTGTTTCCTAAAGCTACAGGATGCATGCTGTATGCCATATGTCTCTCAGTTGGCTGTACATCTCTAAGGAAACTTTAACTGCAAAACAATTTAGAGAATGTCGAAATTTCAGCAAGTTCAATTAATTGCATAGTAGTTTCCCTTAGGACATTTCCAACACCATTCCTAGGTCTTATTCATAAAAGAGCTTCCCTAAGTGACTGTAATGGACAGTATTCGTTTGAAAACTGTCACCTCTAGACGTGTAGCTTAATTGATTTCTACACTGCTTTTACTTTTGAGGCATCAAAGTCAGAAACAAAATGAATATCACACTAAATGGTTGATTTTAAAGGGGTTTATTTTCTCAGAAGAATTCTGAAGAAATGTTGCGATTCTCAATAGGGTAAGATTAGGTGGTAATTACTGTCTTGAGCTGAGCAATAGTAGGTTCTATTATTTCTACACAGGCATTTAGGACAAGATGGTGCTGTGTTTACTAAGAACCGACTAAGAATCAAATGATGGATAAAATGAAAAGTTATGAAATGAGGAACTATTTCAAGGGATCAAGGTCAGTGCGAAATAATCGAACCTTAATGGAAAAGGGATTAGAGCCTGGGTTAGATTATTGAAAGATGATAAGATCTGGAGGAAACTGTATCCCAAGATAAACTGTTCCCCCCTCAAGTTCCTGATAAAGTCATCAGGAAACGTTCAGGAATATTGTGGGACCTCTAAATTTGGTTTTAATTTCTTATATTCATTCCCTCCTCATACTAATGCAAAATCTGTTTGTACCTATTTCTAAATTTCCTTCCCCAGTGGTCAAAGCCAATTAAAGTTCTGCACACATTTTAAAAATAATACTTCCAAAGAAATTGAAAGTGGTTTGTGACAAAACTAATCAACCAAAGGATATACTCAGAGTAGTGTTTTTAAAACCCAGCAAATATGTTAAAATTAGGTGTCACTGAAGTTACAGACACCTACTTAAGGAGATGAAATTTTTCTTATTGTTGGTAAGAAATTCCTACAGTTCTTTTCAGTGACAGGAGAGTTAAAAAAAAAAAAAGAAAGGTCTAGAAAACTATATCTGACTTTTTTAACGATCTCTTTTCTTTTTGGTGGTTTAAAAACATTGTTTTGAAGAAAAAAGGTGGCCATCTCTGTTAGCTCAGAAATCTTATGTTTGGAAAGTCAATCCACTTTCATATTTGTAGCATAATGATTATCAAAATCATTATCATTGTTAATGAAAATGCTAAAGTTTTCAAGTGCTTTAAACTTTAATTTTTCAAAATTTGTGTTTTCTTAAGTTCCGTTATGTTATTTTATCAGTTATAAATGCCCAAATAGGCAGTTGTAAAAAAAAGGAAGGGAAATTTAGCTTAGAGTTGGAAGAATGGATTTCGAGCCTTGATTTTATTACTTGTTAACCATGTGACATGACATGTTATTTTGTAACTATGAGTGTTAATTCCCTCCCCTGTACAAAGGAGGACCAAAAATAATTTCTTCACAGTATTGCTGTGAGGATTAACTGAAAAATTGGCTGTAAAGTCATTCGTTAAAATCTAAAGGTGCAAAACAAAAGGAAGAGTATGTACTGTACAATTCCATTTACATGAATTTAAGAAAGGCAAAACGAAAGAATAGTGATAGAAATCAAAACAGGGATTATGAGGGATTGGGCTATTGACTGGAAAGAAACACAGGGAACATTCTAGGATGACAAAATATTCTATACTTGTATGCAAGTGGTGGTAAAATTGTTATATGCAATATAAAAAGTCCTAGTAATGTGCACTTAAGATTTGTGCATTTTGTGGTAAATTACCTCAATAAAATAAATAGAAGGAAGATACCCATGTTCCTTAGCATGGCCGCAAGGACAGTCATGACCTGCTTCTTATCTACTTTTCTATGTTCAAGTCTGGCCACTCCATTCTCTTTCTTCAATCAACTTCTGAACCAATTATTTCCTGGCCACAACATTCGCCTCTTTACAATTGAAAAGAAATGTAAAAGGTCCATCTCTTTATTTATTTACATCCTATCCCAACCTTGCCAAGCAAACTCCAATTCTTCTCTAAAAATAGAGTTCCTATGCCACTTCTTCCAAAAACCTTCCAGAAATATTCTACACAGAGATAATCAGACAGTCCTCATGCGGGACAGCTCCGTGGGCATGCAACCTCAGAGGCAGCATAGAGTTCCATGCCTAGAAAGGCTTTGCACTTGGTTAATGCTCTGCTATAGCCAACTTGAAATTCTTAATTTTTCAACAAGGGAACATACATTTCCATTTTGCAGTGAGTCCTGAAATTATGTACTGCGTCCTGCTCTTCTGACATTTCTCTGTACGTGTACCAGCCCCTTTCTTTGTTGTTGAGAATTACTATTTACTTCTCTGGCTCCTTTACTTACCAAGAATCCCCTAAATCATGACTACGGCTTTTCCATTCCAAGAACCTAGCATACCTCTTAGCATTTAATAGGCTGTTAATGAGTATTTGTTGATTGATGCATTAAGTAACTGACCCACTAACTGGATGAATGAACTAATAACAAAGTGAATTCATTAACGTTATTGGGCAAGGGAGTGATAGGGGCAAACTAAGAAATGATAACAGAGTAGGGGAGTAAAGTGAAAACTGTAATCATTCATTAATCAGATCTACACATTCGTCAACAAGCATTAGGTGCCTATGCCGTGCCAGAAGATCTGATTGGCTGGCAATCACATCTAGCATTCCCTCTCGACAGCCTGATTTGACTGTCGTCCTCCCCATACACCTGGACCAAAGCAAGAGAGTCCACTGCCTCTGTGCAGCTCATCTGTCCCTGAAGACAGTGGCAGGAGCTGAAGGTGAAGCTGGGCAGAATAAGTAAGTTTTAGGCATGCTGCCATATAGTTTTCAAGCTTACTTCCTAATTTTCCTTTAAACACTACTCATCGTATAACCTCAGCAAATCATTCCTCGGCAACTCATTTGGCAATGTACTCCTGGCCAATGGAGTGAGAAACAGAGGACAGGAGAAAATGGCTCTGGAAGTGGTACTGCATACATTGCAATATCCATTTTGTTTCAGAGGCAAATTGTTGGAGTCGCCATGATTTTTGCCATGTCCATACTCCACCCACCAGAGTTCTCATCGAGCCTTTCTCAGTGGCTTCCAGATCTTTTTCTTTTTAATTTGAAATTTTTATTTTTAAAAAATTTTTATTGGAGTATAGTTGACTTACAACGTTGGGTTAGTTTCACGTGTACAGCAAAGTGATCAGTTATACATATACATATTTCCACTCTGTTTTAGATTTTTTTCCCATATAGGCCATTACAGCCTATCGAGTATTCTAGGTCTTTTAATAAATGAGCAATGTGGTTGTCAATAGTCACATTCTGACTCCCCAAACCCATTCCCATACCCATCCTGGAAAGTAACTTAGCATATTGTTACTTTCTCTGAGAGTTTGCTTGCAATCTAGCCCTTACATAGTGGCTCAGAATAACGCGTTTTCCTTCCCTTCAGAATGTTTTCGTTGATGAAAAATTGCACTCTTCGGCACTGCACACTGCCCTGCTCAAGCTGAGATTACATCTGCACCACCCAGGGAACTAATCACAGTGTGGCGTACGACAAGATACACGCTCTACACAGACTCTTAGAAGTGGTGCTTCTTCATGAAGATACGGTATTATAGGCTCCTTGTCATTTGCCCTCTGTGCAACTAAAGCCTTTCCTGTTATTTCCTGTTTTAATCCTGTGAGTCTGGATTTCATTTCTTTCCTATTTTTGGCAGGAAATTAGAATCACTGCATTAATCACAGTCCATTGAAATAACCTTTTCTAGTTTTCTTCCTTCCCACACGTATCCAGAAAAGTGGTCCAAATGAGTTATAGACCAATACAGACCTGGAGCCCTTCTACTTACAGAACTGCCACTTAGTCAACCCCCAAAGGCTTTTTCTTAACCATTTGTGCAAGTCATAGAGAATGAGACCTTGTTTTTAGAATAAACTTGAAGTAATAACTTATGTAAATTTCGATGGAATGTACGTATGCTTGAAGGACATGCTGATCTAGATCATGTTTGAGTCTTTCTAATAATGAGTTGTGGGGATAACTCTAATATATGGTGATGTTAATTCAGTTTATTTACATTTTGCCAAAGGTTTTGGGAGGAGGTAGCTAATAAAAATATACTACCAAACACAGGACTGGATGAAATCAGTCTATATTCACACACACATACATCGAATATACTATGTGAATTATGGTATGTGTGTGTGTAGACATGTTTATGCATATACATATATATAGTGTATGTGTGTATAATCTGGTTTTAAGAGTCCTATTAGTTGAAGCATAAGTAGATGAGTAGAAGTTACAAAATGCTCATCATGGGTAAATTTTTTCTTGCTACAATCTCCAAGAGAAATTATTCATACGAGGTATTTTACAGCTGTGGTTGACATCAAACTCTCCTCATTTTCTTCCTCTCTCACTGATCATTTCTTCACAGCCCTTTCTGATGGCTGTGTTTCAACAACTGAAGTGTAGACAAGGGAGTATCCAGGGTTATTTCCAAGGACCCCTCTACTTCTCTACATGCCTTCATTCTCCCTGTCATTTAGTTCCTTGGTTTTAAGTAACATTCTCAAATTTTTATCTTCTTTCCGGACCCCTCCTGTGAACATCGAACTCAATTACCTCTGGGGCATCTCCACTTGAATATCAAAGTCAGTGGGAAACTCCAGCTCTTCCTTTCAAAATCTGCTCTAATTGCAGTCTGTTCCATCCTTTCAGCTGCTCAGGCAAGACATCTTGGAGGGTTTTTTTCCCCTAATTTTTTTTTTTTCACACACCACATATAAACCCATCAGGAATTCAGTTGGTTCTATATTCAGAACAAATTCAGGATCTGACCATGTCTCATTCCTTCCACCACTGCCACCCAGTCCAAGCCACCATCATCTTTTTGCCCAGATTACTGCAAATTTCTCCTCTTGCCCTTGTACCTCTGAGAAGACAGATGAGGAACAGCCTGCTCATAGGTGTTCAAAGTAAAGAACTTTTGAACAAATGCTAGGCAATGTCCTTAAAAGATGGCTTCAAAGGAAATTTAGACATTGATTCCAAGTGACTATATCAGAAACCTTAAAAGCAAAAATCACAGACAAAAAATCAAAATAAAACTCAAGGGAGAAATTCCAAGTGGAGCTAAGGTAAGTAGGTAGCCTTCACACTTTCTACCTGACACCACCTAAGAAGAGTACCATTTATAGCAGGAATATAATTAACATATCTTTCTTATCCAGACCTTCCCTAATCACTGTATTTAAAACTGTAAGAACCTGATCTCAACCCTCACCAGCTCTCCCCCTTCCCTTGATCCTTTTTACATCACTTCATAGCACCACTGACATATTATATATTGAGTTATTTATTTACTTCTATATTTTTATTGTTGTTTTCCCCGATTAGGGCAGGGGTTTTTGATGTCTTAGTCACATTGCATCCCCAGCTATTACATTTCCTAGCACGTAGTAAGTTGTGTGGTTCAGGTCCCAACAGAAAATAGAATCTGACTCAAATATAATAGTAGGTTTTGTGTTTTTTGGTTTCTTTTCTTTCTTTCTTTTTTTTTTTTTTTTGTAGAGAGTACATAGGGAGGTGTGAAGGGAAATCGACAAGGGATTTGGAGCACGCAGAATCAGCAACTGTGAGAAGTCCTTATAATCCTGAGGCCCCAAGAGGAAGCGGGGAGGCTGAAGAGGTCCAGGGGCTCAGGGAGAGCCGAGACCATGGTGGGGGTTGCCCGGCAGGAATTGCAGTCCTGGTGGGAAAGGGAACGGCCCCAGTCACATAGCGGGAAGCAGGAGCGAGCAGAAGATACATGCCCCGGCCTCTGTTGTCTCCTGCCTTGAGTCTCCCACTGATGTGACCCACTGGCCAAGCCATGGAAAGCCAAGGTCAATGGAGCCCAGCAATTCAGGCTGGAGGTCAACCTCCAAGGGCACAGCACCCGGCAGGGAAGAACAGGAACGGAGCCGAGGGGTAAGTGGAAAATAACAAGCACATAGGAACTTAATAAACAGCCATGAAACAAAGGCAAGGCAGTGGCCTTAAAATGTAATTTTAAAAGTTTTAAAAGAAAACTAGAGGGCTTCCCTGGTGGCGCAGTGGTTGAGAGTCCGCCTGCCGATGCAGGGGACACGGGTTCGTGCCCCGGTCTGGGAAGATCCCACGTGCTGTGGAGCGGCTGGGCCCGTGAGCCATGGCCGCTGAGCCTGCACGTCCGGAGCCTGTGCTCCGCAACAGGAGAGGCCACAGTAGTGAGAGGCCCACGTACCGCAAAAAAAAAAAAAAAAATAAAATAAAATAAAAGTAGAAATTAAATCCAAATGACTATTTATCTCAGAGACCTTAAAAAATGCCAAGGGTATAGAGGTTCCTTGAAAAACCAAAAATAGAGTTACCATATGATCCGGCAGTCCCACTCCTGGGCATACATCTGACAAAGATGAAAACTCTAATTCAAAAAGATACATGCACCCCAATATTCATAGCATCACTATTTACAATAATCAAGACATGGAAGCAACCTGAATGTCCATCTACAGATGAATGGATAAAGAAGATGTGGTACACACACACACACACACACACACACACACACACACACACACAATGGAATACTACTCAGCCATAAAAAATAATTAAATAATGCTATTTGCAGCAACATGGGTGGACCTAGAGATTATCTAAGTCAGAGAAATATCATGTGCTATCATTTGTATGTGGAAACTAAAAATATAATATAAATGAACTTATTTACAAAACAGAAATAGATCCACAGACAGAAAACAAAAGTATGGTTACTAAAGGGGAAAGAGAGATAAATTGGGAATTCGGGATTAACAGATACACACTACTATGTGTAAAACAGATAAACAACAGGACCTACTGTATAGCACAGGGAACTATATACAATACCTTGTAATAACCAATAATGGAAAAGAATCTGAAAAAGTATGTATATATTCACATATATATATATATATAGATATATATAAATGAATCCCTTTGCTGTACACCTGAAACATTGTAAACCAACTATACTTCAATAAATTTTTAAAAAAATACCAAGGGCATAAAATCCAAATAAAACTCAGGAGAGACAAGTCTGAGAGGGGTTCAGGTAAGGAGGCAGCTTCAAATGTTCTAACATGGGCCATAAGGAAGGGTTATTTACACAGTAGATCCTTTGGTAAAAATTAAGATGTTCACACAAATAGGTAGATAGACATGCCCCCCAGTTTCCTAGTTCTATGTCCTCCACTGAACTGGGTGGCATTCATGGTTTGTGTCATTAATCCAGCTTCCAGCCACGGTGTCCCTCTAACACACAGGCAAGGCAGAGGGCTTCAGCGTGACCACCGATCCAACAGAAGGGCCAAGCTGTAAACGCCACCCGGTTCCTGCTTTTCTTGATTGTCTACCCCAGTTTTGGTGAGCTCTGCTTTGTGTCAAGAGATCTAGAATCTGACTTGCTATCAGGAAGCCAGAATACCAGCCATGGCAGACATCACCCCTGCGTACGGCACAGGAGAAAAGGTATACCTCAACTTTCAAACCTCACATTCGAGGAAGGGATTCTTTTCAGCAGCAATACCACCTGGAACTAGAATTGATGATTTCTGTAAACAGTAAGGAAACACAGGGAAGAGATGAAAACCACACAACAGCAACTGAGCCTTTCTGCTCCAAGGGGTCCCAGAAGCTCAAAGAACTTCTCTCAGCAAAACCATACTTTACACTCTGCCTGTAGATTTACTTTTGCTTCCAGAAGAAAGCTAGGAACAAACACAGCCCGTGGAAAACCCAGAAGCTGGAGAGTCAGGGGCTAGACATGTGTGGATTGATCTTTCCTCTTAAGTAGTTGGGTCTGGGAAGAAAGAAATAGAAAAAGATGGGTAAACAATAAAGGAAGGAATAGAGTTGCCCATTTTATGTTCACGGAGATGTAAAGAACATTCTGCTTTTCCTCCCTTTGTTCTCCTCAGAGGCCCACTGAATAGGACATTCAGGAAAAAAGGAGACAAAACAGCATGTCTCAGGCCACATCAAGGTGCAGGCCCATCAATTCAGCGGCCTGCGGAGTTCTCCCTGCACAGGGCCTGGCGCTGAAACAACATTATTGCTGGCTCTGACTCTGGAAGTTCTAAAGGCATTTTTCTTTTTTTTCCCCTGTAGTTATGAGGTGCTGACCTCACTGCTGGAATTGGAAGATAAGAAAAATGTTTTAATCCGTATGTTAATTATTGAAATTAGAACTGCAAACAAATATTTTGGGAAACTTTGAGTTGCTTCCAAACGTGGTACTTTCCATTTTAAGCCCAAAGTGTAATTACGTATTCAAGGGCTCAGATCTTCCCGAAGATTCATACATTATGCATGCCGCACTTCCCCGGGACACGGCGGATGTCACGCTCCGCATCCTGCTGAAATGGGGAAATCATTTTAGACAGAGTTTGACTTGAAAAAGTATCACAACTCAAAAAAGAAGAGAAAAAAAAAAAACTTGGAACTCACTTTTTGGGACTCAGAAACTTTAGTAATAGAGTTTTTTTAGTAAGAGAGTTTACTCTCCTCTGGGTAAAAAATTATCATGAAATTAAGATGAATGTTGAAATAGCACATTAACAACTACAGAAGTACAGTCTTTTATGCATTTCTGAAAGAGGTTGTTATTTTTTTAAATTTGTTGTATTGAAGTATAGTTGATTTACAACCTTGTGTTAATTTCTTCTGTACAGCAAATTGGTTCAGTTATACATATATATATTCTTTTCCATTATGATTTATCACAAGATATTGAATACAGTTCCCTGTGCTATACAGTAGGACCTCATTGCCTATCCATTCTCTATATAATAATTTGCATCTGCTAACCCCAAACTCCCACTCCATCCCTGCCCACCCCCACCCCCTTGGCACCCACAAGTCTGTTCTCTGTGAGTCTGTTTCTGTTTCATAGATAAATTCATTTGTATCATATTTTAGATTCCACATATAAGTGATATCACATGGTATTTGTCTTTCTGAAAGAGGTTGTTATTGACCAAGTTTCAGTGTACTTTTTCTGTAAAGGGCCAGATACTAAATTTTTTAGGCTTTGTGGTGACATGATCCCTCATCACAAATACCCAAATCTGTCCTTGCAGTGCAAAGTCCGCCATGTGTAAACAAAGGAGTGGGACTCTGTCCCAATTAAACTGTATTAACAAGGGGAGGTGTCAAACAGAGTTGGCCTTCAGGCTGTAGATTGACAACCCCTGATGTAGAATGTACTTTCACATATTAATTAATATTTCTACCAGGCAAGTTAAATCTTTAAAAGCATACAGTATTGCCTACTTTTGTAAGTTGATTATTCCCCTGATAAATTCCTGGCCACTTTTATCAGCTGGACAAATACAGATTTTCTCTCATCAACATCAATTAAGAAGGGAGACATTTACATTGCCAACATCAAAGTGCTCCTGGGAACAGACCAAGCACCCTCTCTGTATTAGATTTAATATTTCCATCATCAGGTTTAATAAAATCTTAACTGTTTTCAATGCCAGGCTCACAAACATTTTCTCTAACTTCTGCCTCAAAATCACATATTAATTTCAGCCACTGGTACCCAAGGCAATTCCATCACAAGGGCTTGTGGCTGCCCCAGGGAAGGCCAGGCTAAGGGAATTTGAACATCTGTCTCTAGCAAATTTACTCAGTCTCTCTTTGGATATTCCTGTCAAACCAAATGAAAAGGGGCAGAATGTAATAACATCCCTTTAGATACACGGCTTGATTCTCATTTAGTTGACTTGATTTCTTTTAGTCCCTGGGCACATCTGCCAGTGCTTATTTTTATGGCTGATTTATGGTAAAGGTTTGATTAAGATACCTCCAAATCTTACAAGGCTTAAAATACACAGTATGGAGCAGGTAAAAAGCAGAGTTTAAACTGTCAGTTCAAGGTCAAACCAAATACTGGAGTTCATGCAGCCAATGAGGTTGACCAGCTCAGAGTCACAGAACCAGCTTTGGTACAGCTGGGAAACCCAAGGAAACAGACTGCTTTCAAAACAAGCTCTTTTTTTTTTTTTTTTTTTTTTTTTGTCACGCCATAGTACAGGTGTTTCAACTGTATCAACACAGTCTGTCATCATAAAGCGGAAAATTTAGAATAATTGCAATTTTTCTGTGTTCAGAAGTAAGTGAAAATTTAGGGGCATTGGTCACTGCTCATAACAATGCATTTGTCTAATTGCCTTCAGGCGTTATCACTCAATGTGCTGTGCTTTGATGACATGTCTAATAGGACCTGGAAAGCAGGTAAACTCTTTCTAGTGTGCAGACTGGAAATTTAGATAAATGCAATTAATTAAAATGAGTATGGGGAGAAGCTGACCAATTATAATTGATTTGAAAGAGGTTAACACCAAAATCACTGATCAGGTAGCATTGTTTTCCAAACTCTAGCTGTGAGAGCCAGATGGTACATGGTGGGAGAATCTGTCCAACAGCCACAGAAGGATGAAGCTTCAGCAGAGAAGATAGTGGGTGTGTGTTGCCTCCTCAAAAGCCTTTCCTTCTCTCATTTTATGAAATTGGTGAATTTATGGGTTGGATCGTCTATATCTAACCCTATCAAGGCAATCCCATTCTCTTGCCACAGTGGTTGGCTGAGGTAACCTGTGCTGATCAGCTCATAGCACACTCCCTGGGTACCTCACACATAATCAGGGCCAGTGAGACAGCGAGAAAATTTCTACCAGCTCTAAGAAAAAGAGGTTATCACACATCAGGAAAGCCATGCCATGGCTCGAAGACATTATCACACAGTTATATTAAACCAACCCTAAAATTAGACCATCTGGTCATATGACCTAAATAATTCTTTTATTGTTTTATAAGTATAATGTATATATTTAAATTATAAAGTATTTCAAATATACAGAAAAGTAGAGTAAATACTAGGACAAATACCCAAGTATCTCACTTAGATTAGGAAATGTCAACACTTTTTTATACTGAAATCTAATCCCTTTTTAAAAAGAGTTTAAAATGTGGTAGAATATCTTAACTCATCGTCCTGCACTCAAGGGATTAGAAATAGAAAAAGCCCCATCAGGGAAGAGCTATTGATGAATTCTGTGTCCTAGCGGCAGGATAGTTCTATTTATTAACAAGTTCAGGTTAAAAGCCTAAAAAAAAATGCAGCAATTGCAACAGATATGATACTGAAAACATGATCAAAGTGATACGAATCAACCCCAAACGTGGACCAATTGGAGATTCTTATCTAACACTAGGATTATAAGAAGGGAAAATGAGCGAGAGAAACAGAACACAACGTTTTCCTTTATCATTGCTGCTGACCAAAGACATGCCAATACTTTGATAAGGAAGCCACAGGTAACTTCTACCACTGACTCATGATACAGCACATTTGAATGAGGACTTCTCTTCTCTCCCCATCCTTATTGTGCTGTGTGTATGGGATTCCAGCATAAGGACTTATGCTAAAGAGAGGTGATTAAATTAGAAAGAGCCAAAAGACCTTGGACTCCATCATCCTGCAGCCCAGATGAAGTATCCAGGCAAGAAGCTGTACCTCCCTCTAAATGTCCTTTTCCTATTGGCATGGGCCCTGTCACATCTGCCACCACAGATCGGACAGGGCTGTGCCCACAGTTCTAGTGACCTAAGACACACCTAACTTCAAGTCAGACTGAACTATTAGCTCAATTACAACTGGTCTCAGTTGTTTCCAGGACTTCTGGAGCCTAACGAAGGTAGACTAATGTCATCCTCCATTCCACTCTGCTGGGTTTAGTCTGAAAAATCCACTTTCCCTTCCTTTCCTGATTTCACCTCATTTCGTGTACAAATATGTGACAATATATGCAAATAATATGCTTGCAAAGGGATATCCATATTTGAAAACACATGCATAAATATTCAGAGTCCACTGTCCTCAAAATCCTAGATGCCAGTAGCATAAAATCATGTTGGGAAACAACATTAGAGCTGATATCTAAGCAAAATAACTTACTGATATTGGATTAGAAGTATCACTTAAAAAATAAAACTATACACTGAGAGTTTAATTTCTCTTCCTTCTGTATTTTGTCATTTGTCCCTTTTCTTTCAATTTTGTCAAACTAAATGTTCAAAATCGTTGACATTCTTTTTAAAATAAATGTCAGCATTTGGTTACATTTGGTAATATATCTTCTCTTTTCTATGCCATTGTACAAACTCATTATCTGTTAAGTGTTTGGATGGAAGAATAAATTAATAACTGTCAAAATGCTCATATGAGACATTTGTCTGCATTCTCTGAGTAACATTCTTGGCTATGAGAAAAAAAAGGAGTATTCACACTGAACACACATAGAATGGTCATCAAATCGTAGGATTTAAACCTATGTTTCCCAGAGAAAACCAGTGTTTACTCAAATAGCATTTAACTCAAGAGTTGGGGAAATTTAACAGTGGAGATAAGATAAGAATCTAAGGAGGTTCTACTGAATCCTGGAAGAGAGTAGTTCAGCAAGAATGTAACAGAAAATGACAGGACTTGCAAAGGAAGACAGTCAATATACGTCAGTATGATTGATGCAGGAAGTCCAGAATTTTAAAGACTGGACTCATGTTGCCAGCTAAGGAAGTAAAGGAAGTGTATCTGTGTAGATTCAAGGAAGTGGGCAGCTGGATCCAGACATCAATAGGAAATGAACATAGTGAGTTAACAGTGTTTCTCAAACACTGATGTGCAGGTGAATCACCTGGAAATCTTGTTCAAGATGCAGATTCTGATTCCTAACGTCTGGGGGAGATTCTACGTTTCTAAGGAGCTAAGCAAATGATGCTGCTGACATAGATTTTGTAGCAAAGAAAGAGGATCCTCACAGTGAATACAGGAGATCCAGACAATGACTAGGCCTCAGCAATGTATAGGTTGTGTATATAATTTGCTCATGTGAACGTGCATGCATATGCATACGCGCGTACACACACACACACACACACACACACACAGCTTTTATTTCATAGTTTAGTTCTCAACTAGTCCTTTTGTTGCCATTTTGAAAACGTAGAGCTCAACAACCTAGATCTTTAAAGGAAAGGTACGTGATATTTGGTCTTTATCATGAGGTCTGATGGGTTGGCCCGGTAAGCATCCTCTTCATATCAACCCCATTTACGATAAAAAGGGAATGCATTGGAATGCATCGGACAGTTAACAAATTCTCTGAGCAGAAATTACATCGTCTATGATTTGGACTGTTTGCCCTGCCTTTCTGACTCCTTGCTCCTCTAATTTTAGCTGAGTGGCTGGAAAGGCTGCTTAATCGCTATGAGACTCAGTTTCACTATTTTTCAATGATGGATAAAATATATACACTTGAAGATCAAACAGGCTAACATATTTAATTTTTGTGGCACGCGGGCCTCTCACTGCTGTGGCCTCTCCCGTTGCGGAGCACAGGCTCCGGACGCGCAGGCTCAGCGGCCACGGCTCACGGGCCCGGCCGCTCCGCGGCATTGTGGGATCTTCCCGGACCGGGGCACGAACCCGTGTCCCCTGCATCGGCAGGCGGACTCTCAACCACTGCGCCACCAGGGAAGCCCCAGGCTAACATATTTAAAGTGAACATCATGAATGGCACATCAGGAATGCTCTTTAAATGACTGTTATAAATAATAGTAAAACAATCCAATGCTATTATCCATTTTCTAAAGGACTATACAGGCTTAGTATTACTGCTATGATTAACATTAGCCTTTAGGCTGTGTGGGTGTGTCTGAAGAAAACTATAAAGCTTTCCATTGCTTTATTAAGAGAAGCTATTATTGCTTCTCTTCTGCCACCCTGTTGAATTCTATTCATTGTATCTTCTTACTAAGAAGCTTGGTATTCAAGCCTAAAAAACGTCCTTGTAAAATATCATTCTTTATTATGCCAGTAACTCAGAAATGTAGGTCAAGTAAATACAAGTGGTGTGTGAAATGAAGCCTTCAGAGTTAATAGTGCTACTGACCAAACAGTCAAACATTGTTAGTGTGATTATTATGGCCTGGAGGAGCCATCCTACTTTTGCAAAACAATATTTATCTTCTCTTTTACAGCAAATACTCTGGGGACAGGGAAGGGCATTGTTTTACTTTCGGAGGAGGCCACCCCTTGCTTTGGTATAACACATTTGTGTTTCTTCAAGTCATTATTTATAAGGTTAGCCTATGATCGCACTGCAAGTAATTAGAGTATTTGCTACACATTATGGGCTTCTGGAGCCGTTAAGATACCATGAATCTACTATACAACTTATTAATGGATGGAATCAAAACACAGTGAAACTTCAAAAACTCATTCCATGTTAGTTTAGAATTTGGGATTTATCGGACATAGGTCTGACTGAAGGTGCTTTTGCATTATCTGTGGAAGGAGAAAACAAACTTTGCTACACAATTTAAAAAGTTCATTTACCTTTCTTAAACAATATATTATTATGAGGGTATTTTAATGGATACAAGAGTATACAGTGTAACAAACAGTGTGACAAACACCAACCTTGCTTTCAATTTATAGAAGCAGAATCTGCAAATCTTCCTTGACAATATTGTACATTTACAATCTTGAAAATTACAAAACAAATTTTAAAAAATCACTCAGAAGGTTTTTACTGAGAACTTGCTGAACACTGCTGGGTACACTGGTAAATTAAAAGCTTACAGCTTGAGGAACTTACTTTGGGGAAGAAATTGAGCTTTCATTTACAAAGACTGAATTGCGTTCCCATTAAAATGATTGTGCTCGTAGATAGCCTCATCCACGAGAGGGCGGACAGCAGAAGCAAGAAGAACTATAATCCTGCAGCCTGTGGAACAAAAACCACATTCACAGAAAGACAGACAAGATGACAAGGCAGAGGGCTATGTACCACATGGAGGAACAAGATAAAACCACAGAATAACAACTAAATGAAGTGGAGTTAGGCAACCTTCCAGAAAAAGAATTCACGATAATGATAGTGAAGATGATCCAGGACCTCGGAAAAAGAATGGAGGCAAAGACCGAGAAGATGCAAGAAATGTTTAACAAAGACCTAGAAGAATTAAAGAACAAACAAACAGAGATGAATACAATAACTGAAATGAAAACTACACTAGAAGGAATCAATAGCAGAATAACTGAGGCAGAAGAACAGATAAGTGACCTGGAAGACAGAATGGTGGAATTCACTGCTGCAGAACAGAATAAAGAAAAAAGAATGAAAAGAAATGAAAATAGCTTAAGAGACCTCTGGGACAACATTAAACACAACAACATTCACATTATTGGGGCCTCAGAAGGAGGAGAGAGAGAGAGAAAGGACCTGAGAAAATATTTGAAGAGATTATAGTCAAAAACGTCCCTAACATGGGAAAGGAAATAGCCACCCAGGACCAGGAAGCGCAGAGAGTCCCATACAGGATAAACCCAAGGAGAAACATGCCAAGACACATAGTAATCAAATTGGCAAAAAATAAGAAAAAGAAAAATTATTGAAAGCAGCAAGGGAAAAATGACAAATAACATACAAGGGAACTCCCATAAGGTTAACAGCTGATTTCTCAGCAGAAACTCTACAAGCCAGAAGGGAGTGGCATGATATACTTAAAGTGATGAAAGGGAAGAACCTACAGCAAGATTACTCTACCCGGCAAGGATCTCATTCAGATTCGATGGAGAAATCAACAGCTTTACAGACAAGCAAAAGCTAAGAGAATTCAGCACCACCAAATCAGCTCTACAACAAATGCTAAAGGAACTTCTCTAAGTGGGAAACACAAGAGAAGAAAAGGACCTACAAAAACAAACACAAAACAATTAAGAAAGTGGTCATAGGAACATACATATGAATAATTACCTTCAACGTGAATGGATTAATGCTCCAACCAAAAGACACAGACTGGCTGAATGGATAGAAAAACAAGACCCATATATATGCTGTCTACAAGAGACCCACTTCAGACCTAGGGACACATACAGACTGAAAGTGAGGGGATGGAAAAAGATATTCCATGCAAATGGAAATCAAAAGAAAGCTGGTGTAGCAATACTCATATCAGATAAAATAGACTTTAAAATAAAGAATGTTACAAAAGACAAGGAAGGACACTACATAATGACCAAGGGATCAATCCAAGAAGAAGGTATAACAATTATAAATATATATGCACCCAACATAGGAGCACCTCAATACATAAGGCAACTGCTAACAGCTCTCAAAGAGGAAATCGACAGTAACACAATAATAGTGGGGGACTTTAACACCTCACTTACACGAATGGATAGATCATTCAAAATGAAAATAAATAAGGAAACAGAAGCTTTAAATGACACAATAGACCAGATAGATCTAATTGATATTTATAGGACATTCCATACAAAACAGCAGATTACACTTCTCACGTGCGCACCGAACATTCTCCAGGATAGATCACATCTTGGGTCATGAATCAAGACTTGGGCTTCCCTGGTGGCACAGTGTTTGAGAGTCCACCTGCCGAGGCAAGGGACACAGTTTTGTGCCCTGGTCCGGGAAGATCCCACATGCCGTGGAGTGGCTGGGCCCGTGAGCCATGGCTGCTCAGCCTGTGCGTCCGGAGCCTGTGCTCCGCAATGGGAGAGGCCACAACAGTGAGAGGCCCATGTACCACAAAAAAAAAAAAAAAACCCAAAAAACAAATCAAGCCTCAGTAAATTTAAGAAAATTGAAATCATATCAAGTGTCTTTTCTGACCACAACTCTGTAAGATTAGAAATGAATTACAGGGAAAAAAACCCTGAAAAACACAAACACATGGAGGATAAACAATACGTTACTAAATAACCTAGAGATCACTGAAGAAATCAAAGAGGAAATCAACAAATACCTAGAGACAAATGAGAATGAAAACATGACGATCCAAAACCTATGGGATACAGCAAAAGCATTTCTAAGAGGGAAGTGTATAGCTATAAAAGTCTACCTCAAGAAACAAGAAAAATCTCAAATAAACAATCTAAACTTAAACGTAAAGAAACTAGACAAAGAAGAACAAACAAAACCCAAAGTTAGCAGAAGGAAAGAAATCATAAAGATCAGAGCAGAAATAAATGAAATAGAAACAAAGAAAACAATAGCAAAGCTCAATAAAACTAAAAGCTGGTTCTTTGAGAAGATAAACAAAATTGATAAACAATTAGCCAAACTCATGAAGAAAAAGAGGGAGAGGACTCAAATCAATAATATTAGAAATGAAAAAGGAGAAGTTACAACAGACACTGCAGAAATACAAAGCATCCTAAGACACTACTACAAGCAACTCTATGCCAATAAATTGGACAACCTGGAAGAAATGGACAAATTCTCAGAAAGATATAACCTTCCAAGACTGAACCAGGAAGAAATAGAAAATATGAACAGACCAACCACAAGTAATGAAATTAAAACTGTGATTAAAAATCTTCCAACAAAAAAAAAGACCAAGTCGGATGGCTTCACAGGTGAATTCTATCAAACATTAGGGAAGAGCTAACACCCATCCTTCTCAAACTCTTCCAAAAAAATTGCAGAGGAAAGAACACTCCCAAACTCATTCTATGAGGCCACCATCACCCTGATGCCAAAACCAGACAAAGATACTACAAAAAAAGAAAGTACAGACCAATATCACTGATGAATATAGATGCAAAAATTCTCAACAAAATACTAGCAAACAGAATCCAACAACACATTAAAAGGATCATACACCATGATCAAGTGGGATTTATCCCAGGGATGCAAGGATTCTTCAATATACGCAAATCAATCAATGTGATACACCATATTAACAAACTGAAGAATAAAAACCATATGATCATCTCAATAGATGAAGAAAAACTTTTGACAAAATTCAACACCCATTTATGATAAAAACTCTCCAGAAAGTGGGCATAGAGGGAACCCACCTCAATATAATAAAGGGCATATACAACAAACCCACAGCAAACAACATTCTCAATGGTGAAACACAGAAAGCATTTCCTCTAAGATCAGGAACAAGACCAGGATGTCCACTCTCACCACTATTATTCAACATAGTTTTAGAAGTCCTAGCCACAGCAATCAGAGAAGAAAAAGGAATAAAAGGAATACAAATTGGAAAAGAAGAAGTAAAACTGTCACTGTTCGCAGATAACATGATACTATATATAGAGAATCCTAAAGATGCCACCAGAAAACTCCTAGAGTTAATCAATGAATTTGTTAAAGTTAATACAAAATTAATACAAAATTAATACAAAATTACAAAATTAAATTGAAATTGAAACAAATGAATTTGTTAAAGTTGATACGAAATTAATCCACAGAAATCTCCTGCATTCCTATACACTAATGATGAAAAATCTGTAAGAGAAATTAAGGAAACACTCCCATTTACCACTGCAACAAAAAGAATAAAATACCTAGGAATAAACCTATCTAGGGAGACAAAAGACCTGTATGCAGAAATCTATAGGACAGTGATGAAAGAAATTAAAGATGATACCAACAGATGCAGATATATACCATGTTCTTGGATTGGAAGAATCAATATTGTGAAAATGACTATACTACCCAAAGCAATCTACAGATTCAATGCAATCCCTATCAAATTGCCAATGGAATTTTTTATGGAACTAGAACAAAAAATCTTAAAATTTGTATGGAGACACAGAAGACCCCGAATAGCCAAAGCAATCTTAAGGGAAGAAAATGGAGCTGGAGGAACCAGACTCCCTGACTTCAAACTATACTACAAAGTTACAATAATCAAGACAATATGGTACTGACACAAAAACAGAAACATAGATCAATGGAACAAGATAGAAAGCCCAGAGATAAACCCATGCACCCATGGTCCACTAATCTATGACAAAGGAAGCAAGGATATACAATGGAGAAAAGACAGTCTCTTCAATAAGTGGTGCTGGGAAAACTGGACAGCTACCTGTAAAAGAATTAAATTAGTACACTCCCTAACACCATACACAAAAGTAAACTCAAACTGGATTAGAGACCTAAATATAAGACTGGACACTATAAAAGTCTTAGAGGAAAACATAGGATGAACACTCTGACATAAATCACAGCCAGATCTTTTTTGATCCACCTCCTAGAGTATTGGAAATAAAAACAAAAATAAACAAATGGGACCTAATGAAAGTTCAAAGCTTTTGCACAGCAAAGGAAACCATAAAGAAGACGAAAAGACAACCCTCAGAACAGGAGAAAATATTTGCAAATGAATCAATGGACAAAGGATTAATCTCCAAAGTATATAAACAGCTCATGCAGCTCAATACTAAAGAAACAAACAACCCAATCCAAAAATGGGCAGAAGACCTAAATAGACATTTCTCCAAAGAAGACATACAGCTGGCCAAGAAGCACATGAAAATCTGCTCAACGTCACTAATTATTAGAGAAATGCAAATCAGAACTACAATGAGGTATCACCTCACACCAGTTAGAAGGGGCATCATCAGAAAATCTACAAACAACAAATGCTGGAGAGGGTGTGGAGAGAAGGGAACCCACTTGCACTGTTGGTGGGAACGTAAATTGATACAGCTACTATGGAGAACATTATGGAGGTTCCTTAGAAAACTAAAAATAGAATTACCATATGATCCAGCAATCCCACTACTGGGCATATACCCAGAGAAAACCATAGTTCAAAAAGGCACATGCACCCCAATGTTCATTGTAGCACTATTAACAATAGCCAGGTCATGGAAGCAACCTAAATGCCCATTGACAGACGAATGGATAAAGAAGATATGGTACATATATACAATGGAATATTACTCAGCCATAAAAAGGAATGAAATTGGGTCATTTGTTGAGATGTGGATGGATCTAGAGACTGTCATACAGAGTGAGGTAAGTCAGAAAGAGAAAAACAAGTATCGCATATTAACGCATATATGTGGAACCTAGAAAGGTGGTACAGATGAACTGGTTTGCAGGGAAGAAATAGAGACACAGATGTAGAGAACAAATGTATGGACATCAAGGGGGGAAAGAGGGGGGTGGTGGTGGTGGTGGTGTGATGAACTGGGCGATAGGGATTGACATGTATACACTGATGTGTATAAAATTGATGACTAATAAGAAACTGCTGTATAAATAAATAAATTTAATTTAATTTAAAAATTAAAAAAAATTGATTTTGCTCAATACCAAGGTACCTGAGATTCAAATATTGCATAATTGATCTTGTCATTTTATTCCAATGTGTACACTTTACTACTTCAGTAGCACCAAGAGATTTTTAAGTGCAAAAATAAATATTCATTTGCAGCTTAGAGCTATAATTTATCTGGTTTGAGCTATCGAATGCTATGATGGTGCAAAGGACACTCACAAAGTTTACATCATTGGGTTTCAAATGACCAAACCCTAGCTTGGCAAATGATACTAGATTAAAGCATCATGCATAATTATAATATGCTGGTATAATATAAGTCTGTATTAGTATGTGTGCATATAAATAGGTGCATTGGTGATTTTAAAGTTGTAGCAATATAAAAATAGTTTTATTTTGATTTTATAATCTGGAAATAAAAAAAAATACTGCTCAGGCTTCCTGAGTACATACTCTGCATCTGGGGTACTAGTTCTCAAACTGGACTTGGTGTCAGACTCCACGGCAGGCAGGGTTGTTGAGAGAGCTTCTGATTCAGTAGGGCCTGACGTGCAACCCAGGACCCTGTATTTCTAACAGGTCCCACATCTGATGCTACTGCTGCTGGTCTTGGCAACCACACTTTGAGATCCCCTGCTCTGGAACACCTCATTTTTATTTGAAGTACACAGTAGCTAGATGTTCTCTTTTGATTCTTATTTTTTCCCCATTGTAACAACGATTTATAGAATTTGCTACCATGTATTATCATAATATACTTTAAATCAATCATCAGAATCATCTGAGTATTTAAAAAAATATGAATACCTGGGCCTCACATCTGTAGGTTTAACCTGGGGCCCCGGTTTCTATAGCGGTGGTTCTAAAATTTTGCTGTCTATTAGAAACAACTGGAGAGCTATTAAAAGTCCGGATGCACCGGCTGTATCCCAAGCCAATTAAGTCAGAATCTCTGGGTGTAGGACTCAGGCCTCACTAGCGCTCCAGGTGATTCCTGGGTGTGACCAATGTTGAGACCAAGCATCACGCTTGAGAACTGCTACGTTAGGGTCTGTATTCCAATGTGCACTCTATCGCTCTCTACCCAGGAGGGCTGTAATCATCATGGACACCAATCTCTCTCTTTCTTTCTCTCTTTCAGAGAGAAAGAGACCAATAGGTCTTTTTTTGTGTGTTTTTGTTTTGTTTTGTTTTTGTTTTTTGCGGTACGCGGGCCTCTCACTGTTGTGGCCTCTCCCGTTGCGGACGCGCAGGCTCAGCGGCCACGGCTCACCGGCCCAGCCGCTCCGCGGCATGTGGGATCTTCCCGGACCGGGGCACGAACCCGTGTCCCCTGCATCGGCAGGCGGACTCTCAACCACTGCGCCACCAGGGAAGCCCAGACCAATAGGTCTTGATCACATATTTGTATTTTCTCTATGTACATTTAAATCTCTAGTTTTTAGGTATTTATAAATGTTCTACCAGAAAGGCATATATTTTAACCTCTATTTTAATATGTCATGCTATTTTATTAGTTTGTTGTAATGCCTTTAAATCCCTCACATAATGCCAAGAGGAAATAGATTATAGTAGGAAACAATCCTCAACAGACTTTTTTAGTCAGTTTTAAGAGCTTAGAACAGAGCTGGTCAATGGAACTTTCTAAGTTGATAGACATTTTCTATATCTGCTCTGTCCAATAAGTAGCCAGTAGCCACATGTGGCTTTTAAACACTTAAAGTTTGGCTAGTGCACCTAAGAAACTGAGCTTTAAATTCTGTTTAAGTATTTTAAATTTAAATAGTCACCTGTGGCTAGCGGCTGCGTTATTGGACAGAACAGCCTTAAACGATAAACTTAATCTAGCACAAAACCAGACTGTAATAAATACTAGGAAATATTTTCTATACTTCTAATATTATATATAGGTAATAAACTTCTAGTATATACATGCATATCTACAGATAGATAGACACATACATACCTATAATGATTCTTAAAGATATACTATGCGCTAAACTCTGTGTTAAGGAATAAATACGCATTATTTCATTTGATTCTCATGATAAGCAGTTGGTACATTTCTTCTGTAGAGCCAGAGAATATTTTAAGCTTTTCAGCCATGTGATCTCTGTTGCAAATTTTCAACTCTGCTCCTATAGTGAAAGCATACCTAGACAATTTCTATATGTGAGTGTGGCTATATATCAATACATTTTATTTATAAAATAGGCACCAGGTGAGTTTTGGCCCATGGGGCTTAATTAGTAGACCCCTGTTCATGATAATTCTACAATTTTATAGGTAAAGAATTAATAGCAGAAAGTGAGTACATAGCCACTCCAAACAAGGGTTTTATTTCTACTAGACAGACTTACTTCCATTTTCCCCTCCCTATGTCCGATTATCATTTTATTGGAACTGAAAGACGCAACTTTTTGACATGAATTATCCATCATAAGGAGCTCCTTCTCATACATTCCTGCCTGGTTATCTGTTCAGAGACAAATATCCTTATATTATTGTTAGGCCCACTATTGTAAGGTTCTTGTAAGCTGGGACTTTCTGGGGCAATTCTTGGTTCCAGCTTCTGGCCAGAAAGGAGAGTTATTACACAGCAGTTAAACATTTATGTGAGTGTATGTATATTACTATTAAATTCAACTATCAGATGCTGATCTGCCATGTATGTTTATTAATTTATTTAACAGAAATTAAATGGCTATTATGTTCAAGGTATAGTGCTGGTACTATTGTGGAATTCAGGAGAGTATGGCATGATTCTTTCCAGGAAACCTATAGTTTGAGTACGGAAATGCAATGTTCACAAATTATTGTAAGTTGATTTAGAGAATTGGAAGCTATGTATTTCAGAGAAGCTAGAGATCAGTTTTTACTAGAATTCAATTCAATTCAATTTGCCCAGAATTTTGCTAGGCTACTGGCAGAATGCAAAAAAAAAAAAAAAAAGATATTTTGTTTCTTTAAGATATTAAGTAGGAAAAGCATGAATACACTATTTAAACAACAGAAAGATATTCCAAGGGTCTAGTTTCAAGAGTATTCTCTACCGTATAAAACATAGCTAGTCAAGGGAATTTATTTTATGTATGTATGTATGTATTCAGTGTATTCAGTGGCTGCGTTGGGTCTTCGTAGCTGCACTCGGGCTTGCGGGCTTTCTCTAGCTGCCGCGAGCAGGGGCTACTCTTCGCTGCAGTGCGCAGGCTTCTCATTGTGGTGGCTTCTCTTGTTGCACAGCATGGGCTCTAGGCACGCGGGCTTCAGTAGTTGTGGCACGTGGGCTCAGTAGCTGTGGCACACGGGCTCTAGAGCACAGGCTCAGTAGTTGTGGCACAAGGGCTTAGTTGCTCTGCAGCATGTGGGATCTTCATGGGCCTGGGATCAAACCTGCGTCCCCTGCATTGGCAGGTGAATTCTTAACCACTGCACCACCAGGGAAGTCCCCCAAGGGAATTAAAAGTAAGGAAGAAAGTTGAAAAATGTAATATGAAGACACACACCCTATGGAAGGACCAGTCTATATGGCTAAAAAGTTTGTGTTTACACAAGAAGCAATGTTATAATTTATTATCATGTGGCTATCTTGGTTTATATTATAATAGAGTTTTAGGTCAAAGGGATGTAACTATCACCCAGCAATCAATAGGGTCAAACAGCTTCAAGTCTTGACATTGTATTATCTAAAACAAACTACGTCAAAATGTGTAGAGTCAACATAGATATCTTAGAACTCTTAAGATAGAACTATATGACGCATGGGGTGAAGACGTTTGCAGTAACCGTGAATAGATGAAGGAGGGGTATGTCTTCAGTAAGTGATTATTACTGAGACAAAAGACAATTTGGTACACACCTGCTCCAAAGCACATAGGATGCAATACAGCAGAAACAATCCATTAACAGGAATGGGAACAGTAACAACAACTAGAAACCTATCATACACACACTAATTTTTCATCCACATTTAAAAAAACGGCCTTCAGTATATTTTTGCTATTTCAGTATATTAACAATAGACTTATTTCCTGTTTTTCTTCCTCTTCCTCATTTTTCTTCTTCTTACCATTCCTTTTAAATGAGCCATGCTGCCATTTTCAGGAATTGCTTGGTAATCTTATCAGACACTCTTTTTTTTTCCTTTGCCATTTAAGTTAACTCTAAATATACTGCCATTAATCCAAAATGTATATTGAACATATCATGGTGAGGTAAAGCACATTATTTCACACATGTAAATCAGCATCTGAATAGGTTAGTAGAAGATGGTGTACTTTTATCTGAATAGAGCATAGTATTCTCAATTATAGTGATACTTTCTCTAACTGCATTCTTATTTCACTGTGGACATGTTATCCGTCTGTTACATGGGAGCTCGAGGCAAACCATGCCTTCCTGAATAAAACTTTATTTTCAGAGGTAAAATTTTAGGTTCTTTCATAGTCTACAGATTACCTGAAACATTAAAATGCCACAACGCACACAAGATATTTACTGGGTTTTGTTACAAGATTTAAAAGTTTCCTCTAAGGTTAAAAAAGAGGAAGATTATAAAATAAGTGTTTGTTGTGGATATTTAAACTGTATTTTTCAATGTAAAACAATATTGATGACATCCTTGATGTTAAAGATGAGCTTATTACCCCTGCCTCCAGATTCTTTATTTTTATTTTATACATTTTCTTTTTTTTACTTGTATCAATTTTCATTCCTTTATTAGTCTTTTTTAAAATTGAAGTATTGTAGACTTACAGTATTATATTAGTTTCAGGTGTACAATGTAGTGACTCAATATTTTTATACATGAGCACCACTTTGAATCTAGTTACCCTCTGTCACCATGCAAAGTTAGGACAAGAGGAACTGTATTCAATATCTTGTAATAACCAGTAATGGAAAAGAATCTGAAAAAGAATAGATATACATATATATGTATAACTGAATCACCTTGCTGTACACCCAAAACATTGTAAATCAACTATATTTCAATCAAAAAACTTTACAAATTTTAAAAAGGTATGACACAAATTTTAAAATGGTATATTTGCACAGCTTCTTCTACATAATTATAATCACACAGCATAATTGACTGGGTGTATTTTTTAAATGAATAAATGCCTTCTATTTGCCAAAATAAATAAATAAATAAAATAAAATGCCACATCAGTTCCCAAGAATTATGAAGAAAACGGGATTCATTTTATCTTCATTTCAGTTGGAGTTCAGTATTATTTTTTTAAATGGAAAGTGCTTGTTTTCCCTCCTACAATAGTTATGTGCTGCATAACAATGCTTGGAGGGGCCCAGCCATTATACAAACTCATTAGCACATAGATTAAGGCAACAGAAAGAGACTACTTTACCATCTCATTTAAAGACTATCATTCCCGTGCTAATGGGTTGGTGTTTTTTTTTTTTTTTTTTTTTTTTTTTTTGCGGTACGCGGGCCTCTCACTGTTGTGGCCTCTCCCGTTGTGGAGCACAGGCTCCCGACATGCAGGCTCAGCGGCCATGGCTCACGGGCCCAGCCGCTCCCCGGCGTGTGGGATCTTCCCGGACTGGGGCACGAACCCGTATCCCCTACATCGGCAGGCGGACTCTCAACCGCTGCGCCACCAGGGAAGCCCGGGTAGGTGTATTTTGATAGGGCAGAGGTGCGCTGTCAAATAGTATAACATTCAGATGAGACCCGAAATCCTCTTCAGAGGCAATATGCACACATTCTATTGTAAACTTCCCCAACACATAGTCACCAACTTATTTTTTAATTATTATTATAGTTATTGTTATTAATTATAATGTCCATAGAAACTATCACAAACCTTCACATCAAATATCTCTTCAACAGGTGACATCCCCACGTCCCACAAAGGTGTCTTTCTTAAAGTAGGAATATATATTACATTTGGAGAGCAAGCCTGATAGTGTCAGGTTTGAAGGTCAGCAAAATCCACCTACTTGAATAAGTACCATAAAAACGATATTCTGAGGGATTAATAATGAATGATTGACAAGCTAAATACAGGCTTAAGAAGTATTACATGTTCTTAATGATACAGTTCAGATGCACTCGTAAGTGAAAAAGACTGTATAATATCCTTAGTTTTTAATGCCGTAAAAGAAGAAAATTAAATATTTTATGCATTATAGTAATTTGTTAATGTCACCTATTTTGAGTCCAGATTAGATTCTTATACCATAAAACAGAAAACTAAGCCTAGAACCAACCTAAGATATTATTTAAATACACTTCTTGCCCGAGGAGTATGAAAAGTTGTTCAGTAAAGTAGTTATGAGTCTCTTAAAAAGAGAATTGCAACTTAGCATTAGGGAAGATTTTTCTTTAATTTAGATGAAAACAGATAAGCTCAAAAGTGGTAAAAGAAGGTTTGTAAGTAAAGATGATAAAACAGACCAAAAAAACCAGTACTTTTATATGCTGTTGTGGAATTAAAGTCAAGTGTACAGAATACACATTCCCAGTTTTAAATATGAACAGGTACAAATCTTGGAAGCTATATCCCTTGACCTTACAATAAGAAAAAAGCTGAGCAAACTGAAATTCAATGACTTTTCTTAGATCCATCTCAGAAATGAGGTTACAGGGAAAACCACCACACTCAAATCTAGAGAGACAGGTAAATACAGAGGGTGACAACTGCAGACACCTTATCCCTACAGCCAATAACTGATAAGAGAATTTAAATGGCGATTTCATGAATTGCTGGAGGCTTAGCTTGGACTAGTTAGGAAGTCAAAGAGTTTGGGGGATTGAGTTTTAAGAGGGAGTTCCCACGCTCATGAGTTTTACCTCTAAGGATTTCATTGGTTTCTCAAAAATGAAGATTAGAAAAAAATCTACTCTTGTGTTAGGAAGATAGAGGTGAAAAGTGTCAACTTTGAAATACTTCTAGGGCATTCTCCAGTAAAAACACCTACCATTCCAGTCAGGGCCTTATCTGGCTTGAGAAAGTGACAATTCAATAACTCCAGGACACTCTAGCCTTCCTGTTCCACCTAATAGAAGGAAAAATAAAAGGTCTAAGGAATTCTTCTGAAGGTCACAGCCCAGGGACTCAGGCCAATGAAAAAACTGAGATTTAATCGGAAGATTAAAGAATGCTTCTCCTTCCTCACAGGGCTTCAGCATAACAGGGAAGTACAAGGGAGAGAGCTGCAAGACACATGCTCTATTTAAGAAGGATTTCTTAGGGAACCCCAAGATATAAAGGAAGAAAAAAAAAGAAAACTAAAGGAAATGAAGCCTACAGCTATGGCAAATATTAAACATAGCTCAGCTTCTAGCCAAATTAACATAAAACCTCACACTAAATGCCTCATTATCTCAGTGAGTACAACCAGAAACATTATGTTCAGATTTCCACAAAAAAATTACAAAGCATATTAAAAGACAGGAGAAAAAACAGTTTGAAGAGACAAAGCAAGTGTCAGAACCAGATTCAGGTATAACACCTATTCTGGAATTATCATGCAGGGAATTTAAAAAATTATGGTTAATATATTAAGTGTTATACTTGGAGGAGCAGACCACACGCAAGAGCAGATGGATAATGTAAGCAGAGAAATGAAAACTCTAAGAATTGAAAATATGTTAGAAAGAAAAAGCATAAAACGGAAAAGAAGAATACTTGTACAGGAATTGTCAGTAGGCTGGGCAAACTGAAAGATGTGTCAGAAATTTCCTAACTTCAAATACAAAGAGAAAAAATAGAATGGAAAAAAAAAAGGGAATATTCAAAAACCATGGAAAAATTACAAAAGGTCATATATATAATGCATATAACAGAAGAAGAGAGAACGAAGAAGAAAAAATAACATATTTTTCTTATATAACATAAATACAGCACATATATTAAAATATGTTTTTTACATCCTATTTAATGCCCACATTTGATGATGTTTATGTACATTGTTATGAGTAGGAGGTTATTTATGTTATAAGTACATAGATATACACAACATACAAACAGTATATAAATTTACTGATATTGATGCATGATTCAATATATTTGGAGACAGCTGGACAGCCTTAGCAAGGTTTGGTTTTATTCGAGTGTGTTTGAAGTTGCATTTTCCCGTAGTGCGTGCTATCCTAGGGTGTAAACTCTTTGAGGGCAAGAATTATCTTTCATCATATGTATATTCCTAACACAATGCACAACTGGAACTCAATATATATGTTTTTTGAAATAATGACCTCTATTGAATTGAAAATACTGAAGGTATTGTAGATAATCAAATTAGAATATATTGGTCTTATGCAATAACAACACATCCATAGGGACAGGAGTTTAAAACTTACAGCACTTAATCTAGAAGTCATCTAATTACATGGTTTTCCATACCATCCTTGTATACTTAGAATGGTTTCCATGCCTCTGTGAAGCAGTACTAACCAGACCCTGAGGCCATGATGAAGTTGTTGCTTTCAGTGGATAGTAAAAATGGCCTGAGAGAAACAGTTTGCAGAGCCTGCAAATCTAAAGTTATGAAGCAGTAGGAGCATCACAAAACTTAACAGTAAATCTTCAGGAAATGTCACAGCCACTACCATCCTGCCTTGTTAACACAGTTTCTTTAAAGATGTAATTGGATCCATGTAAATCAGAGCATTGAGGGTATACAGCTGATAATGTTGGTATTAATAACACAGGATGCGTGCAGAACAGTTTTAACTTCTATTTACAGTTGAATGGCCGTCCTGTGCGTTCAAGACTGGATGACACAACTGTTACCTCTATTTCCTACCAGCTGATTTGTGTAAAAGGAGAGCATAGATCCAGGTCAAATCAAGGTCACTACAGCACACAATGTAGTCTCATTCCCTCTTTTAAAGTTTATCTGTATTTGTACCTAATGGATCTTGATAATTTAAAATATATATTGGAATGAAAAAGTACATATGTGAGGTAGACAGCTAGATGATGGAAAGAGAATGCTGTGGTTTACGAACAGACATGTGTGCATTTGTGTGTTCATGAAACACACACATGTAAGCACATCTTACACATGTTATGCATATTACATATGTCATAACACTCAAAGTCACAGTGAACCCATAAGGTATACTTTTTTTTGTTGTTTTTTTTGTGGTACGCGGGCCTCTCACTGTTGTGGCCTCTCCCGTTGCGGAGCACAGGCTCCGGACGCACAGGTTCAGCGGCCATGGCTCACGGGCCCAGCTGCTCCGCGGCATGTGGGATCTTCCCGGACCGGGGCACGAACCTGTGTCCCCTGCATCGGCAGGTGGACGCTCAACCACTGCGCCACCAGGGAAGCCCGAGGTATACATTTTTAAATTTAGTTAACTGAAGAACTAATCTCCTAAAGCTGAACGGTCCAAAGGCACACAGGTAGCAAGTGGCAGAGACAAGATATACTCTCAACTCTTTGCTTTTTCTCACATATATTACCCTGCTCTGTATATTTCTACTTGTGAAATATACCATGTTTATTACTTATTTCTACCTATGAAATAAACCATGGTTGCATACCTTTCACACCTTTCTCCTTCTCATCCTCCCAATAGATCACAGCTTCCTTCATTTCTTCCTTCATTGTTTTTCTTGTATCCATTCATTCCTTTTGGATCCCACTTCAGCCACTCTAGTTTAGACTCTTTTCACTTCATAGCTTGAATGTTCAACTGTATTCCTGCTTCAGTATATCCCTCCTAAAGTCGCCAAATGTAGCATCTCTCGATACCACTTCAAGCCTGTGGCTCACCAGCTAAAGTCCCCATGTTCGTCAAGATCTCACCCTCCAAACTTATTTTCTGAAGGCATGTGATCCGCTCCACTGTGAAGTGGTCTTGATGGCGTCCTATGAGTCTGATCTCATCTTTGCTCAGACTTCCTCGTACATACAACATCCTCTCCCTTCCCACTCGTCCAGCTCAAATCCAGTCCAGCCTTTGATCCCCCTCTGGGTCCACTCTGAGTACCAGCAGCCGTGTCATTGTCACTGTTGTATTATCCTGCTATCGTCATCATCATCATCATCATCATCATCCCCATTCTATTTGTACAGACAATAATAGCATCGCTCCTCAACGAGTAAATCCTGGGAGACCCTGGCCGGTTAGCTAACCATTTCATACTGCTCTACAATAAGATAATGACAGAAACTGAAAGAAAGCATTTTAAACCTTGACATCGATGTAACAGTTCTGTGACATGCAAATGTGGAGTTTTAAAAGTATCCATTCTCGATGGACCGGAAATGAAAAACCAAGAAAAAAAAAGGAAGATTTTTCATCAAACATGGTTTGAGAAGTGTTGCGTTATAGTCTTTCAAAACATTTTCACACATAACATAGCATTCAATTTATGCTGAGATATTAAGAATTCATACTGTTGTCATCTTATAAATGTGAAAAAAGCAAAAAACTGAGGCACAGAAAATGTATGTGATTTGCCAAAATGCATATCTTGTTAGTGGTCAAACTTTTTATTCCAAACCTGGTGATCCTTCCTCTTTGTTCTATTACTTATTTCTAGGGAAACTGCACAGTGATTTTCGCCTTCTGCCTGGACAAAATGGGTAGACAAAGTAATTTACCATGGACCACTGAAGATCCCCTGGACACCTAAATAAGTTTCATCTATCAATACAAATTAATCAAGCATTGGTCTTCGAGAAAAATGAGAGTAAAATATACACTTATTCTTTCTTTTCATTCATTTACCCTTTCAATTAACTAACACTTGTTACATTTATTGAACACCTACTGTATCCCAGGCATTGTGCCCAGCTGGGTATACATGAAGAACAAAATAGCTGTTCTACAATAAGTCATAGGTAGAAAATAACATAGGAGTTTGGAAAAGTTTTCTCATATTTCATGTAATTTTTGGTACCATTTGGAATCGTTGGAAACTCAAGTTTCCTGTTTCGTAGTACAAAAAGCTCTGAAAGGATTCCATCTAATGTGAAAATAGAATTCTGCACAGCTACACCCTGCTGCAAGTTACTCAGCTTTAGCTTCTGTCTAAATGTTCTTCCTCTCTCTAATTGCTTTCTTCAGGATTGCTAATCTTCCAAAGAATCATTGTTTACATCATGCCTTTGCCCATTAACCGGAGCAGCATTTTTTTCCCCACCCTTTTCCCACTCTAAGGCAGGATTCAGAGCAACTGTTCACACCATTAAAGCTCAGTTTAATTTCTACGACCCATTTGCATTTGCAGTAAAACACCACGACTGTGGACTCCTGGAGGGTTTTACGTGCCATGGCATCAGGTTTGTTCTGCTGCCCTGTGTGACCTGTAGAACAAGAAGGCAAAGGCTTACCTTGTGGGGCACCAAAGCACTCAGATTCCATAAGCAAGGTCATTTTGGATGTTCTGTTTGCATAGGAATAAGTATTATAATAACGACCCTCTGTGAAGCTGAGAATGAACCCAGCAAACGCTGTACCCAAATACCTACTGCAGCCCGCAGTCAAGTCTCAAAAGCACAGTGGCTCAGAATCTTGATCCACTAAGGAAATCAATTCAAGAGCAGATGCCCTCAATCTATGACCCATTCTCTGAGCCTGTGATTCTAGGTAGCATGCACATTCCCAGAAATGTGTTAGAATCGAAGGATGACAGTGGTGTCACACAGGCTTTGGTAGTTATTGAAAGTTAATTAATTTAACCTGACCTTTCCCTAGAACTATAAGGCACAATAGACTACTGGTGATAATTGATTCTGGAGAGCCTCCGAAATGGTTCAAGGAAAACACAGCTGTGCTGTGTAACAGTTCTTGTTGGCTCTGGATTATAAACTATTTTTAGTACTTAGTTAATAAAGCTGATTTTCTTAAGGGGCCTGCAGGGGAATGCATGAGCCGCGGTGTCAGATGCTGTTGGAATTGGGATTTGCAATGGATGAACCTACGAAAATTAACTCCGCCGATGCCGCTTAATTTTTAGAGCTGAGGCATTGGTGTGCCTGCTTGTGGAAATAGTTAATGGGGGTAGCTGTAGTCTGTTTCATGGTTTCCCAAAATAAACCTACTTTTGAAGTCATAGACGGACTCGTTAAAATCTATCCGCCTTTTCTTTATTTTATGCATCTTAATTATAACAGCAATAAGTGAAGATTTCAGAATATAATGATAAGCAACACATACAAAGTGCTCCTTATAAATGCTTTACATGTATTTTTCCATTTTAAGATATTCATCGGGCGTCCCTGGTGGCGCAGTGGTTGAGAGTCCGCCTGCCGATGCAGGGGGCACCGGTTCGTGCCCCGGTCTGGGAAGATCCCACATGCCGCGGAGCGGCTGGGCCCGTGAGCCATGGCCGCTGAGCCTGCGCGTCCGGAGCCTGTGCTCTGCAACGGGAGAGGCCACAACAGTGAGAGGCCCACATACCGCAAAAAAAAAAAAAAAAAGATATTCATCTTTCCCCATTTTGGCGTCTTTGGATTTGATGATGTATCATAATAGCACATCTTAGAAGTGATGGCATCTTAGGTTCAGTAATCTTCTAAGAAACTTTCTTAAGGAGGTACTGTTTTTAGTCCCATCTCATATTTGAGGAAAGCAAAGCACAGGGAGATCTTAAGTTACTTATTCAATGTGATATATCTAGTAAAGAGCAGAACTGTGATTCAAATGTAAGCAATTGGTTCCAGATTCAATTCTTAATTACCGTGAGATGTCTCATGGACCCGTTTAGATATGACTCAGGTGCCATTTGAACAAGACCATTTGATGAGAAACCACCACTATCAGTTTCATGTATATCCCATCGGCATGAAGAAGGCATTAATATGTATAAAATAGAAAATACAGAGTATTCTGCGTGTTTTTGTAGAAGAATGTATCATACTGTGCAAAGATTTCTCTTTTGCTTTCGTTATCCAATAATAGTTTTTGCATGGGGTCCTTTAACTTAACTTCCCTCTTAACTGCTGTATAATATTGCACTACATGAATGGACATGTAAGTGTTTTCATGTTAACACTATGATAAACAGCCCTGTATGAAACATTTCAATGTTCTCATGTAAACAAATTATTGTCTAGATAGATACCAAGAATTGTAATTACTGGGTCACGGATACACTTCTATTTGCTTTTTAGAAGATTTAAATATTTTAGCTATAACACACCATATCTGTTATATTGCATTTTGTTGCTAAGACCAGTAAATTATTTGCAGCTATATATTAAAGCAGTTATTTCTTAAACTCCTTTGAAGTGCTTCTCTGTGTTATGCAGAGAATCCTTTGGAATACCATGTTTATTTAGGTTCATACACACCCTAAAGATATTTTGTATGAAGAACTCCATCTATTTGGAGAGCAGAGGGCTAGGACAAGACTTGCTGCCAAGAATAGTCCTCCTGTGATATCCTACCAGAATGACAACAGGTGCCCCTGTTATTTTTCATCATTCAAACTCCTCTCAAATTTGTAAAACGTGTCAAGAGAGCGACAGTTTGCTTGTCACAGATGACACTAACGAGAAATCAAATGATATGATAATTTACCTTATTGGATCAAAAAAATCATAAATAGGGAAAAAAAGTCCTGTTTCTCATATTCTTTCAGCACAAGGAGTTTAGTGCTCTTGACTCCAAAGTGTCTGTTTTCATGAGTGATTTCAGCCAAACTGCAGTGTCATCTGAATGACAGAATGTGTGCTCAGGAGAGGATGTGCAGGAGCCTGTTTATTGCCATCTCTGGGATTAGATGCTTGCTCTCTGCTACCTTTGCAGATGCTTCTTGTCTCTATTCTTAATATAGTTGTTTAGCATTAAGCAAAGTTATGTCATCATAACCCCTCACATTAGGCGCAGGGCTGTAATCTTGAAATGGTGTAGGCTTTTGTGTATTAGCTGATCAGCTCTAAACCAACCTTTCTTCAGAGGCAGGAAGCTATTAAGATGAATTTATTAACTGAAGTATCAAGTCCTTCACACACACTCTAAATACAACACTTGGCTCACAGGTGCTGTAACACACAGAAGCACTTCAGTGAAAAAAAAGAGCCACATGGTTTAAGAATCACTAAACATAAAACGAATAGCTGTCTCTGAGCCACTGGGTGCTGCATTTAAAAGGGCCCCAGAGGGTCCTCATTTGGAAAGTTGCTTACAGACTTTAGTATCAGAGAATCATGAATACAGGAGCCTTTAGTTGGTTTCATAATGTGATCCCTTTGCTCTTAAAATGGACAGAGGGGATTTGAGGTGACAATCTTTCTTCCTTCTTAATGTTTTCGCCTTTCAAGGGAAACAAAGTAGAAGTAGGTGAGCAAACCCTTCCCCATACTCCCCTGAACCCTTACATCAGTCTACTTTGCTTTGACCAAATTGGCATTCCCTGGCGGTCCAGTGATTAGGACTCCGTGCTTTCACTGCCAGGACCCAGGTTCGATCCCTGGTCAGGGAAATAAGATCCTGCAAGCTGCGTGGCGTGGCCAAAAAATAAATAAATAAATAAATAAAATAAAGCTAATACATGATCTTTAAAAATGTAAAAATGTGATGGCTGTGCAAGTAACGTGTAAATCAAACCATGGAAAGTGCTTCAAATGGGCATGTGGCTTTCAACCACAGCGTTCTTTCAAGGCTCCAGAAGTATAAACATGACTATAGCGGAGGAATTTTGCTACTTCAGATGTGATCTGAAACAGCAGCATCAGGTTCACCTGTGAGCTTGTTAGACCTCCAGAAGCTCTGGCCCCATTCCAGAATTCGTAAATCAGGATTTGCCCTTTAACAAGATCCCCTGATTCTCATATATTAAAGTTTGAGAAACATAGCTCTATACCACGGAGTCAGGAATAATTTTGTTTTTAATTTTTGTTAGACCAAGTACATGAGCAGTGGCAACACTGTGTCTTGCTTAGCCAATTATGTGGACTTTTTAAATAAAAGGCACAGTTACTTGGAAACTTTCCCAGTTTCTCCACTTTGTCCTCAAAAAAAGTGTGCAGGGGCCTTTAGGTGAAGGTAAAGAGTGATTAGGAAAACGTGCTTATAGTGTTTACATTTAGAATATTTACTTTGAAGAATGGGGCTTCCCTGGTGGTGCAGTGGTTGAGAGTCCGCCTGCCGATGCAGGGGACACGGGTTCGTGCCCCGGTCCGGGAAGATCCCACATGCCGTGGAGCGGCTGGGCCCGTGAGCCATGGCCGCTGAGCCTGTCCGTCCGGAGCCTGTGCTCTGCAACGGGAGAGGCCACAGCAGTGAGAGGCCCGCATACCGCAACAAAAAACAAAAAGAATGGAGTACAGTTGAACAGTTCTCACTATTTAACAGAACACTCCTTTAAAGATTCTTCTGGAATAATATTATGTATGATTATTTGGAGGTGACAGACTTATGCTATGTCTCCTACCACGTTAAAAAAATGTCATGAGAAAACACCATACATCATTTATGGGTTAGTCTGTATGTGTAAAAGATCATTATCTCACCCTTTTGTCTAGATTTATGACAATGTGTTAGCAGTCTGTCTTCCCATCAAGAACTCTACTTTTTAATTTTATAATCATTTGTTCTACAAGAATTAATCCATGGGGGAAAAGTCAAATTGATTTTAAAGCTAGAAACATGTACTAGTATCATTTAAAATAATTTTTTTTATCTTCAGAAATATACTAAGGCAGTTTGGGATTGACATGTACACACTGCTATATTTAAAATGGATAAGCAACAAGAACCTACTGTTTAGCACAGGGAACTCTGCTCAGTATTATGTAGCAACCTAAATGGGAAAGGAATTTGAAAAAGAATAGATAAATGTATCTGTATAACTGAATCACTTTGCTGTACACCTGAAACTAACACAACATTGTAAATCAACTATACTCTAATATAAAATAAAAAGTTAAAAAAATATACTAACAAACTCCTTTTTCCTCCATGAAACGAAAAATAAATCTTTTCTAATGAGACAATATCTAGCCAAACTGACCATGTCACTTACATACTCTAAATCTTCGTTTTCCTATCTATAGAACAAGAAGGTTTTATCTGACCATGAGGTTTAATAATATATATTCAGATATAAAAAAATTATGATTATATGATTCTACCATTTATTTTCAGTCATGCTATTTCATGATATGAAGGAACACATACAGTTTAGCAGACTTTGCCAAGATTCCTGAAACCTGAAAAGGTACAAGTTTAAATAAATTTACTAGAAATGATGAGAAATGGGTTGTAGTGATACACGATGTCTGCAGAGCAAAATAAAGCATATTGACTAGAGACATGAAGGTCATTTCATTTTGATTGTATTTCATCAAATAGTTGCACCCATAAGGGTAGAATTTATATATGTGGAAACCATGATTGTTTATTGAAGCAATGCATTTCTAGCACCATCTCTGAGGTGCTCTCAGCAGCTAATGTAGGCTGAACCACAGGTAAAAACAATTGGTCTCAGATTGAGACGTGCTACGCCATCTCATCCATTTCCCGATCCTCAGCAGGAAATCATAGCTACAAAGTCAAATTTCTTGTCTTTCAAAGGGAATCAATTCATGCATGATTTTATGGTATCCTTAGTGCATGTCCATGGGTGATGCTAAGACTTTCAGTGTTGGTGTGTAACACAAGACACACAGTCATGACACAGGGGGTCCACAGAGGGGTAAGGAAAACTGAGGGTTGGTTACCTGATTGCTCGTTACTATTTTGCAAAAAAAAAATTAAGATAACTAAATTAAACACGTAGTACAACTATCACGGTGAATTCTATTTCATATTATTTGGGAAAAATACAATTTACCCATGCAAAACTGACTGTCCTCTGTATATGTACAGGCAGGCTATAAGTTATGAACACAGTGTTGTTCTAAAAACGACCTTTTGAAGTTGGTTGTTTGGACCCTGAGATTTATTTTCCATAGAAGTAGTGCTTTATAGGATAATTTTATTCCCTGGTCAAATTAGAAAATCCTTTTCAACCCAGAATGTTGCTAAACTGAAACTATCAGGCATTTGGTACAGTGTGCCTTGAAAATCAGTAGACGACTCTGAAAGTAGCTTTGCCAAAGTAAAAAAAATTCCTTTATTGCTGTTGCAGAGTTTCCCTTCTAATGTCTTCAGTTCGTATCTCTGTTCCTAACCCATAGTTATCCCCTGGAAGAGTTTCACGGCCTCAACCCGGTTATTAAGCTGGATCTTGATCCTGGCTTGTGGTGTTTTGAAGCCAGCCTGTACTGGTTCGCAAGAGCTAATGTTTAAAATTTTCAGGAACTTTTGCATTCCAGTTAGTCAACATAGCCAATATTAAAAAATATATATTATAGATGCTTACAATTAAATGATATTAAAAACAAAGGTAATAAATGGTTGGAACTCATCAGTTCTTCATTATTTTACTACATTTTATTAGTGTCTATTCTCTTGAGGTTGTTGATGTGTATTGTTGTCTGCATAGCGGAAATACTATGTAATGGTGTGGCCCTGCGCATCTCATTCCAACTTCAGGGCCAGCCACAACATGTTGGTAGCTTGAAATCAACCATGATGGGAAACGTACACCGTGGACATCAGCAAACACTACAAATCAAGGATGGGTATCTTTGATTATTGACTGATAGAGAGAGAGAGAGAGATTTTAAAGAATTAGTTCACATGATTGTGGAGGCTTGGTAAGCCCAAAGTCTACACGGTAGGTGGGCAGTCTGGAGACCCAGGGAAGAGTCCAAAAGAAGCAGCCTGGCCGAATTCCTCCTAGCTTGGGAAGGTCCGACTTTGTTCCTGTTAAGGCCTTCAACTGATTGGATGAGTCCTTCCCACATTACAGAAGGTAATCTGCTTTACTCAAAGTCCACTGATTTAAATGATCATCTCATCCAAAAAAATCTTCATAGAAATATCCAGTATAATGTTAACCAACTAACTGGCTGCCTCGGCCCAGACAAGATGACACATAAGATTAACCATCACATACATACATACATGTTTGTTTGTTTTTTTCCTTGAAGTCCGTTTAAACATCAACCGGCACACACTGAATGACACCCATATCCTTGGGTTGTCCGCCTGTTTCACCACACTGTTCAGCTTCCTACTTCTACTTCAAACATACAGCTGGAGGATGGATGAAGTTCCTCCCTTCTAGGGGTCATGGTACAGATGGGGCCGCACTCAGCTCACTGCACCATGACTATGGATATAGGATCTGGGTCTGGGTGGGATTGATGCTTGGAGGAGAGAAGGGAGAACCTTTATGCAGAAGTCAGCAACCTTTTGAGGTGAGCTGCCTGCATTTGGCATCCTTTCACCCTCCTCTCTGAGCAACACCCTCTCTCACAATGTCCCTGTAACTAGCTCTGGCCTTTATCCTTTCTGAAGAAATGGAGCCTCTGGTGGAAGTGTGATCGATGACTCAGAAAAACCACAGCAATGTTTACAATTCTGAGCCTAGTCTTGCTAAATCATAGAATGCTTCCTTGTCTATATTGAATTAGCATGCCTCTGTACAAGGAAATGGAAACATGGACAGCTGATATATATTTATGGAATCCCGTCTGGTTTCCATTTGGCAAGGACCTTAGGGTTGATGAGATCTGAGTTCAAATGCATGATTAGCATTGGCCCTGAATAAGCAAATCGAACAATGGGTTGCGTAGGTATTTTTTAATAGTTCTTCCTACATAATGGTATGAATTTAATCTTGAGCTGCGGTCATGATTGGACGCACCACCTCCCCATGGGTCCTCTTCTAGCATATCCTTTCATTTGTCTGTGTGGGCCACCTGGCTAGAACGTCTGTCATCCCATTCCATGCCAGACTTTTTCAAAAGACCTGGCAAGGGTTCCTTCCCCTCCTCACCTCTCCAAGTCTGTCCCTCTGGAAGCAGCATTTACTGATTTCTTTTTCTATGGATGTTTCAAGTTGCTCCGGTGTGCTCACAACTGTAAGAAAGAAATGGTCCCTGGCCTCTGGCGGGTTCACAGAAAAACTGTATTTAGGGTAAACCTTTATGAGAATAAGACTTGAACTTGGGTTGTTGTAGTTTGGCGATTCTCAACCGTGGAGGGGCAGTTTATTTCATGTACTGAAATGTCATGAAGGATGTTTAATTTTTGTGGATTTAGTCTTAAATATCAGAGAGTTTGTTGCTGAGTGTGCCCTTTAGCTATCTACTACCAGTAATTGATTCTAACATTTTGGAAATCCTTCAAGGAAACATAACTGTGCTGTTTAATGGCATAGTTTATAAAAAATGATTTTGTGGGATGAAGAGACAATACTTGTGGCTGGAGCACTTAGGAGAGCAAAAAACAACATCAACAGCTAAAACCTTAGTCTTAGAAGTCGAGCAGATTGATAAATGCTTTAGACATAAACATAAAAAGGAATTTTGTTTTAGTTTTTAAGAAACATTTTTATAACAGCTGCTGCATGTGGGGGACACAAAAAATGACAACACAGATGGCATTTGCTCTCCTGCAAATTGTTTAGGGGCAAAACTGTGATAAAAGCAAAAATAAAATAAGTTATATGAATAACAATCATTCAGCAAGGGGAACAGGAAAATTATAAATTTTAAATCACCTAACAAAGTGGTTCAAACTTGTTCTGGGCTCTGATGATTTCTAAATAGCAACTGTATAGAGAAGATACTTCTAAGATGCCTACTACCCTTTCCTTTATTACCGAGATATATATACAGAATTGAAATATACAGAATTGAAGAGAGGGGGAAAAAAGCATAACGAATAAATTGGTAAAATGATTTAAATTGTTGCTTTTAAAAAATTATAACAGAATGTTTCCAGATGGATGACATATTTCAAATGAAAGCATATTAATACATTATAAAATAACAAGCATTTCGTGAAGAAAATTACATCACAAAAATTACTCTTAAAATAAAATGATGAAATGATTAAGAATTTACTTCCATTTCATTTTTTCCTTTTATTCAAACTCAGTAATTACTCCTTCTCTTTTTTGGAGAGAGCTTCTCTTCAATGCTTTTCATTCCAGGTAATCCTCCCTCCATTGTCTAGATTGTAAAATTTTTGTATCAAGAATAATAGTTCGAAATTGCCTAGCTTCAAAAATGTTCATTAGGCAGTAAAATAATGATCTGGAATTGAGGAAAGTGAGCTAGTGTGGACCTTTAGATTTGGAAGTGATTAGTGAAAAAAACTTTTATATTGGGTTAGATTGTAAAGGGAAAGGGAGAAAAAAAAAGGTGTCAAGGAAGGAACCTGGGGACAACAAACATTTAATGATGGATAGAGGAAGAGGAGCTTTTGGAAGGAGATGGAAAAGATAAGAGAAGGAGAAGATAAGAAGGCAGGGAACACGGGGGAGAGTTTTAAGGAGGAAGGGGATGTTCACAGTGGTTCACTGAGGTTCAAAAAGGCCACAGGGTGGTCAGTACTGAGAACTGAACATTGGATGAAGCAATTAAGAGTTTAGTGGTAATTTCTTCAAAGACACTTTTCAGTGTTGCTGTGGAAACAGAAGATAGAGCTGAGGACTGAGAATTACGTGGAGACCAATGGAAACAACACATCTAGCTACTTTTTTCAGGACGGTTGGCTGAAATGGAAAATGAAATAACACGCAAGGGCAGGTAGGTAAGGTGACGGGAGTTGAAGATAAATGGTAACAGGTTATTAAAGCTGGACTTGTTTTCAATATCATCCAAGACCTCAAATTGATAGCAAAATAATAGGGGAGTTTTTCAAAGTGAGATGCCAGTTCCCCTAAGCTGGGGTACCAAGGCGGTGGCAGAGGGCCAGGTCTGCGGCTCCTACCTGACTGCCCATCTCCAGCCAAATACCTGTTCAAAAGGGACTTGCAGGATGGCATCAGAAAAAGGACTCGACTCTCCTCTTCCCTCCCACGCCAGTAAAAGAGGCTGGACGCCCAGAGTAACTTAGGAAACAGATGAGATAGAGTAGACAGTATGAGTGCCCTTGATATCGGCTGAGAGACACAGGAAGGACACTTCTCAGAGACCTTGAGAAGAGCAACTGTGGGGACCCAGTAGACAAGCATCTGACACTGAAAGTAGCCTACAGAGAAGCAATTAGCTGAGGCACCAAGCAGAATGTGTGAAACACCTACAGCCCCTCTGATATCGGGGGTGGGGCAAAGAATGAAGATTTTTTTTTTTTCTCATGTCACCCTGTGTGTTCAGTTCCTAGGGCTGCCATTAGAAAGACCACAAACTGAGCGGCTAAAACAACAGAAGTTTATCATCTCACATTTTTGGAGGCTAGAAGTCTGTGATCAAGGTGTCCTCGGAGGACACCAGGGAAGGATCTGCTCCAGGCCTCTCTCCTAGCTCTTCTGGGGGTACTGGGTTGGGTGGCAGCATAAGTCTTCATGTGGCAACTCTGTGTGTGTGTGTGTGTGTGTGTGTGTGTGTGTGTGTGTG